>NC_137876.1:44272185-44547185 GCF_963924005.1 Protomyctophum bolini | reverse complement strand
AGTAAAAAATGGCTCGCTCCAGGGCTAAAATCACTCGTCGAGGCGGCATAAAAACTGAGGAGACAGATACCAGCAAGGGTAAAATCACAGCTTTGATGATTAAAACCTTCCCTTCTATCGTCAGTCTTCTAAGTCCCCAGTACCCCAGTCTCTGCTTAACTCTCCCTACTAGGTCTGGCCAATTAGTGTCGCCCCCTCCCTGTCTGTCAAATTTGACCCCCAGTACCTTCAGGTCAGTCTGGGTCACAGTCAGGGGTAGTCCTGTCATGTCAGTCGCTGTCCATGGTCCATAAAATTGGGCTTGGGTTTTGTTTCTGTTTAATTTAGCCCCACAGGCCCGTCCATAAAAATCGGTCAAGTCCAGCGTCCTGTCAACAGATGTACGGTCAGTGCATAAAATATTCACGTCGTCCATGTATAAAAAACACTTGGCTGTATCCCCCCCACTCCCTGGAATGCTTACCCCTTTGATCCATTGGTCCTTTCTCAAGATCTGTGCCAGCGGTTCGATGGCGGCGATGTAGAGGAGGGCGGATAACGGACATCCCTGACGGACACCGCAGTGCAAATCTACTGCATTTGTCAGGTGCCCATTTACAACAAATTTACTGCTGATGTCTCTGTACAGCAAACCCACCCACTCTATGAACCTCCCTGGAAACCCCAGTTTTTGCAATACCTTAAAGAGGTACTGGTGCGAGACCCGATCAAAAGCTTTTTCAAAGTCTAAATTTAGTGCTATTAGCCGCATGTTTCTGTCTCTCGCATAACAGATGGTGTCTCGGATCAGTACGAGGTTGTCTGTGATCCTCCTCCCCGGTAAGGCACAGGCTTGATCCGGGTGAATCACCTCCCCTAAAACCATGGACATCCGTGAGGCTAAAAGCTTACTGAAAAGTTTGCAGTCAAAATTTTAAAGCGTGATCGGTCTCCAGTTTTTCAGGTCAGTCTTGTCATCTTTTTTGTGTAATAATGTCACTATCCCTAACCTAAAACTGTCGGGTAGTCGATCTAGTCTTTCTAGGTCTTTAAAAACAGTCAACAAGTCATGTGCTAAAATGTCCCAGAACGTCAGATAAAAGTCTAACGGAAGTCCGTCGTTGCCTGGGGACTTCCCTTTCTTAAAACTTCTTAAACATTTATCCAATTCTAAAAGCGTAAAATCCTGGGATAAAAGCACACTGTCGGAAACCGTTTTGTCTAAAAACCCTAAAACCTCTGTCATTGTGTTCAAATCGATATCCTTTTCAGCATATAAATCTTTGTAAAACACTTCCACCACCTCCTTCATTTCATCTACATCTTCCACCACCTCCCCATCCTCTCCTTTTAACTTTACCATCCCCTCCCCCCTGTTAACAATCTTTCTAAAGAAATATCTTGTACATTTCTCTCCTTCAATTTCCCTTTCTCTGCTTCTTAGATTTATTCCTTTACTCCTGATTTCAGCTAAAAACAACATATCTTGTTTGACTTCATTGATCATCTCATTAAAATCATGCCCATGCTGCTGGAAATTAAAATACCTCTGTAGTCTTTTCTGCAGCCCCAACATGCGTCTGTCTTCCCTAGCTTTCTTTCTCTTACCTGCCTCTCTAAAGAAAGTCTGGGTCCTTCCCTTCACCATCTCCCACCAGTGTGCTCGTGAATCGTAGCAGTCTTGAAGGGTCTGCCATTGACTGTACTGCTCCCTGTACTGACTACCTAACTCCTTATCCTCTAACAGGGAGCAGTTCAGTTTCCACAGACCCCTCCCTATCGTCACACCTGAGGGAAGTGAAAGGGTGGTGGAAAGCATAGCGTGATCAGAAAAGAAAACAGGGGATAATGTAGCATCAGTTGGCGGGCAGTCCCGTGTAAAAACATAATCAATGCGAGAGGCTCTGGTGCCGTCACCACTGTGCCAGGTGAAGCCCTCCTCTCTAGGATGCAGTGTTTTAAAACAGTCAGTTAACTTTAAATCCCTACAAATTCCCTGCAGTAAAACCGACGTCTTATCAACTCTAAAATCCTCCCCTGCCCCTCGCCTGTCTTTCCTGCTTAAAACACAGTTAAAATCCCCCCCTACCACTAATGGATCCCTACCTAGCATGTGGGGCTGCAGGTCTTCTAAAAGGCTGTATCTGCTGTTCTTGTCGTTAAAACCATAGACATTGAGTAGGTTAAAATCCCTCCCCAAGTAAGTCAGATGTGCTAAAAGCGCCCGCCCGTCTCTCACCACTGTGCTACCCTTCACCAGAATGTGGGGGTTTTTGACTAAAATGGCCACGCCGTCCGCCCTGTTCTCATTGGAGCCACTCCATAAGGAGGCCAGGGCCCCACTGTCCATTTCTCCCCCCACTCGCTGTATGACTTTAAAAAGGGCAACGAGCATTCCTGCAATAAAAACACATCAGACTTTAAAGCGTTGAGGAAGGATAAAACAGTCTGGGCTCTAACTCCCGACCTCACGCTTCTCACATTTAGGGTGGAAACAGTGAAAGCCATGAGTATAGTTAAAAAAAGTAGACAAGCCATTTTGAAAGACTAAAAACCTAGCAGGTTAAAAACGTTCTAACACAGAGGCATTTTCGTCATGTCCACATAGCCCTTCCTGGCAATCTATGTTATTAGATGCCAGGTTTTTAGACATGTGCTCCTCACTAGGCCGCTCGGTCATCCTCATGTCGTGTATTTTTTCCTTCGGCCATTGGTACAGTTGTCAAAAACATGTACAATTTCTCTACATTTCCTACATACAACGTTTTTCCATGCTTCTGCCAAATGCCCAATCTCACCAGACTTGCGGCAGAGTTTGGGTTGGCCAAAATAGTAAATGTAGCCCCTGTTTTCTCCAAAAACTATAACAGATGGAATCGGCATTAAGCCCTGGAAGCCCTGGCGTTCCCGGTGTTGTTTGACTCGGACCTTCCAGCTACAATCCCAAATGCCTCAGCGTCCTTCACCTTGGTAGGTCTGGCCATCACAGTGCAATATCTAGCCAGCCATGCCATGATATCCTCCTCTCCCACCATTTCATTGAACATCCTGATGGTTACCACTTTATCGGCAGCATCATTCAGTTCTTCCAGGTGGAAGCCTTTAAACTGGTCTTTAACTTTTTCATACTGATTCCAAAAAGTTGTCTTGTCGTGGGAACTGGTAAAACTTACATCAAAGCCTTTGTTCAACGGTAGTTTGAACAGGCAGTTGATGGCAGCTACAGTCGTTTGTGT
Organism: Protomyctophum bolini; assembly: GCF_963924005.1. NCBI lineage: Eukaryota > Metazoa > Chordata > Actinopteri > Myctophiformes > Myctophidae > Protomyctophum > Protomyctophum bolini. The sequence goes on along the minus strand of NC_137876.1, from coordinate 44,543,970 downwards.
TGCACCTAGGATAAACCTCTTGGAGAAGTCTGCCCTGGTCAACGATCTAAACGTGTCATCCGTGTTAAAACGAATGGTGCGGACGTGCGGTGCCTCCGCATGCCGGCACGGAGGGCCGACATGGTGGAGGCACCTCCACCTACAAACAGCTAAAACTAGATAAATACTATATACGGTTTAAAACACTAAAACCAGATAAAAGGTAAAGGGCAACAGCTAAAAGCTAAAAATCCCAAAGGGGGCAATAATAACTTGAAACTGCTTACCCTGTACCCTGGATTGGTCAGTAGTTGTCAGGTTCCAGCCAGAAGAGGTCGCCCACTATCCGGGATGAAACAGGAAAAACACTAGACAAAGAAACACACACAAGCAAAAAAACAACAACCACAACAATGAACCTCCAAAAACTAGGAAAGTTTGGGCCACGTAGAGACTCAAACTATACCTATAAATTCGAGGCGATCGCAGTCTTAGCCAAAAGGCCGAGAAGCGATAACCCTTAAACTGACTGCTGTGAAGTCCGCTTCCTAGGCTAACGACATACCCACACGGTCTGATACCCACTTAGTCATCAACATATGCCCACTTGGGCATTAGCATGACAATGACCTCTGTGACCTCTCTAACGACCCATTGGCCACACCAGTTCACCCTCCACCTTGAACAGATCCAGATTTTATATAAAGGGATATTAGCTGGGTATAAATAGAGCTAGAATGTTTAAACAGCACTGCTTCGGATCATGTTAAAAGCACCATCGTCCCCGAGGTGGATTCGAACCACAAACCTCTTGGTTTACAGTCAAGCGCACTAGTCCACAGCGCCACACAAGGCTGTTGAGTGTTGAAGCAAAAGTGTGTGTATTGAATATGGATTTGGAGTCCCAGGGGCACGGCCGCTGTGCGCCCCGCAGCCCCTGGTGAAGATTCCAGGGGGGTGCTTAAGAGTGGGTACCCGGGTTCGGATGGAGAGCCGGGTTGTGGGTTTAGCTGGCTTCGGACCTGGCACCCCGGTGGGGGCCCAAGGCCCCCAGGGGCCGCGTGGAGAGCCGGGCAAAATGCCACATTGTGTGTTTTTCACGCTGTTCATGCTTTTCAACGCTTTGAAGATTTTTCACTTGCACTCCGGAATTCATGTACTCCTTCCGTCCCCCTCCCCCTCGGCCACACCCCCGCCCACATTGGGGGCGTGGTTGGACAACGTGGGTGTGGCCTATCGGCTCAGGGCTGCGGTTTAAAGCTACGGCCGTTGCTTGTCGCCTTGGGGGGTGTGGTTTAAGGCTGTGGTCTTGGCCTATCGGCTGGAGGGGCTTGTTTAAGATGTGGGCGTGGTCTGTCGGCTTGGGAGGGTGTGGTTTAAAGCTCTGGGTGTGGCCTATCACCTCAGGGGTATGGTTCAAAGCTGTGGGCGTGGCCTAAGAGCTCGGGGGGCATGTTGTGTGGCCTGTTGGATTGGGGGTGCGGTTTAATGATGTGGGTGCGGCCTATACGCTTTGGGGGGGGGGGCAACAAGTTAGTGGTGCACATGATCTTGTGTTTTGTCATTCAGTCTGCCGACATGAAAACGCTTACAGCACCTGGTATTCCCAGGCAGTCTCCCATCCAAGTACTGACCAGGCCCTATCCTGCTTAGCTTCCGAGATCGGAAGAGATCGGGCGTGTTCAGGGTGGTATGGCCGTAAGCGACAGCAGAGGTGGCCGGCACGGCTTATGTACACAGCAGATGGCTTTGGCCAATGTATTTCATGAAAAAGCTTACGGCACCTGGTATTCCCAGGCAGTCTCCCATCCAAGTACTGACCAGGCCCTACCCTGCTTAGCTTCCGAGATCGGACGAGATCGGGCGTGTTCAGGGTGGTATGGCCGTAAGCGACAGCAGAGGTGGCCGGTACGGCTCATGTACAGTAGATGACAGTACATTTCTTTGACCACAGAAACATGGTTAAAACAATATGTGTCAGCCACATCTCTATTTATTACAAATAGGCCGTTATTTTTCCATTCAACAAGGCGAAAGAGAGTGCACCGTTCCCGACGGCACTGCAATGCCGGGTCGATGCGTGGAGTGAACGGAGCAAGCCCCTTTTTTAACTCCTCAGTCAAAAAATCCGTTTAATATTTAGTCCCCATATAGGGGACATATCAGATATTAAACTGATAGGAACAGATACTACACTTGATCTTAGCCAAAAGGCCGAGAAGCGATAACCCTTAAACTGACTGCTGTGAAGTCCGCTTCCTAGGCTAACGACATACCCACACGGTCTGATACCCACTTAGTCATCAACATATGCCCACTTGGGCATTAGCATGACAATGACCTCTGTGACCTCTCTAACGACCCATTGGCCACACCAGTTCACCCTCCACCTTGAACAGATCCAGATTTTATATAAAGGGATATTAGCTGGGTATAAATAGAGCTAGAATGTTTAAACAGCACTGCTTCGGATCATGTTAAAAACACCATCGTCCCCGAGGTGGATTCGAACCACCAACCTCTTGGTTTACAGCCAAGCGCACTAGTCCACAGCGCCACACAAGGCTGTTGAGTGTTGAAGCAAAAGTGTGTGTATTGAATATGGATTTGGAGTCCCAGGGGCACGGCCGCTGTGCGCCCCGCAGCCCCTGGTGAAGATTCCAGGAGGGTGCTTAAGAGTGGGTACCCGGGTTCGGATGGAGAGCCGGGTTGTGGGTTTAGCTGGCTTCGGGCCTGGCACCCCGGTGGGGGCCCAAGGCCCCCAGGGGCCGCGTGGAGAGCCGGGCAAAATGCCACATTGTGTGTTTTTCACGCTGTTCATGCTTTTCAACGCTTTGAAGATTTTTCACTTGCACTCCGGAATTCATGTACTCCTTCCGTCCCCCTCCCCCTCGGCCACACCCCCGCCCACATTGGGGGCGTGGTTGGACAACGTGGGTGTGGCCTATCGGCTCAGGGCTGCGGTTTAAAGCTACGGCCGTTGCTTGTCGCCCTGGGGGGTGTGGTTAAAGGCTGTGGTCTTGGCCTATCGGCTAGAGGGGCTTGTTTAAGATGTGGGCGTGGTCTGTCGGCTTGGGAGGGTGTGGTTTAAAGCTCTGGGTGTGGCCTATCACCTCAGGGGTATGGTTCAAAGCTGTGGGCGTGGCCTAAGAGCTCGGGGGGCATGTTGTGTGGCCTGTTGGATTGGGGGTGCGGTTTAATGATGTGGGTGCGGCCTATACGCTTTGGGGGGGGGGGCAACAAGTTAGTGCTGCACATGATCTAGTGTTTTGTCATTCAGTCTGCCGACATGAAAACGCTTACAGCACCTGGTATTCCCAGGCAGTCTCCCATCCAAGTACTGACCAGGCCCTATCCTGCTTAGCTTCCGAGATCGGGCTTGTTCAGGGTGGTATGGCCGTAAGCGACAGCAGAGGTGGCCGGTACGGCTCATGTACAGTAGATGACAGTACATTTCTTTGACCACAGAAACATGGTTAAAACAATATGTGTCAGCCACATCTCTATTTATTACAAATAGGCCGTTATTTTTCCATTCAACAAGGCGAAAGAGAGTGCACCGTTCCCGACGGCACTGCAATGCCGGGTCGATGCATGGAGTGAACGGAGCAAGCCCCTTTTTCAACTCCTCAGCGCGATAGCTCCTCCCACAAAGGTCGACACGGCCCCATCTTTTAGTATGTTATGTAGCTTGTCAAGACGAACATTTTGATATGTGTTTCTCCACACACGGTCGTACGGTCGCTAACCCTAGGGTTAACCTTTAAAGCGCGATAGCTCCTCCCACAAAGGTCGACACGGTCCCATCTTTTAGTATGTTATGTAGCTTGTCAAGACGAACATTTTGATATGTGTTTCTCCACACACGGTCGTACGGTCGCTAACCCTAGGGTTAACCTTTAAAGCGCGATAGCTCCTCCCACAAAGGTCGACACGGTCCCATCTTTTAGTATGTTATGTAGCTTGTCAAGACGAACATTTTGATATGTGTTTCTCCACACACGGTCGTACGGTCGCTAACCCTAGGGTTAACCTTTAAAGCGCGATAGCTCCTCCCACAAAGGTCGAAAATGGAAGTGCCTTGCATCCTCGCATAGCTATCGATAAGACGAACGTGCTGATATGTGTCTCCCTGCGCACGGATGTAATTTAGGATTAGCAAAAAAAAAAAAGAGTGGATTCGCAAAAAAAAGAGCTCAAAATGGTGAAAAATACGGAACGCTTCACGAATTTGCGTGTCATCCTTGCGCTCCCTCCATCACCTACTTCTCTGGGTTGTTCTAAAATGTCTTTCTAAGATTTCTCTATGTTCCCTGGAGGGCTATTGGCCCATCTAATATCGCTTGGAGTGCACCCAGTTGGCCAGTTCTGCTGTCTGTCAGTCTCCTGTCTGACAGCTGACAGCAGGGCACCGCCCCCTCTCTCAGATTCAAGACAGCAATGTCAGTGGTACAGTGGAGGTATAAATTCATAACTTTTTTATAAATCATATAAGGTGTTTGGAAAATATTTAAAGGCACCTTGTCTTCAACCAGGTCCCACCAAGGAATCGATTTTAATTTGGAATTTTTTTGGTTCATTTTGGCATAGTTATGGATGGTTATGGACCTGTAGCATCGGCTAGCATGATAGCCTTTTTCCCCATCCATCTACCTCAGAGAGACAGACAGTGGGATATTTAATATTTTTTATTAAATCGTACAAGGTGTTTGGAAAATATTTAAAGGCACCTTGTCTTCAACCAGGTCCCACCAAGGAATCGATTTTAATTTGGAACATTTTTGGTTCATTTTGGCATATATATGGACATTGCAGCATATGTTAACATGTTAGCTGCAGGATGGGTTCTTCTCATTATTTATTACTGTATGTTCAATTGGTGTACATTAGCGTGGAGCAGCAACAGCTTGCTATTTTAGAAATGTTTTACTCAAATTGAGAACAATACACAATAGCATGTTTTTAAATAGCATGTTGTGAGCTTGTAGATCTGCTCATTTCATATAGGAAATGTATATGAGGTTGGTTAAATGTTATATCGAAGGTTAATTCTTTAGATGTGAAAATCATGTAATACTGTACTGTCTAGGGCCAATTCACATGCAAACACAAACAGCAATGGTATAGTACTATAGCCAGCTTCTGCTGGACTGTACGGGGTGCGATTCCCTGCATTGCTAATAACCTTCTGTGATATACCCATTTATTTTCTCCGCTGTATTGTCATAGCCAGGATTTAAAATGATCTATGACTTCTACAACATTGCTTTTAATTGATCTTTTATTTTATTTTTTGTTATTCATGTCCTCACTGTATTGCATTACTGCTTTTCTTTTATTCTCCATTGTTCTGTAAAGCACTTTGAGCTGCATTTCATGTCATGAAAGGTGCTATACAAATAAAGTTGTATTATTATGATCTGGTTCCTTCCCTTCAATCTGGGGGACGGATTGATTGATAAGGAAGCCTAGAGCTTTGAACCTTACTGACCTTCCTTTGAACTGGGACATTAGCTGATCTACAAGCTCACAACCATAAATAAAATTTAGCTAGGCTATTGATATACAATTATTGACAGACTAACTTCAGAATACTGATTTTATTTTATTTGTAATGTTTAACTAACTAACTAACTAATTCATTCATTCATATTTAACCATGGCAGAGAACAAAACTAAAATCAAGAGTGAAGAGGTGAGTTGAGTAATGTAACTCTGAGAACAAAGGCAATGACCCCTCGACCTTACTGTTCTGTCATAATTATTCACATATTTCACACACCACTCTTACCTCTCATGGATGCTGTGATTTCTCTGCATGAATGCAACTGAATGGCCACGAGGTATCGTCAATGCACAGTAACAGAGCATAGTCCTAGCAGAGTCTGTTCAATAGTTCAGCTCTAATGTCATATAGAGCTGACATATTATATTATTATTGTCATATGTCATATTATAATGTCAATTTGAGTTGCTATAGATGTGTTTGTGTTAACTGAACCTTCAGAACTAAGACAATTCATGGAATATGAGTATGACAACCTCAAAAAATGAACTCGTGTCCAAGCGCAAGGGCCTTGTGCCAACACGTGAATGTAGAATCCATTTTAGCGTGTTGGCTCTGCCTTGTTAACATGTATTCCATGGTATATTTGGCATAATCTGTCCAGCCATGTACCATGTACCATGATAATGCTTCTCTAGGTACAGCAGACAGCTGTCAAACTGGGGTCAAACTATTAATGAATGGATGAAGAAGACCCAATGAGCATAACGATGAATGATGTAGACCTTTGATTATGATATATTATTTTATATTTCATCCTTTTGAAAACATATTAAGCACAGTTTAGAGCATGCATAGCTAGATAAAGGCTATCTCATTGTAACCTACAATAGACTCTGCAGAAATAGCACATCACCAGCTCACGACGTGCCACCTTTAATCAAAAATGTTTTCGAATGCTTTATTGCCTACTCTGGTAAAGGAAATAACTATAGATTGAGTCAGTCAGTAAGTCAGTCAGTATAGGGTCAAACCAGTTAAAACTATAACCAGTTGAAATTCAGAAGTCACGCTCGGGGTCGAAGGTGAAGATGCCTGTGGAGGTGCTGAAGAAGGCCACGGCCTGCATCATCCAGGCTGGAGGAGAAGTAAGGAGGTCAAACCTTCCAGTGGCTCCTTAGCCATATCACCCATACATATGCATATAGTTTTATAACCATGTCATCTATATTAATAAGCTGTCAATGCATAACGTAGATTGTGAATAAGGTAATATCAGTATGGATAACATAAAGGGTGTGGTAATCAATCTGGTTAGTTATATGTAGCTGCACGGCTTAAATTGATGTGGCTGATTCCACCATGTCATTCAGTTATCGCTTCATTCTAGCTTTCATACATTAGAAATTAAATGTTTAAGCATGAGTGAAAATAGCTGATCTACAAGCTCACAACATGCTTTTTAAAAACATGCTATTGTGTATTGTTCTCAATTTTGAGTAAAACACACGGAAACCGCTCGGCGCACTGCTTTTTCTTTCAGGGTCACCTCGGGTCACCTCGGGCCAGGGTCACCTCAGGACACTGTGGGCTGGCATATACAAAGATGCTATTATAATAGAGTCGGAGGCGCCTCCCACGTTCTGGGAAGGCGCCTCCCACGTTCTGGGAGGCGGGTCGAGAGGGGAATAGGAACGCACCGACTAAAATAGGAACGCGGAGGCTGTGCGTTCCAATTATCGGGCTTTTGGGCCCGCCACGGGCAAACGAGGCCATGCCAGGGAACGCCGGCCGCGTTTCCCAGGCCTGGGCGGCCTGGGGCTCGGCACCATGCCCAGGGGCGGCGTCCGCACGGCCCCTGCGGGGCCGCACGGGGCCATGGGCCAAAACCTCAAAGAACAGAAGGGGTCCTCAATTTTAGCAGAAAACCAATCTACTCTGTATCGTTCCAATTTTAGAAAAAAACTAATTACTGTTTTGTTCCAATATTAGCAGAAAACCAATCTACTCTGTATCGTTCCAAGTTTAGAAAAAACAAATTACTGTTTCGTTCCAATTTTAGCAGAAAACCAATCTACTCTGTATCGTTCCAATTTTAGAAAAAAACAAATTACTGTTTTGTTCCAATTTTAGCAGAAAACCAATCTACCCTGTATCGTTCCAATTTTAGAAAAAAACAAATTACTGTTTTGTTCCAATTTTAGCAGAAAACCAATCTACTCTGTATCGTTCCAAGTTTAGAAAATAATTTTGTTCCAATTTTAGCAGAAAACTAATCTACTCTATCGTTCCAATTTTAGAAAAAAATTAACCTACTGTTTCGTTTCAATTTTAGCAGAAAACTAATCTACTCTGTATCGTTCCAATTTTAGAAAAAAACAAATTACTGTATTGTTCCAATTTTAGGAAACAAACTAATCTACTCTGTATCGTTCCATTTTTAGAAAAAACTAATTACTGTTTCGTTCCAATTTTAGCAGAAAACCAATCTACTCTGTATCGTTCCAATTTTAGAAAAAAACAAATTACTGTTTCTTTCCAATTTTAGCTGAAAACCAATCTACTCTGTATCGTTCCAATTTTGGAAAAAAAAAAATTTTGTTCCAATTTTAGCAGAAAACCAATCTACTCTGTATCGTTCCAATTTTAGAAAATAATTTTGTTCCAATTTTAGCAGAAAACTAATCTACTCTATCGTTCCAATTTTAGAAAAAATTTTACCTACTGTTTCGTTCCAATTTTAGCAGAAAACTAATCTACTCTGTATCGTTCCAATTTTAGCAGAAAACCAATCTACTCTGTATCGTTCAATTTTAGAAAAAAACTAATTACTGTTTTGTTCCAATTTTAGCAGAAAACCAATCTACTCTGTATCGTTCCAATTTTAGAAAAAACTAATTACTGTTTCGTTCCAATTTTAGCAGAAAACCAATCTACTCTGTATCGTTCCAATTTTAGAAAAAAACAAATTACTGTTTTGTTCCAATTTTAGCAGAAAACCAATCTACCCTGTATCGTTCCAATTTTAGAAAAAAACAAATTACTGTTTTGTTCCAATTTTAGCAGAAAACCAATCTACCCTGTATCGTTCCAATTTTAGAAAAAAAGAAATTACTGTATTGTTCCAATTTTAGCAGAAAACCAATCTACTCTGTATCGTTCCAATTTTTGAAAAAAACAAATTACTGTATTGTTCCAATTTTAGGAAACAAACTAATCTACTCTGTATCGTTCCAATTTTAGAAAAAACGAATTACTGTTTCGTTCCAATTTCAGCAGAAAACCAATCTACTCTGTATCGTTCCAATTTTAGAAAAAAATGTATCTACTGTTTCGTTCCAATTTTAGCAGAAAACTAATCTACTCTGTATCGTTCCAATTTTAGAAAAAAATGTATCTACTGTTTCGTTCCAATTTTAGAAAAAACTAATCTACTGTATCGTTCCAATTTTAGCAGAAAACCAATCTACTCTGTATCGTTCCAATTTTAGAAAAAAACGAATTACTGTTTTGTTCCAATTATAGCAGAAAACCAATCTACTCTGTATCGTTCCAATTTTAGAAAAAAACGAATTACTGTTTTGTTCCAATTTTAGAAAAAAACAAATTACTGTTTCGTTCCAATTTTAGCAGAAAACCAATCTACTCTGTATCGTTCCAATTTTAGAAAAAAACGAATTACTGTTTTGTTCCAATATTAGCAGAAAACCAATCTACTCTGTATCGTTCCAAGTTTAGAAAAAACAAATTACTGTTTCGTTCCAATTTTAGCAGAAAACCAATCTACTCTGTATCGTTCCAATTTTAGAAAAAAACAAATTACTGTTTTGTTCCAATTTTAGCAGAAAACCAATCTACCCTGTATCGTTCCAATTTTAGAAAAAAACAAATTACTGTTTTGTTCCAATTTTAGCAGAAAACCAATCTACTCTGTATCGTTCCAAGTTTAGAAAATAATTTTGTTCCAATTTTAGCAGAAAACTAATCTACTCTATCGTTCCAATTTTAGAAAAAAATTAACCTACTGTTTCGTTTCAATTTGAGCAGAAAACTAATCTACTCTGTATCGTTCCAATTTTAGAAAAAAAACAAATTACTGTATTGTTCCAATTTTAGGAAACAAACTAATCTACTCTGTATCGTTCCATTTTTAGAAAAAACTAATTACTGTTTCGTTCCAATTTTAGCAGAAAACCAATCTACTCTGTATCGTTCCAATTTTAGAAAAAAACAAATTACTGTTTCTTTCCAATTTTAGCTGAAAACCAATCTACTCTGTATCGTTCCAATTTTGGAAAAAAAATAATTTTGTTCCAATTTTAGCAGAAAACCAATCTACTCTGTATCGTTCCAATTTTAGAAAATAATTTTGTTCCAATTTTAGCAGAAAACTAATCTACTCTATCGTTCCAATTTTAGAAAAAAATTAACCTACTGTTTCGTTCCAATTTTAGCAGAAAACTAATCTACTCTGTATCGTTCCAATTTTAGCAGAAAACCAATCTACTCTGTATCGTTCCAATTTTAGAAAAAAACTAATTACTGTTTTGTTCCAATTTTAGCAGAAAACCAATCTACTCTGTATCGTTCCAATTTTAGAAAAAACAAATTACTGTTTCGTTCCAATTTTAGCAGAAAACCAATCTACTCTGTATCGTTCCAATTTTAGAAAAAAACAAATTACTGTTTTGTTCCAATTTTAGCAGAAAACCAATCTACCCTGTATCGTTCCAATTTTAGAAAAAAACAAATTACTGTATTGTTCCAATTTTAGCAGAAAACCAATCTACTCTGTATCGTTCCAATTTTTGAAAAAAACAAATTACTGTATTGTTCCAATTTTAGGAAACAAACTAATCTACTCTGTATCGTTCCAATTTTAGAAAAAACGAATTACTGTTTCGTTCCAATTTTAGCAGAAAACCAATCTACTCTGTATCGTTCCAATTTTAGAAAAAAATGTATCTACTGTTTCGTTCCAATTTTAGCAGAAAACTAATCTACTCTGTATCGTTCCAATTTTAGAAAAAAATGTATCTACTGTTTCGTTCCAATTTTAGAAAAAACTAATCTATTGTATCGTTCCAATTTTAGCAGAAAACCAATCTACTCTGTATCGTTCCAATTTTAGAAAAAAACGAATTACTGTTTTGTTCCAATTATAGCAGAAAACCAATCTACTCTGTATCGTTCCAATTTTAGAAAAAAACGAATTACTGTTTTGTTCCAATTTTAGAAAAAAACAAATTACTGTTTCGTTCCAATTTTAGCAGAAAACCAATCTACTCTGTATTGTTCCAATTTTATTATATGTGCAGAAGAAGCTGACACAGGAGTACCCTGGCTAGTCCAAATAGATATAGGTCTCAGTGTGGACATCTATGGGTCTCCCGGCTAAGGCTAACTGTGTAGGGCACGCCGCAGTTACAGTCAGATAACTCCTCCCACAAAGGTCGACACGGTCCCATCTTTTAGTATGTTATGTAGCTTGTCAAGACGAACATTTTGATATGTGTTTCTCCACACACGGTCGTACGGTCGCTAACCCTAGGGTTAACCTTTAAAGCGTGATAGCTCCTCCCACAAAGGTCGAAAATGGAAGTGCCTTGCATCCACGCATAGCTATCGATAAGACGAACGTGCTGATATGTGTCTCCCTGCGCACGGATGTAATTTAGGATTAGCAAAAAAAACAAAAAAGTGGATTCGCAAAAAAAAGAGCTCAAAATGGTGAAAAATACGGAACGCTTCACGAATTTGCGTGTCATCCTTGCGCTTGGTCGAGTTCCATCTTCGTCCTTTTTTTGTTCCAAGTGTTCCAACATTGTTTCAACTTCCGGGCCACCGATTGGCCGGTGCCCGGATCGTGCAGGCTACCATTGGCTGGTTCCACCTGGGGTTCCACCCCAGGAGCCAATGGGGGCATGGTCCCGCCCCTACCTCTCAGTAATTCCAAAACAGCACGGCGGCGGCCATCTTGTTACAGTGTGCGGTGGATGGACGTATTCATAATTTTAATAAATCGTACAAGGTGTTTGGAAAATATTTAAAGGCAGCGGGGCTTTCTCCAGGGGCCAATAAGGGAACGATTTTAATTTGGAACATTTCTGTCCATTTTTGGCTTAGTTATGGACATGTAGTATCTGTTAGCATGTTAGCTAGCTGCTGGATGATGATGATGATGATGGGTTCTTAATATTATGTGTGAATATTTGATATTTTTTTATTAAATCGTACAAGGCGTTTGGAAAATATTTAAAGGCGGCAGGGCTTTCTCCAGGGGCCAATAAGGGAACGATTTTAATTTGGAACATTTCTGTCCATTTTTGGCTTAGTTATGGACATGTAGTATCTGTTAGCATGTTAGCTAGCTGCTGGATGATGAACAATGAACTCAAGTGTCACAAAGCAAAGCAACACGAAAAGCGATGGTAATAGTACTATTAGCCAGCTTCTGCTGACCTATATGGGGTGCGAGGCCCTGCATTGCTCAATAACCTGCTTTGATGACACTTTTGTCCTTTTGTATGTTTAAATCAAATGTCAAATTATAGTTCAAAGACACCAAGAAGATAGTCTGTGATTACAATATCAATTTAAAATGTAAATCGCTCTGGATTAAGAGCGTCTGCTAAATGCCTAAATTGTAAATTGTCCCCTTGCGCTTAGGGTCCGGCCCATTCCTCTCTATTATGTCATATGACGAGCATTCAGTTGAAGGTTTACTTGATTTAACTTTTAATATCACAATTATTGTAGCTAATCTAACTGAATCTGGAAGTCTTCCTTTATTAAATTATTCTTCATAGTCTGGAATTGTAACTGATCCATTTTTTATGGTGACTTTCGCCTTTATTTTATATGGAGGGACAGTCAGTGGTGTAAACTTTATTTATATAGCACATTTCATACATAAAATGCAACTCTGTCACATTCTGTCTCTCCCTCAGTCTGTGACTCCACACTGGCCTCCCATATCCCATTCCAGCACACCCAGTTCCATTTACACACCTGTCAACTACCTCGTCAGCCCAGCAGTGAACACTTCTCCAATCAACCTGCTCACTATAAAACTGGACTCAGTACAAACACTCATTGTCAGTTCATAACCTGTGTCACAGATGTCCTGCCTGTTAAATATTATACTCTAGTTTGTTGTGACTTTGCTCCTGGGTTCAACTCTGTCTGCATCCTTGACAACTCAAAGTACTTCACATATTAAACTTTATTTATATAGCACATTTCATACATAAAATGCAACTCAAAGTACTTCACATGAAAATAAAATAAAAAATAACAAGCAGCGGAATGCCAGAAACAAAAAGTAGGTCAATCTACAATTAGCAAAAAAAAATAGCAATACAAAACAATATTCAACTATATTGACATTTATAATTAAATTGGTGACTTTACACTGTAGAATTTTACATTTGATTTAAGTGTCTATTTGTTTGTCTCTAAATGTTTTGATGAATTGAACAATGCCCTTTTGGTAAACAAGTGTAAGGCTTAATTGGGTCGTCCACTCACAGTTAACAGTCTTTGTATTGAGTTTGTGCTTGAAATGTAGGCCTACTGTAATTCTGCAAACTGTTAATAAATATTTCAATCAATCAATCAATCAAAATTGACATTTCAACTATTGATCAGACGCTGTGCATTGACGACACCCCTAATGGTCATTCATTTTAATTGCATGCATGCAGAGAAATCACAACATTGTGAGACGCACTGGGTCGTTGCCATGTTTTGCCACGGAAACCAGCGACCTGCCTTGTGTAAGTAAGTAAGTACATTTTATTTATAAAGCACCTTTCTTAACAATGTTACAAAGTGCTGTACAGTGACACAATAAAATCAATCATAATTAAAACAGTGACAGTACAACAAGCAAATAAGAACAACATAATCAAGTCAAATAAAATCAGAAAAATGTTCCCGAAATAAAAACGTTTTCAGTGGACGAAGCCAGGCTTGATACGAGCAGACGTGGCAACGCCATTGGAACACAGGGGCAATCTCCCGTTGGCCGAGAGGTTGGAACTCACGGGCCAATGGGAGCCTGCATGCTTTTGGGCGGCCAATAAGGGCAGGGGTAAAACAGAGAGGATTGTTCCGGATCCTCAATTTTAGCAGAAAACCAATCTACTCTGTATCGTTCCAATTTTAGAAAACAATGTATCTACTGTTTCGTTCCAATTTTAGAAAAAACTAATCTAACCCTAGGGTTAACCTTTAAAGCGCGATAGCTCCTCCCACAAAGGTCGAAAATGGAAGTGCCTTGCATCCACGCATAGCTATCGATAAGACGAACGTGCTGATATGTGTCTCCCTGCGCACGGATGTAATTTAGGATTAGCAACAAAAAAAAAAAGTGGATTCGCAAAAAAAAGAGCTCAAAATGGTGAAAAATACGGAACGCTTCACGAATTTGCGTGTCATCCTTGCGCAGGGGCCATGCTAATCTTCTCTGTATCGTTCCAATTTTATTATATGTGCAGCAGAAGCTGACACAGGAGTACCCTGGCTAGTCCAAATAGATATAGGTCTCAGTGTGGACATCTATGGGTCTCCCGGCTAAGGCTAACTGTGTAGGGCACGCCGCAGTTACAGTCAGATAACTCCTCCCACAAAGGTCGACACGGTCCCTTCTTTTAGTATGTTATGTAGCTTGTCAAGACGAACATTTTGATATGTGTTTCTCCACACACGGTCGTACGGTCGCTAACCCTAGGGTTAACCTTTAAAGCGCGATAGCTCCTCCCACAAAGGTCGAAAATGGAAGTGCCTTGCATCCACGCATAGCTATCGATAAGACGAACGTGCTGATATGTGTCTCCCTGCGCACGGATGTAATTTAGGATTAGCAAAAAAAAAAAAAAGTGGATTCGCAAAAAAAAGAGCTCAAAATGGTGAAAAATACGGAACGCTTCACGAATTTGCGTGTCATCCTTGCGCAGGGGCCATGCTAATCTTCTCTGTATCGTTCCAATTTTATTATATGTGCAGCAGAAGCTGACACAGGAGTACTCTGGCTAGTCCAAATAGATATAGGTCTCAGTGTGGACATCTATGGGTCTCCCGGCTAAGGCTAACTGTGTAGGGCACGCCGCAGTTACAGTCAGATAACTCCTCCCACAAAGGTCGACACGGTCCCATCTTTTAGTATGTTATGTAGCTTGTCAAGACGAACATTTTGATATGTGTTTCTCCACACACGGTCGTACGGTCGCTAACCCTAGGGTTAACCTGCAAAGCGCAATAGCTCCTCCCACAAAGGTCGAAAATGAAAGTGCCTTGCATCCACGCATAGCTATCGATAAGACGAACGTGCTGATATGTGTCTCCCTGCGCACGGATGTAATTTAGGATTAGCAAAACAAAAAAAAAGTGGATTCGCAAAAAAAAGAGCTCAAAATGGTGAAAAATACGGAACGCTTCACGAATTTGCGTGTAGGAACGCACCGACTAAAATAGGAACGCGGAGGCTGTGCGTTCCAATTATCGGGCTTTTGGGCCCGCCACGGGCAAACGAGGCCATGCCAGGGCACGCCGGCCGCGTTTCCCAGGCCTGGGCGGCCTGGGGCTCGGCACCATGCCCAGGGGCGGCGTCCGCACGGCCCCTGCGGGGCCGCACGGGGCCAGGGGCCAAAACCTCAAAGAACGGAAGGGGTCCTCAATTTTAGCAGAAAACCAATCTACTCTGTATCGTTCCAATTTTAGAAAAAACAAATTACTGTTTCGTTCCAATTTTAGCAGAAAACCAATCTACTCTGTATCGTTCCAATTTTAGAAAAAAATGTATCTACTGTTTCGTTCCAATTTTAGAAAAAACTAATCTAACCCTAGGGTTAACCTTTAAAGCGCGATAGCTCCTCCCACAAAGGTCGAAAATGGAAGTGCCTTGCATCCACGCATAGCTATCGATAAGACGAACGTGCTGATATGTGTCTCCCTGCGCACGGATGTAATTTAGGATTAGCAAAAAAAAAAAAAAGTGGATTCGCAAAAAAAAGAGCTCAAAATGGTGAAAAATACGGAACGCTTCACGAATTTGCGTGTCATCCTTGCGCTCCCTCCATCACCTACTTCTCTGGGTTGTTCTAAAATGTCTTTCTAAGATTTCTCTATGTTCCCTGGAGGGCTATTGGCCCATCTAATATCGCTTGGAGTGCGCCCAGTTGGCCAGTTCTGCTGTCTGTCAGTCTCCTGTCTGACAGCTGACTGCAGGGCACCGCCCCCTCTCCCAGATTCAAGACAACAACGGCGGCCATCTTGCTCTGTTGTTCAGTGCTACAGTGTAGGTATTTATTCATATTTTTTTAATAAATCATACAAGGTGTTTGAAAAATATTGAAAGGCAGCAGGACTTCAACCAGGGGCCAATAAGGGATCGATTTTAATTTGGAACATTTTTGTCCATTTTTGGCAAAGTTATGGATAGTTATGGAGATGCTAGCATAGCATGATAGCCTTCTTCCCATCCATGTAGCTCAGAGGGACAGACAGTGGAATATTTAAAAAAATTTTTTAAATCGTACAAGGTGTTTGGAAAATATTTAAAGGCACCTTGTCTTCAACCAGGTCCCACCAAGGAATCGATTTTAATTTGGATTTTTTTTGGTTCATTTTGGCATAGTTATGGATGGTTATGGACCTGTAGCATCGGCTAGCATGATAGCCTTTTTCCCCATCCATCTACCTCAGAGAGACAGACAGTGGGATATTTAATATTTTTTATTAAATCGTACAAGGTGTTTGGAAAATATTTAAAGGCACCTTGTCTTCAACCAGGTCCCACCAAGGAATCGATTTTAATTTGGAACATTTTTGCTTCATTTTGGCATATATATGGACATTGCAGCATATGTTAACATGTTAGCTGCAGGATGGGTTCTTCTCATTATTTATTACTGTATGTTCAATTGGTGTACATTAGCGTGGAGCAGCAACAGCTTGCTATTTTAGAAATGTTTTACTCAAATTGAGAACAATACACAATAGCATGTTTTTAAATAGCATGTTGTGAGCTTGTAGATCTGCTCATTTCATATAGGAAATGTATATGAGGTTGGTTAAATGTTATATCGAAGGTTAATTCTTTAGATGTGAAAATCATGTAATACTGTACTGTCTAGGGCCAATTCACATGCAAACACAAACAGCAATGGTATAGTACTATAGCCAGCTTCTGCTGGACTGTACGGGGTGCGATTCCCTGCATTGCTAATAACCTGCTGTGATATACCCATTTATTTTCTCCGCTGTATTGTCATAGCCAGGATTTAAAATGATCTATGACTTCTACAACATTGCTTTTAATTGATCTTTTATTTTATTTTTTGTTATTCATGTCCTCACTGTATTGCATTACTGCTTTTCTTTTATTCTCCATTGTTCTGTAAAGCACTTTGAGCTGCATTTCATGTCATGAAAGGTGCTATACAAATAAAGTTGTATTATTATGATCTGGTTCCTTCCCTTCAATCTGGGGGACGGATTGATTGATAAGGAAGCCTAGAGCTTTGAACCTTACTGACCTTCCTTTGAACTGGGACATTAGCTGATCTACAAGCTCACAACCATAAATCAAATTTAGCTAGGCTATTGATATACAATTATTGACAGACTAACTTCAGAATAATGATTTTATTTTATTTGTAATGTTTAACTAACTAACTAACTAATTCATTCATTCATATTTAACCATGGCAGAGAACAAAACTAAAATCAAGAGTGAAGAGGTGAGTTGAGTAATGTAACTCTGAGAACAAAGGCAATGACCCCTCGACCTTACTGTTCTGTCATAATTATTCACATATTTCACACACCACTCTCACCTCTCATGGATGCTGTGATTTCTCTGCATGCATGCAACTGAATGGCCACGAGGTATCGTCAATGCACAGTAACAGAGCATAGTCCTAGCAGAGTCTGTTCAATAGTTCAGCTCTAATGTCATATAGAGCTGACATATTATATTATTATTGTCATATGTCATATTATAATGTCAATTTGAGTTGCTATAGATGTGTTTGTGTTAACTGAACCTTCAGAACTAAGACAATTCATGGAATATGAGTATGACAACCTCAAAAAATGAACTCGTGTCCAAGCGCAAGGGCCTTGTGCCAACACGTGAATGTAGAATCCATTTTAGCGTGTTGGCTCTGCCTTGTTAACATGTATTCCATGGTATATTTGGCATAATCTGTCCAGCCATGTACCATGTACCATGATAATGCTTCTCTAGGTACAGCAGACAGCTGTCAAACTGGGGTCAAACTATTAATGAATGGATGAAGAAGACCCAATGAGCATAAAGATGAATGATGTAGACCTTTGATTATGATATATTATTTTATATTTCATCCTTTTGAAAACATATTAAGCACAGTTTAGAGCATGCATAGCTAGATAAAGGCTATCTCATTGTAACCTACAATAGACTCTGCAGAAATAGCAGATCACCAGCTCACGACGTGCCACCTTTAATCAAAAATGTTTTCGAATGCTTTATTGCCTACTCTGGTAAAGGAAATAACTATAGATTGAGTCAGTCAGTAAGTCAGTCAGTATAGGGTCAAACCAGTTAAAACTATAACCAGTTGAAATTCAGAAGTCACGCTCGGGGTCGAAGGTGAAGATGCCTGTGGAGGTGCTGAAGAAGGCCACGGCCTGCATCATCCAGGCTGGAGGAGAAGTAAGGAGGTCAAACCTTCCAGTGGCTCCTTAGCCATATCACCCATACATATGCATATAGTTTTATAACCATGTCATCTATATTAATAAGCTGTCAATGCATAACGTAGATTGTGAATAAGGTAATATCAGTATGGATAACATAAAGGGTGTGGTAATCAATCTGGTTAGTTATATGTAGCTGCACGGCTTAAATTGATGTGGCTGATTCCACCATGTCATTCAGTTATCGCTTCATTCTAGCGTTCATACATTAGAAATTAAATGTTTAAGCATGAGTGAAAATAGCTGATCTACAAGCTCACAACATGCTTTTTAAAAACATGCTATTGTGTATTGTTCTCAATTTTGAGTAAAACACACAGAAACCGCTCGGCGCACTGCTTTTTCTTTCAGGGTCACCTCGGGTCACCTCGGGCCAGGGTCACCTCAGGACACTGTGGGCTGGCATATACAAAGATGCTATTATAACAGAGTCGGAGGCGCCTCCCACGTTCTGGGAAGGCGCCTCCCACGTTCTGGGAGGCGGGTCGAGAGGGGAATAGGAACGCACCGACTAAAATAGGAACGCGGAGGCTGTGCGTTCCAATTATCGGGCTTTTGGGCCCGCCACGGGCAAACGAGGCCATGCCAGGGAACGCCGGCCGCGTTTCCCAGGCCTGGGCGGCCTGGGGCTCGGCACCATGCCCAGGGGCGGCGTCCGCACGGCCCCTGCGGGGCCGCACGGGGCCATGGGCCAAAACCTCAAAGAACAGAAGGGGTCCTTTGCGCTCCCTCCATCACCTACTTCTCTGGGTTGTTCTAAAATGTCTTTCTAAGATTTCTCTATGTTCCCTGGAGGGCTATTGGCCCATCTAATATCGCTTGGAGTGCGCCCAGTTGGCCAGTTCTGCTGTCTGTCAGTCTCCTGTCTGACAGCTGACTGCAGGGCACCGCCCCCTCTCCCAGATTCAAGACAACAACGGCGGCCATCTTGCTCTGTTGTTCAGTGCTACAGTGTAGGTATTTCTTCATATTTTTTTAATAAATCATACAAGGTGTTTGAAAAATATTGAAAGGCAGCAGGACTTCAACCAGGGGCCAATAAGGGATCGATTTTAATTTGGAACATTTTTGTCCATTTTTGGCAAAGTTATGGATAGTTATGGAGATGCTAGCATAGCATGATAGCCTTCTTCCCATCCATGCAGCTCAGAGGGACAGACAGTGGAATATTTAATATTTTTTATTAAATCGTACAAGGTGTTTGGAAAATATTTAAAGGCACCTTGTCTTCAACCAGGTCCCACCAAGGAATCGATTTTAATTTGGAAAAAATTTGGTTCATTTTGGCATAGTTATGGATGGTTATGGACCTATAGCATCGGCTAGCATGATAACCTTTTTCCCCATCCATCTACCTCAGAGAGACAGACAGTGGAATATTTAATATTTTTTATTAAATCGTACAAGGTGTTTGGAAAATATTTAAAGGCACCTTGTCTTCAACCAGGTCCCACCAAGGAATCGATTTTAATTTGGAAAAAATTTGGTTCATTTTGGCATATATATGGACATTGCAGCATATGTTAACATGTTAGCTGCAGGATGGGTTCTTCTCATTATTTATTACTGTATGTTCAATTGGTGTACATTAGCGTGGAGCAGCAACAGCTTGCTATTTTAGAAATGTTTTACTCAAATTGAGAACAATACACAATAGCATGTTTTTAAATAGCATGTTGTGAGCTTGTAGATCTGCTCATTTCATATAGGAAATGTATATGAGGTTGGTTAAATGTTATATCGAAGGTTAATTCTTTAGATGTGAAAATCATGTAATACTGCACTGTCTAGGGCCAATTCACATGCAAACACAAACAGCAATGGTATAGTACTATAGCCAGCTTCTGCTGGACTGTACGGGGTGCGATTCCCTGCATTGCTAATAACCTGCTGTGATATACCCATTTATTTTCTCCGCTGTATTGTCATAGCCAGGATTTAAAATTATCTATGACTTCTACAACATTGCTTTTAATTGATCTTTTATTTTATTTTTTGATATTCATGTCCTCACTGTATTGCATTACTGCTTTTCTTTTATTCTCCATTGTTCTGTAAAGCACTTTGAGCTGCATTTCATGTCATGAAAGGTGCTATACAAATAAAGTTGTATTATTATTATCTGCTTCCTTCCCTTCAATCTGGGGGACGGATTGATTGATAAGGAAGCCTAGAGCTTTGAACCTTACTGACCTTCCTTTGAACTGGGACATTAGCTGATCTACAAGCTCACAACCATAAATCAAATTTAGCTAGGCTATTGATATACAATTATTGACAGACTAACTTCAGAATAATTATTTTATTTTATTTGTAATGTTTAACTAACTAACTAATTCATTCATTCATATTTAACCATGGCAGAGAACAAAACTAAAATCAAGAGTGAAGAGGTGAGTTGAGTAATGTAACTCTGAGAACAAAGGCAATGACCCCTCGACCTTACTGTTCTGTCATAATTATTCACATATTTCACACACCACTCTCACCTCTCATGCAGATTTCTCTGCATGCATGCAACTGAATGGCCACGAGGTATCGTCAATGCACAGTAACAGAGCATAGTCCTAGCAGAGTCTGTTCAATAGTTCAGCTCTAATGTCATATAGAGCTGACATATTATATTATTATTGTCATATGTCATATTATAATGTCAATTTGAGTTGCTATAGATGTGTTTGTGTTAACTGAACCTTCAGAACTAAGACAATTCATGGAATATGAGTATGACAACCTCAAATAATGAACTCGTGTCCTTGCGCTCCCTCCATCACCTACTTCTCTGGGTTGTTCTAAAATGTCTTTCTAAGATTTCTCTATGTTCCCTGGAGGGCTATTGGCCCATCTAATATCGCTTGGAGTGCGCCCAGTTGGCCAGTTCTGCTGTCTGTCAGTCTCCTGTCTGACAGCTGACTGCAGGGCACCGCCCCCTCTCCCAGATTCAAGACAACAACGGCGGCCATCTTGCTCTGTTGTTCAGTGCTACAGTGTAGGTATTTATTCATATTTTTTTAATAAATCATACAAGGTGTTTGAAAAATATTGAAAGGCAGCAGGACTTCAACCAGGGGCCAATAAGGGATCGATTTTAATTTGGAACATTTTTGTCCATTTTTGGCAAAGTTATGGATAGTTATGGAGATGCTAGCATAGCATGATAGCCTTCTTCCCATCCATGTAGCTCAGAGGGACAGACAGTGGAATATTTAAAAAAAATTTTTAAATCGTACAAGGTGTTTGGAAAATATTTAAAGGCACCTTGTCTTCAACCAGGTCCCACCAAGGAATCGATTTTAATTTGGATTTTTTTTGGTTCATTTTGGCATAGTTATGGATGGTTATGGACCTGTAGCATCGGCTAGCATGATAGCCTTTTTCCCCATCCATCTACCTCAGAGAGACAGACAGTGGGATATTTAATATTTTTTATTAAATCGTACAAGGTGTTTGGAAAATATTTAAAGGCACCTTGTCTTCAACCAGGTCCCACCAAGGAATCGATTTTAATTTGGAACATTTTTGCTTCATTTTGGCATATATATGGACATTGCAGCATATGTTAACATGTTAGCTGCAGGATGGGTTCTTCTCATTATTTATTACTGTATGTTCAATTGGTGTACATTAGCGTGGAGCAGCAACAGCTTGCTATTTTAGAAATGTTTTACTCAAATTGAGAACAATACACAATAGCATGTTTTTAAATAGCATGTTGTGAGCTTGTAGATCTGCTCATTTCATATAGGAAATGTATATGAGGTTGGTTAAATGTTATATCGAAGGTTAATTCTTTAGATGTGAAAATCATGTAATACTGTACTGTCTAGGGCCAATTCACATGCAAACACAAACAGCAATGGTATAGTACTATAGCCAGCTTCTGCTGGACTGTACGGGGTGCGATTCCCTGCATTGCTAATAACCTGCTGTGATATACCCATTTATTTTCTCCGCTGTATTGTCATAGCCAGGATTTAAAATGATCTATGACTTCTACAACATTGCTTTTAATTGATCTTTTATTTTATTTTTTGTTATTCATGTCCTCACTGTATTGCATTACTGCTTTTCTTTTATTCTCCATTGTTCTGTAAAGCACTTTGAGCTGCATTTCATGTCATGAAAGGTGCTATACAAATAAAGTTGTATTATTATGATCTGGTTCCTTCCCTTCAATCTGGGGGACGGATTGATTGATAAGGAAGCCTAGAGCTTTGAACCTTACTGACCTTCCTTTGAACTGGGACATTAGCTGATCTACAAGCTCACAACCATAAATCAAATTTAGCTAGGCTATTGATATACAATTATTGACAGACTAACTTCAGAATAATGATTTTATTTTATTTGTAATGTTTAACTAACTAACTAACTAATTCATTCATTCATATTTAACCATGGCAGAGAACAAAACTAAAATCAAGAGTGAAGAGGTGAGTTGAGTAATGTAACTCTGAGAACAAAGGCAATGACCCCTCGACCTTACTGTTCTGTCATAATTATTCACATATTTCACACACCACTCTCACCTCTCATGGATGCTGTGATTTCTCTGCATGCATGCAACTGAATGGCCACGAGGTATCGTCAATGCACAGTAACAGAGCATAGTCCTAGCAGAGTCTGTTCAATAGTTCAGCTCTAATGTCATATAGAGCTGACATATTATATTATTATTGTCATATGTCATATTATAATGTCAATTTGAGTTGCTATAGATGTGTTTGTGTTAACTGAACCTTCAGAACTAAGACAATTCATGGAATATGAGTATGACAACCTCAAAAAATGAACTCGTGTCCTTGCGCTCCCTCCATCACCTACTTCTCTGGGTTGTTCTAAAATGTCTTTCTAAGATTTCTCTATGTTCCCTGGAGGGCTATTGGCCCATCTAATATCGCTTGGAGTGCGCCCAGTTGGCCAGTTCTGCTGTCTGTCAGTCTCCTGTCTGACAGCTGACTGCAGGGCACCGCCCCCTCTCCCAGATTCAAGACAACAACGGCGGCCATCTTGCTCTGTTGTTCAGTGCTACAGTGTAGGTATTTATTCATATTTTTTTAATAAATCATACAAGGTGTTTGAAAAATATTGAAAGGCAGCAGGACTTCAACCAGGGGCCAATAAGGGATCGATTTTAATTTGGAACATTTTTGTCCATTTTTGGCAAAGTTATGGATAGTTATGGAGATGCTAGCATAGCATGATAGCCTTCTTCCCATCCATGTAGCTCAGAGGGACAGACAGTGGAATATTTAAAAAAAAATTTTAAATCGTACAAGGTGTTTGGAAAATATTTAAAGGCACCTTGTCTTCAACCAGGTCCCACCAAGGAATCGATTTTAATTTGGATTTTTTTTGGTTCATTTTGGCATAGTTATGGATGGTTATGGACCTGTAGCATCGGCTA
Organism: Protomyctophum bolini; assembly: GCF_963924005.1. NCBI lineage: Eukaryota > Metazoa > Chordata > Actinopteri > Myctophiformes > Myctophidae > Protomyctophum > Protomyctophum bolini. Next base: position 44,520,331 of record NC_137876.1, on the reverse strand, counting down.
GCATGATAGCCTTTTTCCCCATCCATCTACCTCAGAGAGACAGACAGTGGGATATTTAATATTTTTTATTAAATCGTACAAGGTGTTTGGAAAATATTTAAAGGCACCTTGTCTTCAACCAGGTCCCACCAAGGAATCGATTTTAATTTGGAACATTTTTGCTTCATTTTGGCATATATATGGACATTGCAGCATATGTTAACATGTTAGCTGCAGGATGGGTTCTTCTCATTATTTATTACTGTATGTTCAATTGGTGTACATTAGCGTGGAGCAGCAACAGCTTGCTATTTTAGAAATGTTTTACTCAAATTGAGAACAATACACAATAGCATGTTTTTAAATAGCATGTTGTGAGCTTGTAGATCTGCTCATTTCATATAGGAAATGTATATGAGGTTGGTTAAATGTTATATCGAAGGTTAATTCTTTAGATGTGAAAATCATGTAATACTGTACTGTCTAGGGCCAATTCACATGCAAACACAAACAGCAATGGTATAGTACTATAGCCAGCTTCTGCTGGACTGTACGGGGTGCGATTCCCTGCATTGCTAATAACCTGCTGTGATATACCCATTTATTTTCTCCGCTGTATTGTCATAGCCAGGATTTAAAATGATCTATGACTTCTACAACATTGCTTTTAATTGATCTTTTATTTTATTTTTTGTTATTCATGTCCTCACTGTATTGCATTACTGCTTTTCTTTTATTCTCCATTGTTCTGTAAAGCACTTTGAGCTGCATTTCATGTCATGAAAGGTGCTATACAAATAAAGTTGTATTATTATGATCTGGTTCCTTCCCTTCAATCTGGGGGACGGATTGATTGATAAGGAAGCCTAGAGCTTTGAACCTTACTGACCTTCCTTTGAACTGGGACATTAGCTGATCTACAAGCTCACAACCATAAATCAAATTTAGCTAGGCTATTGATATACAATTATTGACAGACTAACTTCAGAATAATGATTTTATTTTATTTGTAATGTTTAACTAACTAACTAACTAATTCATTCATTCATATTTAACCATGGCAGAGAACAAAACTAAAATCAAGAGTGAAGAGGTGAGTTGAGTAATGTAACTCTGAGAACAAAGGCAATGACCCCTCGACCTTACTGTTCTGTCATAATTATTCACATATTTCACACACCACTCTCACCTCTCATGGATGCTGTGATTTCTCTGCATGCATGCAACTGAATGGCCACGAGGTATCGTCAATGCACAGTAACAGAGCATAGTCCTAGCAGAGTCTGTTCAATAGTTCAGCTCTAATGTCATATAGAGCTGACATATTATATTATTATTGTCATATGTCATATTATAATGTCAATTTGAGTTGCTATAGATGTGTTTGTGTTAACTGAACCTTCAGAACTAAGACAATTCATGGAATATGAGTATGACAACCTCAAAAAATGAACTCGTGTCCAAGCGCAAGGGCCTTGTGCCAACACGTGAATGTAGAATCCATTTTAGCGTGTTGGCTCTGCCTTGTTAACATGTATTCCATGGTATATTTGGCATAATCTGTCCAGCCATGTACCATGTACCATGATAATGCTTCTCTAGGTACAGCAGACAGCTGTCAAACTGGGGTCAAACTATTAATGAATGGATGAAGAAGACCCAATGAGCATAAAGATGAATGATGTAGACCTTTGATTATGATATATTATTTTATATTTCATCCTTTTGAAAACATATTAAGCACAGTTTAGAGCATGCATAGCTAGATAAAGGCTATCTCATTGTAACCTACAATAGACTCTGCAGAAATAGCAGATCACCAGCTCACGACGTGCCACCTTTAATCAAAAATGTTTTCCAATGCTTTATTGCCTACTCTGGTAAAGGAAATAACTATAGATTGAGTCGGTCAGTAAGTCAGTCAGTATAGGGTCAAACCAGTTAAAACTATAACCAGTTGAAATTCAGAAGTCACGCTCGGGGTCGAAGGTGAAGATGCCTGTGGAGGTGCTGAAGAAGGCCACGGCCTGCATCATCCAGGCTGGAGGAGAAGTACAGAGGTCAAACCTTCCAGTGGCTCCTGAGCCATATCCCGCATACATGCATATAGTTTTATAACCATGTCATCTATATTAATAAGCTGTCAATGGATAACGTGGATTGTGAATAAGGTAATATCAGTATGGATAACATTAACGTAATCAATCTGGTTAGTTATCTGTAGCTGCACGGCTTAAATTGATGTGGCTGATTCCACTATGTCATTCAGTTATCACTTCATTCTAGCTTTCATACATTAGAAATTAAATGTTTAAGCATGAGTGAAAATAGCTGATCTACAAGCTCACAACATGCTTTTTAAAAACATGCTATTGTGTATTGTTCTCAATTTTGAGTAAAACACACGGAAACCGCTCGGCGCACTGCTTTTTCTTTCAGGGTCACCTCGGGTCACCTCGGGCCAGGGTCACCTCAGGACACTGTGGGCGGGCATATACAAAAATGCTATTTTAATAGAGTCGGAGGCGCCTCCCACGTTCTGGGAAGGCGCCTCCCACGTTCTGGGAGGCGGGTTGAGAGGGGAATAGGAACGCACCGACTAAAATAGGAACGCGGAGGCTGTGCGTTCCAATTATCGGGCTTTTGGGCCCGCCACGGGCAAACGAGGCCATGCCAGGGCACGCCGGCCGCGTTTCCCAGGCCTGGGCGGCCTGGGGCTCGGCACCATGCCCAGGGGCGGCGTCCGCACGGCCCCTGCGGGGCCGCACGGGGCCAGGGGCCAAAAACTCAAAGAACAGAAAGGGTCCTCAATTTTAGCAGAAAACCAATCTACTCTGTATCGTTCCAATTTTAGAAAAAAATGTATCTACTGTTTCGTTCCAATTTTAGCAGAAAACTAATCTACTCTGTATCGTTCCAATTTTAGAAAAAAATGTATCTACTGTTTCGTTCCAATTTTAGAAAAAACTAATCTATTGTATCGTTCCAATTTTAGCAGAAAACCAATCTACTCTGTATCGTTCCAATTTTAGAAAAAAACGAATTACTGTTTTGTTCCAATTATAGCAGAAAACCAATCTACTCTGTATCGTTCCAATTTTAGAAAAAACCGAATTACTGTTTTGTTCCAATTTTAGAAAAAAACAAATTACTGTTTCGTTCCAATTTTAGCAGAAAACCAATCTACTCTGTATTGTTCCAATTTTATTATATGTGCAGAAGAAGCTGACACAGGAGTACCCTGGCTAGTCCAAATAGATATAGGTCTCAGTGTGGACATCTATGGGTCTCCCGGCTAAGGCTAACTGTGTAGGGCACGCCGCAGTTACAGTCAGATAACTCCTCCCACAAAGGTCGACACGGTCCCATCTTTTAGTATGTTATGTAGCTTGTCAAGACGAACATTTTGATATGTGTTTCTCCACACAAGGTCGTACGGTCGCTAACCCTTAAAGCTAGGGTGGCCAGACGTCCGGTTTCACGCCGGACAGTCCGGTTTTAGACCCACCTGTCCTCCTCTCACATCAACCTCTGGCCGGACACATAATTGTCAGTTTTTTTGTGATATACAGTGCTTGTGCCATAACTGTCATTTACGTCGTCTGCCTGGGTATTAAAATCTCTGCAGCGCTGCTCAGCTCCGAAGCGAGTGGAGACGTTCGGAGTGTTGCCATGTCCGCTTAATTATAAGCGACTTTGGGCTTGTTTTATATAATAGGCTACTAAGCCTAGTCAGGCTTCTTTTGGGCTTGTTTTCATAGACATGGTTGCTTGGTTCTCTTCCAAAACCTGGCAACACTGCCAGTGGGATGGTCGGTTTGTTACTTTGTTGAGCTCTCAATTTAGTATAGTTAATGCAGAGATAAATAAACCAAATATGCCGAAATGAAAAACTACATTTAATGAGCAATATGGAGCTCGACATCATAAAGAAAGGGAGGCTAAAGCACTGTGAACATACATATAGGCTACTGGCTTCATTCTATTTCTATGTCCCACACCGATGACCATAAGACTGTATAAAAAACCCCACAAGAAAGAGATTAAACATAAAACATACCGGTATCTAAACATGAAATAAAATAAATTGATTATAAAATGAATGGCCTTTGTGGTACCCTATAGCCTAATTTAAAAAGGTTAATTTAATTAGCAAATATATGTTCTCTGTGGACATAATGCTGGAGAGGATGGTGGTGAAAATCAGGTGCGGTGCAATAGTAGTAGTAATAATATTAATATCTGGAATCTGGGGGGGGGGGGGGTTCGGGGGAGCGACTAGCGAGCCCCGCAAAAAGTGTCCTCCTTTCTGAGGTCTTGCAGGTGGCCACCCTACTTAAAGCGCGATAGCTCCTCCCACAAAGGTCGAAAATGGAAGTGCCTTGCATCTACGCATAGCTATCGATAAGACGAACGTGCTGATATGTGTCTCCCTGCGCACGGATGTAATTTAGGATTAGCAAAAAAAACAAAAAAGTGGATTCGCAAAAAAAAGTGCTCAAAATGGTGAAAAATACGGAACGCTTCACGAATTTGCGTGTCATCCTTGCGCTTGGTCGAGTTCCATCTTCGTCCTTTTTTTGTTCCAAGTGTTCCAACATTGTTTCAACTTCCGGGCCACCGATTGGCCGGTGCCCGGATCGTGCAGGCTACCATTGGCTGGTTCCACCTGGGGTTCCACCCCAGGAGCCAATGGGGGCATGGTCCCGCCCCTACCTCTCAGTAATTCCAAAACAGCACGGCGGCGGCCATCTTGTTACAGTGTGCGGTGGATGGACGTATTCATAATTTTAATAAATCGTACAAGGTGTTTGGAAAATATTTAAAGGCAGCGGGGCTTTCTCCAGGGGCCAATAAGGGAACGATTTTAATTTGGAACATTTCTGTCCATTTTTGGCTTAGTTATGGACATGTAGTATCTGTTAGCATGTTAGCTAGCTGCTGGATGATGATGATGATGATGGGTTCTTAATATTATGTGTGAATATTTGATATTTTTTTATTAAATCGTACAAGGCGTTTGGAAAATATTTAAAGGCGGCAGGGCTTTCTCCAGGGGCCAATAAGGGAACGATTTTAATTTGGAACATTTCTGTCCATTTTTGGCTTAGTTATGGACATGTAGTATCTGTTAGCATGTTAGCTAGCTGCTGGATGATGAACAATGAACTCAAGTGTCACAAAGCAAAGCAACACGAAAAGCGATGGTAATAGTACTATTAGCCAGCTTCTGCTGACCTATATGGGGTGCGAGGCCCTGCATTGCTCAATAACCTGCTTTGATGACACTTTTGTCCTTTTGTATGTTTAAATCAAATGTCAAATTATAGTTCAAAGACACCAAGAAGATAGTCTGTGATTACAATATCAATTTAAAATGTAAATCGCTCTGGATTAAGAGCGTCTGCTAAATGCCTAAATTGTAAATTGTCCCCTTGCGCTTAGGGTCCGGCCCATTCCTCTCTGTTATGTCATATGACGAGCATTCAGTTGAAGGTTTACTTGATTTAACTTTTAATATCACAATTATTGTAGCTAATCTAACTGAATCTGGAAGTCTTCCTTTATTAAATGATTCTCCATAGTCTGGAATTGTAACTGATCCATTTTTTATGGTGACTTTCGCCTTTATTTTATATGGAGGGACAGTCAGTGGTGTAAACTTTATTTATATAGCACATTTCATACATAAAATGCAACTCAAAGTACTTCACATGAAAATAAAATAAAAAATAACAAGCAGCGGAATGCCAGAAACAAAAAAAAGGTCAATCTACAATTAGCAAATATAATACAAAACTAAAACATTAAAAATGGTAAGGAAATTTGTATTGGATAATACATTTTAAATTGATATTCTTAGATATTCAACTATATTGACATTTATAATTAAATTGGTGTCTTTACACTGTAGAATTTTACATTTGATTTAAGTGTCTATTTGTTTGTCTCTAAATGTTTTCATGAATTGAACAATGCCCTTTTGGTAAACAAGTGTAAGGCTTAATTGGGTCGTCCACTCACAGTTAACAGTCTTTGTATTGAGTTTGTGCTTGAAATGTAGGCCTACTGTAATTCTGCAAACTGTTAATAAATATTTCAATCAATCAATCAAAATTGACATTTCAACTATTGATCAGACGCTGTGCATTGACGACACCTAATGGTCATTCATTTTAATTGCATGCATGCAGAGAAATCACAACATTGTGAGACGCACTGGGTCGTTGCCATGTTTTGCCACGGAAACCAGCGACCTGCCTTGTGTAAGTAAGTAAGTACATTTTATTTATAAAGCACCTTTCTTAACAATGTTACAAAGTGCTGTACAGTGACACAATAAAATCAATCATAATTAAAACAGTGACAGTACAACAAGCAAATAAGAACAACATAATCAAGTCAAATAAAATCAGAAAAATGTTCCCGAAATAAAAACGTTTTCAGTGGACGAAGCCAGGCTTGATACGAGCAGACGTGGCAACGCCATTGAAACACAGGGGCAATCTCCCGTTGGCCGAGAGGTTGGAACTCACGGGACAATGGGAGCCTGCATGCTTTTGGGCGGCCAATAAGGGCAGGGGTAAAACAGAGAGGATTGTTCCGGATCCTTTGCGCTCCCTCCATCACCTACTTCTCTGGGTTGTTCTAAAATGTCTTTCTAAGATTTCTCTATGTTCCCTGGAGGGCTATTGGCCCATCTAATATCGCTTGGAGTGCGCCCAGTTGGCCAGTTCTGCTGTCTGTCAGTCTCCTGTCTGACAGCTGACTGCAGGGCACCGCCCCCTCTCCCAGATTCAAGACAACAACGGCGGCCATCTTGCTCTGTTGTTCAGTGCTACAGTGTAGGTATTTATTCATATTTTTTTAATAAATCATACAAGGTGTTTGAAAAATATTGAAAGGCAGCAGGACTTCAACCAGGGGCCAATAAGGGATCGATTTTAATTTGGAACATTTTTGTCCATTTTTGGCAAAGTTATGGATAGTTATGGAGATGCTAGCATAGCATGATAGCCTTCTTCCCATCCATGTAGCTCAGAGGGACAGACAGTGGAATATTTAAAAAAAATTTTTAAATCGTACAAGGTGTTTGGAAAATATTTAAAGGCACCTTGTCTTCAACCAGGTCCCACCAAGGAATCGATTTTAATTTGGATTTTTTTTGGTTCATTTTGGCATAGTTATGGATGGTTATGGACCTGTAGCATCGGCTAGCATGATAGCCTTTTTCCCCATCCATCTACCTCAGAGAGACAGACAGTGGGATATTTAATATTTTTTATTAAATCGTACAAGGTGTTTGGAAAATATTTAAAGGCACCTTGTCTTCAACCAGGTCCCACCAAGGAATCGATTTTAATTTGGAACATTTTTGCTTCATTTTGGCATATATATGGACATTGCAGCATATGTTAACATGTTAGCTGCAGGATGGGTTCTTCTCATTATTTATTACTGTATGTTCAATTGGTGTACATTAGCGTGGAGCAGCAACAGCTTGCTATTTTAGAAATGTTTTACTCAAATTGAGAACAATACACAATAGCATGTTTTTAAATAGCATGTTGTGAGCTTGTAGATCTGCTCATTTCATATAGGAAATGTATATGAGGTTGGTTAAATGTTATATCGAAGGTTAATTCTTTAGATGTGAAAATCATGTAATACTGTACTGTCTAGGGCCAATTCACATGCAAACACAAACAGCAATGGTATAGTACTATAGCCAGCTTCTGCTGGACTGTACGGGGTGCGATTCCCTGCATTGCTAATAACCTGCTGTGATATACCCATTTATTTTCTCCGCTGTATTGTCATAGCCAGGATTTAAAATGATCTATGACTTCTACAACATTGCTTTTAATTGATCTTTTATTTTATTTTTTGTTATTCATGTCCTCACTGTATTGCATTACTGCTTTTCTTTTATTCTCCATTGTTCTGTAAAGCACTTTGAGCTGCATTTCATGTCATGAAAGGTGCTATACAAATAAAGTTGTATTATTATGATCTGGTTCCTTCCCTTCAATCTGGGGGACGGATTGATTGATAAGGAAGCCTAGAGCTTTGAACCTTACTGACCTTCCTTTGAACTGGGACATTAGCTGATCTACAAGCTCACAACCATAAATCAAATTTAGCTAGGCTATTGATATACAATTATTGACAGACTAACTTCAGAATAATGATTTTATTTTATTTGTAATGTTTAACTAACTAACTAACTAATTCATTCATTCATATTTAACCATGGCAGAGAACAAAACTAAAATCAAGAGTGAAGAGGTGAGTTGAGTAATGTAACTCTGAGAACAAAGGCAATGACCCCTCGACCTTACTGTTCTGTCATAATTATTCACATATTTCACACACCACTCTCACCTCTCATGGATGCTGTGATTTCTCTGCATGCATGCAACTGAATGGCCACGAGGTATCGTCAATGCACAGTAACAGAGCATAGTCCTAGCAGAGTCTGTTCAATAGTTCAGCTCTAATGTCATATAGAGCTGACATATTATATTATTATTGTCATATGTCATATTATAATGTCAATTTGAGTTGCTATAGATGTGTTTGTGTTAACTGAACCTTCAGAACTAAGACAATTCATGGAATATGAGTATGACAACCTCAAAAAATGAACTCGTGTCCAAGCGCAAGGGCCTTGTGCCAACACGTGAATGTAGAATCCATTTTAGCGTGTTGGCTCTGCCTTGTTAACATGTATTCCATGGTATATTTGGCATAATCTGTCCAGCCATGTACCATGTACCATGATAATGCTTCTCTAGGTACAGCAGACAGCTGTCAAACTGGGGTCAAACTATTAATGAATGGATGAAGAAGACCCAATGAGCATAAAGATGAATGATGTAGACCTTTGATTATGATATATTATTTTATATTTCATCCTTTTGAAAACATATTAAGCACAGTTTAGAGCATGCATAGCTAGATAAAGGCTATCTCATTGTAACCTACAATAGACTCTGCAGAAATAGCAGATCACCAGCTCACGACGTGCCACCTTTAATCAAAAATGTTTTCGAATGCTTTATTGCCTACTCTGGTAAAGGAAATAACTATAGATTGAGTCAGTCAGTAAGTCAGTCAGTATAGGGTCAAACCAGTTAAAACTATAACCAGTTGAAATTCAGAAGTCACGCTCGGGGTCGAAGGTGAAGATGCCTGTGGAGGTGCTGAAGAAGGCCACGGCCTGCATCATCCAGGCTGGAGGAGAAGTAAGGAGGTCAAACCTTCCAGTGGCTCCTTAGCCATATCACCCATACATATGCATATAGTTTTATAACCATGTCATCTATATTAATAAGCTGTCAATGCATAACGTAGATTGTGAATAAGGTAATATCAGTATGGATAACATAAAGGGTGTGGTAATCAATCTGGTTAGTTATATGTAGCTGCACGGCTTAAATTGATGTGGCTGATTCCACCATGTCATTCAGTTATCGCTTCATTCTAGCGTTCATACATTAGAAATTAAATGTTTAAGCATGAGTGAAAATAGCTGATCTACAAGCTCACAACATGCTTTTTAAAAACATGCTATTGTGTATTGTTCTCAATTTTGAGTAAAACACACAGAAACCGCTCGGCGCACTGCTTTTTCTTTCAGGGTCACCTCGGGTCACCTCGGGCCAGGGTCACCTCAGGACACTGTGGGCTGGCATATACAAAGATGCTATTATAACAGAGTCGGAGGCGCCTCCCACGTTCTGGGAAGGCGCCTCCCACGTTCTGGGAGGCGGGTCGAGAGGGGAATAGGAACGCACCGACTAAAATAGGAACGCGGAGGCTGTGCGTTCCAATTATCGGGCTTTTGGGCCCGCCACGGGCAAACGAGGCCATGCCAGGGAACGCCGGCCGCGTTTCCCAGGCCTGGGCGGCCTGGGGCTCGGCACCATGCCCAGGGGCGGCGTCCGCACGGCCCCTGCGGGGCCGCACGGGGCCATGGGCCAAAACCTCAAAGAACAGAAGGGGTCCTTTGCGCTCCCTCCATCACCTACTTCTCTGGGTTGTTCTAAAATGTCTTTCTAAGATTTCTCTATGTTCCCTGGAGGGCTATTGGCCCATCTAATATCGCTTGGAGTGCGCCCAGTTGGCCAGTTCTGCTGTCTGTCAGTCTCCTGTCTGACAGCTGACTGCAGGGCACCGCCCCCTCTCCCAGATTCAAGACAACAACGGCGGCCATCTTGCTCTGTTGTTCAGTGCTACAGTGTAGGTATTTCTTCATATTTTTTTAATAAATCATACAAGGTGTTTGAAAAATATTGAAAGGCAGCAGGACTTCAACCAGGGGCCAATAAGGGATCGATTTTAATTTGGAACATTTTTGTCCATTTTTGGCAAAGTTATGGATAGTTATGGAGATGCTAGCATAGCATGATAGCCTTCTTCCCATCCATGCAGCTCAGAGGGACAGACAGTGGAATATTTAATATTTTTTATTAAATCGTACAAGGTGTTTGGAAAATATTTAAAGGCACCTTGTCTTCAACCAGGTCCCACCAAGGAATCGATTTTAATTTGGAAAAAATTTGGTTCATTTTGGCATAGTTATGGATGGTTATGGACCTATAGCATCGGCTAGCATGATAACCTTTTTCCCCATCCATCTACCTCAGAGAGACAGACAGTGGAATATTTAATATTTTTTATTAAATCGTACAAGGTGTTTGGAAAATATTTAAAGGCACCTTGTCTTCAACCAGGTCCCACCAAGGAATCGATTTTAATTTGGAAAAAATTTGGTTCATTTTGGCATATATATGGACATTGCAGCATATGTTAACATGTTAGCTGCAGGATGGGTTCTTCTCATTATTTATTACTGTATGTTCAATTGGTGTACATTAGCGTGGAGCAGCAACAGCTTGCTATTTTAGAAATGTTTTACTCAAATTGAGAACAATACACAATAGCATGTTTTTAAATAGCATGTTGTGAGCTTGTAGATCTGCTCATTTCATATAGGAAATGTATATGAGGTTGGTTAAATGTTATATCGAAGGTTAATTCTTTAGATGTGAAAATCATGTAATACTGCACTGTCTAGGGCCAATTCACATGCAAACACAAACAGCAATGGTATAGTACTATAGCCAGCTTCTGCTGGACTGTACGGGGTGCGATTCCCTGCATTGCTAATAACCTGCTGTGATATACCCATTTATTTTCTCCGCTGTATTGTCATAGCCAGGATTTAAAATTATCTATGACTTCTACAACATTGCTTTTAATTGATCTTTTATTTTATTTTTTGTTATTCATGTCCTCACTGTATTGCATTACTGCTTTTCTTTTATTCTCCATTGTTCTGTAAAGCACTTTGAGCTGCATTTCATGTCATGAAAGGTGCTATACAAATAAAGTTGTATTATTATTATCTGCTTCCTTCCCTTCAATCTGGGGGACGGATTGATTGATAAGGAAGCCTAGAGCTTTGAACCTTACTGACCTTCCTTTGAACTGGGACATTAGCTGATCTACAAGCTCACAACCATAAATCAAATTTAGCTAGGCTATTGATATACAATTATTGACAGACTAACTTCAGAATAATTATTTTATTTTATTTGTAATGTTTAACTAACTAACTAATTCATTCATTCATATTTAACCATGGCAGAGAACAAAACTAAAATCAAGAGTGAAGAGGTGAGTTGAGTAATGTAACTCTGAGAACAAAGGCAATGACCCCTCGACCTTACTGTTCTGTCATAATTATTCACATATTTCACACACCACTCTCACCTCTCATGCAGATTTCTCTGCATGCATGCAACTGAATGGCCACGAGGTATCGTCAATGCACAGTAACAGAGCATAGTCCTAGCAGAGTCTGTTCAATAGTTCAGCTCTAATGTCATATAGAGCTGACATATTATATTATTATTGTCATATGTCATATTATAATGTCAATTTGAGTTGCTATAGATGTGTTTGTGTTAACTGAACCTTCAGAACTAAGACAATTCATGGAATATGAGTATGACAACCTCAAATAATGAACTCGTGTCCTTGCGCTCCCTCCATCACCTACTTCTCTGGGTTGTTCTAAAATGTCTTTCTAAGATTTCTCTATGTTCCCTGGAGGGCTATTGGCCCATCTAATATCGCTTGGAGTGCGCCCAGTTGGCCAGTTCTGCTGTCTGTCAGTCTCCTGTCTGACAGCTGACTGCAGGGCACCGCCCCCTCTCCCAGATTCAAGACAACAACGGCGGCCATCTTGCTCTGTTGTTCAGTGCTACAGTGTAGGTATTTATTCATATTTTTTTAATAAATCATACAAGGTGTTTGAAAAATATTGAAAGGCAGCAGGACTTCAACCAGGGGCCAATAAGGGATCGATTTTAATTTGGAACATTTTTGTCCATTTTTGGCAAAGTTATGGATAGTTATGGAGATGCTAGCATAGCATGATAGCCTTCTTCCCATCCATGTAGCTCAGAGGGACAGACAGTGGAATATTTAAAAAAAATTTTTAAATCGTACAAGGTGTTTGGAAAATATTTAAAGGCACCTTGTCTTCAACCAGGTCCCACCAAGGAATCGATTTTAATTTGGATTTTTTTTGGTTCATTTTGGCATAGTTATGGATGGTTATGGACCTGTAGCATCGGCTAGCATGATAGCCTTTTTCCCCATCCATCTACCTCAGAGAGACAGACAGTGGGATATTTAATATTTTTTATTAAATCGTACAAGGTGTTTGGAAAATATTTAAAGGCACCTTGTCTTCAACCAGGTCCCACCAAGGAATCGATTTTAATTTGGAACATTTTTGCTTCATTTTGGCATATATATGGACATTGCAGCATATGTTAACATGTTAGCTGCAGGATGGGTTCTTCTCATTATTTATTACTGTATGTTCAATTGGTGTACATTAGCGTGGAGCAGCAACAGCTTGCTATTTTAGAAATGTTTTACTCAAATTGAGAACAATACACAATAGCATGTTTTTAAATAGCATGTTGTGAGCTTGTAGATCTGCTCATTTCATATAGGAAATGTATATGAGGTTGGTTAAATGTTATATCGAAGGTTAATTCTTTAGATGTGAAAATCATGTAATACTGTACTGTCTAGGGCCAATTCACATGCAAACACAAACAGCAATGGTATAGTACTATAGCCAGCTTCTGCTGGACTGTACGGGGTGCGATTCCCTGCATTGCTAATAACCTGCTGTGATATACCCATTTATTTTCTCCGCTGTATTGTCATAGCCAGGATTTAAAATGATCTATGACTTCTACAACATTGCTTTTAATTGATCTTTTATTTTATTTTTTGTTATTCATGTCCTCACTGTATTGCATTACTGCTTTTCTTTTATTCTCCATTGTTCTGTAAAGCACTTTGAGCTGCATTTCATGTCATGAAAGGTGCTATACAAATAAAGTTGTATTATTATGATCTGGTTCCTTCCCTTCAATCTGGGGGACGGATTGATTGATAAGGAAGCCTAGAGCTTTGAACCTTACTGACCTTCCTTTGAACTGGGACATTAGCTGATCTACAAGCTCACAACCATAAATCAAATTTAGCTAGGCTATTGATATACAATTATTGACAGACTAACTTCAGAATAATGATTTTATTTTATTTGTAATGTTTAACTAACTAACTAACTAATTCATTCATTCATATTTAACCATGGCAGAGAACAAAACTAAAATCAAGAGTGAAGAGGTGAGTTGAGTAATGTAACTCTGAGAACAAAGGCAATGACCCCTCGACCTTACTGTTCTGTCATAATTATTCACATATTTCACACACCACTCTCACCTCTCATGGATGCTGTGATTTCTCTGCATGCATGCAACTGAATGGCCACGAGGTATCGTCAATGCACAGTAACAGAGCATAGTCCTAGCAGAGTCTGTTCAATAGTTCAGCTCTAATGTCATATAGAGCTGACATATTATATTATTATTGTCATATGTCATATTATAATGTCAATTTGAGTTGCTATAGATGTGTTTGTGTTAACTGAACCTTCAGAACTAAGACAATTCATGGAATATGAGTATGACAACCTCAAAAAATGAACTCGTGTCCAAGCGCAAGGGCCTTGTGCCAACACGTGAATGTAGAATCCATTTTAGCGTGTTGGCTCTGCCTTGTTAACATGTATTCCATGGTATATTTGGCATAATCTGTCCAGCCATGTACCATGTACCATGATAATGCTTCTCTAGGTACAGCAGACAGCTGTCAAACTGGGGTCAAACTATTAATGAATGGATGAAGAAGACCCAATGAGCATAAAGATGAATGATGTAGACCTTTGATTATGATATATTATTTTATATTTCATCCTTTTGAAAACATATTAAGCACAGTTTAGAGCATGCATAGCTAGATAAAGGCTATCTCATTGTAACCTACAATAGACTCTGCAGAAATAGCAGATCACCAGCTCACGACGTGCCACCTTTAATCAAAAATGTTTTCGAATGCTTTATTGCCTACTCTGGTAAAGGAAATAACTATAGATTGAGTCAGTCAGTAAGTCAGTCAGTATAGGGTCAAACCAGTTAAAACTATAACCAGTTGAAATTCAGAAGTCACGCTCGGGGTCGAAGGTGAAGATGCCTGTGGAGGTGCTGAAGAAGGCCACGGCCTGCATCATCCAGGCTGGAGGAGAAGTAAGGAGGTCAAACCTTCCAGTGGCTCCTTAGCCATATCACCCATACATATGCATATAGTTTTATAACCATGTCATCTATATTAATAAGCTGTCAATGCATAACGTAGATTGTGAATAAGGTAATATCAGTATGGATAACATAAAGGGTGTGGTAATCAATCTGGTTAGTTATATGTAGCTGCACGGCTTAAATTGATGTGGCTGATTCCACCATGTCATTCAGTTATCGCTTCATTCTAGCGTTCATACATTAGAAATTAAATGTTTAAGCATGAGTGAAAATAGCTGATCTACAAGCTCACAACATGCTTTTTAAAAACATGCTATTGTGTATTGTTCTCAATTTTGAGTAAAACACACAGAAACCGCTCGGCGCACTGCTTTTTCTTTCAGGGTCACCTCGGGTCACCTCGGGCCAGGGTCACCTCAGGACACTGTGGGCTGGCATATACAAAGATGCTATTATAACAGAGTCGGAGGCGCCTCCCACGTTCTGGGAAGGCGCCTCCCACGTTCTGGGAGGCGGGTCGAGAGGGGAATAGGAACGCACCGACTAAAATAGGAACGCGGAGGCTGTGCGTTCCAATTATCGGGCTTTTGGGCCCGCCACGGGCAAACGAGGCCATGCCAGGGAACGCCGGCCGCGTTTCCCAGGCCTGGGCGGCCTGGGGCTCGGCACCATGCCCAGGGGCGGCGTCCGCACGGCCCCTGCGGGGCCGCACGGGGCCATGGGCCAAAACCTCAAAGAACAGAAGGGGTCCTTTGCGCTCCCTCCATCACCTACTTCTCTGGGTTGTTCTAAAATGTCTTTCTAAGATTTCTCTATGTTCCCTGGAGGGCTATTGGCCCATCTAATATCGCTTGGAGTGCGCCCAGTTGGCCAGTTCTGCTGTCTGTCAGTCTCCTGTCTGACAGCTGACTGCAGGGCACCGCCCCCTCTCCCAGATTCAAGACAACAACGGCGGCCATCTTGCTCTGTTGTTCAGTGCTACAGTGTAGGTATTTCTTCATATTTTTTTAATAAATCATACAAGGTGTTTGAAAAATATTGAAAGGCAGCAGGACTTCAACCAGGGGCCAATAAGGGATCGATTTTAATTTGGAACATTTTTGTCCATTTTTGGCAAAGTTATGGATAGTTATGGAGATGCTAGCATAGCATGATAGCCTTCTTCCCATCCATGCAGCTCAGAGGGACAGACAGTGGAATATTTAATATTTTTTATTAAATCGTACAAGGTGTTTGGAAAATATTTAAAGGCACCTTGTCTTCAACCAGGTCCCACCAAGGAATCGATTTTAATTTGGAAAAAATTTGGTTCATTTTGGCATAGTTATGGATGGTTATGGACCTATAGCATCGGCTAGCATGATAACCTTTTTCCCCATCCATCTACCTCAGAGAGACAGACAGTGGAATATTTAATATTTTTTATTAAATCGTACAAGGTGTTTGGAAAATATTTAAAGGCACCTTGTCTTCAACCAGGTCCCACCAAGGAATCGATTTTAATTTGGAAAAAATTTGGTTCATTTTGGCATATATATGGACATTGCAGCATATGTTAACATGTTAGCTGCAGGATGGGTTCTTCTCATTATTTATTACTGTATGTTCAATTGGTGTACATTAGCGTGGAGCAGCAACAGCTTGCTATTTTAGAAATGTTTTACTCAAATTGAGAACAATACACAATAGCATGTTTTTAAATAGCATGTTGTGAGCTTGTAGATCTGCTCATTTCATATAGGAAATGTATATGAGGTTGGTTAAATGTTATATCGAAGGTTAATTCTTTAGATGTGAAAATCATGTAATACTGCACTGTCTAGGGCCAATTCACATGCAAACACAAACAGCAATGGTATAGTACTATAGCCAGCTTCTGCTGGACTGTACGGGGTGCGATTCCCTGCATTGCTAATAACCTGCTGTGATATACCCATTTATTTTCTCCGCTGTATTGTCATAGCCAGGATTTAAAATTATCTATGACTTCTACAACATTGCTTTTAATTGATCTTTTATTTTATTTTTTGTTATTCATGTCCTCACTGTATTGCATTACTGCTTTTCTTTTATTCTCCATTGTTCTGTAAAGCACTTTGAGCTGCATTTCATGTCATGAAAGGTGCTATACAAATAAAGTTGTATTATTATTATCTGCTTCCTTCCCTTCAATCTGGGGGACGGATTGATTGATAAGGAAGCCTAGAGCTTTGAACCTTACTGACCTTCCTTTGAACTGGGACATTAGCTGATCTACAAGCTCACAACCATAAATCAAATTTAGCTAGGCTATTGATATACAATTATTGACAGACTAACTTCAGAATAATTATTTTATTTTATTTGTAATGTTTAACTAACTAACTAATTCATTCATTCATATTTAACCATGGCAGAGAACAAAACTAAAATCAAGAGTGAAGAGGTGAGTTGAGTAATGTAACTCTGAGAACAAAGGCAATGACCCCTCGACCTTACTGTTCTGTCATAATTATTCACATATTTCACACACCACTCTCACCTCTCATGCAGATTTCTCTGCATGCATGCAACTGAATGGCCACGAGGTATCGTCAATGCACAGTAACAGAGCATAGTCCTAGCAGAGTCTGTTCAATAGTTCAGCTCTAATGTCATATAGAGCTGACATATTATATTATTATTGTCATATGTCATATTATAATGTCAATTTGAGTTGCTATAGATGTGTTTGTGTTAACTGAACCTTCAGAACTAAGACAATTCATGGAATATGAGTATGACAACCTCAAATAATGAACTCGTGTCCAAGCGCAAGGGCCTTGTGCCAACACGTGAATGTAGAATCCATGTTAGCGTGTTGGCTCTGCCTTGTTAACATGTATTCCACGGGATATTTGGCATAATCTGTCCAGCCATGTACCATGTACCATGATAATGCCTCTCTAGGTACAGCAGACAGCTGTCAAACTGGGGTCAAACTATTAATGAATGGATGAAGAAGACCCAATGAGCATAAAGATGAATGATGTAGACCTTTGATTATGATATATTATTTTATATTTCATCCTTTTGAAAACATATTAAGCACAGTTTAGAGCATGCATAGCTAGATAAAGGCTATCTCATTGTAACCTACAATAGACTCTGCAGAAATAGCAGATCACCAGCTCACGACGTGCCACCTTTAATCAAAAATGTTTTCCAATGCTTTATTGCCTACTCTGGTAAAGGAAATAACTATAGATTGAGTCGGTCAGTAAGTCAGTCAGTATAGGGTCAAACCAGTTAAAACTATAACCAGTTGAAATTCAGAAGTCACGCTCGGGGTCGAAGGTGAAGATGCCTGTGGAGGTGCTGAAGAAGGCCACGGCCTGCATCATCCAGGCTGGAGGAGAAGTACAGAGGTCAAACCTTCCAGTGGCTCCTGAGCCATATCCCGCATACATATGCATATAGTTTTATAACCATGTCATCTATATTAATAAGCTGTCAATGGATAACGTGGATTGTGAATAAGGTAATATCAGTATGGATAACATTAACGTAATCAATCTGGTTAGTTATCTGTAGCTGCACGGCTTAAATTGATGTGGCTGATTCCACTATGTCATTCAGTTATCACTTCATTCTAGCTTTCATACATTAGAAATTAAATGTTTAAGCATGAGTGAAAATAGCTGATCTACAAGCTCACAACATGCTTTTTAAAAACATGCCATTGTGTATTGTTCTCAATTTTGAGTAAAACACACGGAAACCGCTCGGCGCACTGCTTTTTCTTTCAGGGTCACCTCGGGCCAGGGTCACCTCAGGACACTGTGGGTGGGCATATACAAAAATGCTATTTTAATAGAGTCGGAGGCGCCTCCCACGTTCTGGGAAGGCGCCTCCCACGTTCTGGGAGGCGGGTCGAGAGGGGAATAGGAACACACCGACTAAAATAGGAACGCGGAGGCTGTGCGTTCCAATTATCGGGCTTTTGGGCCCGCCACGGGCAAACGAGGCCATGCCAGGGCACGCCGGCCGCGTTTCCCAGGCCTGTGCGGCCTGGGGCTCGGCACCATGCCCAGGGGCGGCGTCCGCACGGCCCCTGCGGGGCCGCACGGGGCCAGGGGCCAAAAACTCAAAGAACAGAAGGGGTCCTTTGCGCTCCCTCCATCACCTACTTCTCTGGGTTGTTCTAAAATGTCTTTCTAAGATTTCTCTATGTTCCCTGGAGGGCTATTGGCCCATCTAATATCGCTTGGAGTGCGCCCAGTTGGCCAGTTCTGCTGTCTGTCAGTCTCCTGTCTGACAGCTGACTGCAGGGCACCGCCCCCTCTCCCAGATTCAAGACAACAACGGCGGCCATCTTGCTCTGTTGTTCAGTGCTACAGTGTAGGTATTTCTTCATATTTTTTTAATAAATCATACAAGGTGTTTGAAAAATATTGAAAGGCAGCAGGACTTCAACCAGGGGCCAATAAGGGATCGATTTTAATTTGGAACATTTTTGTCCATTTTTGGCAAAGTTATGGATAGTTATGGAGATGCTAGCATAGCATGATAGCCTTCTTCCCATCCATGCAGCTCAGAGGGACAGACAGTGGAATATTTAATATTTTTTATTAAATCGTACAAGGTGTTTGGAAAATATTTAAAGGCACCTTGTCTTCAACCAGGTCCCACCAAGGAATCGATTTTAATTTGGAAAAAATTTGGTTCATTTTGGCATAGTTATGGATGGTTATGGACCTATAGCATCGGCTAGCATGATAACCTTTTTCCCCATCCATCTACCTCAGAGAGACAGACAGTGGAATATTTAATATTTTTTATTAAATCGTACAAGGTGTTTGGAAAATATTTAAAGGCACCTTGTCTTCAACCAGGTCCCACCAAGGAATCGATTTTAATTTGGAAAAAATTTGGTTCATTTTGGCATATATATGGACATTGCAGCATATGTTAACATGTTAGCTGCAGGATGGGTTCTTCTCATTATTTATTACTGTATGTTCAATTGGTGTACATTAGCGTGGAGCAGCAACAGCTTGCTATTTTAGAAATGTTTTACTCAAATTGAGAACAATACACAATAGCATGTTTTTAAATAGCATGTTGTGAGCTTGTAGATCTGCTCATTTCATATAGGAAATGTATATGAGGTTGGTTAAATGTTATATCGAAGGTTAATTCTTTAGATGTGAAAATCATGTAATACTGCACTGTCTAGGGCCAATTCACATGCAAACACAAACAGCAATGGTATAGTACTATAGCCAGCTTCTGCTGGACTGTACGGGGTGCGATTCCCTGCATTGCTAATAACCTGCTGTGATATACCCATTTATTTTCTCCGCTGTATTGTCATAGCCAGGATTTAAAATTATCTATGATTTCTACAACATTGCTTTTAATTGATCTTTTATTTTATTTTTTGTTATTCATGTCCTCACTGTATTGCATTACTGCTTTTCTTTTATTCTCCATTGTTCTGTAAAGCACTTTGAGCTGCATTTCATGTCATGAAAGGTGCTATACAAATAAAGTTGTATTATTATTATCTGCTTCCTTCCCTTCAATCTGGGGGACGGATTGATTGATAAGGAAGCCTAGAGCTTTGAACCTTACTGACCTTCCTTTGAACTGGGACATTAGCTGATCTACAAGCTCACAACCATAAATCAAATTTAGCTAGGCTATTGATATACAATTATTGACAGACTAACTTCAGAATAATTATTTTATTTTATTTGTAATGTTTAACTAACTAACTAATTAATTCATTCATATTTAACCATGGCAGAGAACAAAACTAAAATCAAGAGTGAAGAGGTGAGTTGAGTAATGTAACTCTGAGAACAAAGGCAATGACCCCTCGACCTTACTGTTCTGTCATAATTATTCACATATTTCACACACCACTCTCACCTCTCATGGATGCTGTGATTTCTCTGCATGCATGCAACTGAATGGCCACGAGGTATCGTCAATGCACAGTAACAGAGCATAGTCCTAGCAGAGTCTGTTCAATAGTTCAGCTCTAATGTCATATAGAGCTGACATATTATATTATTATTGTCATATGTCATATTATAATGTAAATTTGAGTTGCTATAGATGTGTTTGTGTTAACTGAACCTTCAGAACTAAGACAATTCATGGAATATGAGTATGACAACCTCAAATAATGAACTCGTGTCCAAGCGCAAGGGCCTTGTGCCAACACGTGAATGTAGAATCCATGTTAGCGTGTTGGCTCTGCCTTGTTAACATGTATTCCACGGGATATTTGGCATAATCTGTCCAGCCATGTACCATGTACCATGATAATGCCTCTCTAGGTACAGCAGACAGCTGTCAAACTGGGGTCAAACTATTAATGAATGGATGAAGAAGACCCAATGAGCATAAAGATGAATGATGTAGACCTTTGATTATGATATATTATTTTATATTTCATCCTTTTGAAAACATATTAAGCACAGTTTAGAGCATGCATAGCTAGATAAAGGCTATCTCATTGTAACCTACAATAGACTCTGCAGAAATAGCAGATCACCAGCTCACGACGTGCCACCTTTAATCAAAAATGTTTTCCAATGCTTTATTGCCTACTCTGGTAAAGGAAATAACTATAGATTGAGTCGGTCAGTAAGTCAGTCAGTATAGGGTCAAACCAGTTAAAACTATAACCAGTTGAAATTCAGAAGTCACGCTCGGGGTCGAAGGTGAAGATGCCTGTGGAGGTGCTGAAGAAGGCCACGGCCTGCATCATCCAGGCTGGAGGAGAAGTACAGAGGTCAAACCTTCCAGTGGCTCCTGAGCCATATCCCGCATACATATGCATATAGTTTTATAACCATGTCATCTATATTAATAAGCTGTCAATGGATAACGTGGATTGTGAATAAGGTAATATCAGTATGGATAACATTAACATAATCAATCTGGTTAGTTATCTGTAGCTGCACGGCTTAAATTGATGTGGCTGATTCCACTATGTCATTCAGTTATCACTTCATTCTAGCTTTCATACATTAGAAATTAAATATTTAAGCATGAGTGAAAATAGCTGATCTACAAGCTCACAACATGCTTTTTAAAAACATGCTATTGTGTATTGTTCTCAATTTTGAGTAAAACACACGGAAACCGCTCGGCGCACTGCTTTTTCTTTCAGGGTCACCTCGGGTCACCTCGGGCCAGGGTCACCTCAGGACACTGTGGGCGGGCATATACAAAAATGCTATTTTAATAGAGTCGGAGGCGCCTCCCACGTTCTGGGAAGGCGCCTCCCACGTTCTGGGAGGCGGGTCGAGAGGGGAATAGGAACGCACCGACTAAAATAGGAACGCGGAGGCTGTGCGTTCCAATTATCGGGCTTTTGGGCCCGCCACGGGCAAACGAGGCCATGCCAGGGCACGCCGGCCGCGTTTCCCAGGCCTGGGCGGCCTGGGGCTCGGCACCATGCCCAGGGGCGGCGTCCGCACGGCCCCTGCGGGGCCGCACGGGGCCAGGGGCCAAAAACTCAAAGAACAGAAGGGGTCCTTTGCGCTCCCTCCATCACCTACTTCTCTGGGTTGTTCTAAAATGTCTTTCTAAGATTTCTCTATGTTCCCTGGAGGGCTATTGGCCCATCTAATATCGCTTGGAGTGCGCCCAGTTGGCCAGTTCTGCTGTCTGTCAGTCTCCTGTCTGACAGCTGACTGCAGGGCACCGCCCCCTCTCCCAGATTCAAGACAACAACGGCGGCCATCTTGCTCTGTTGTTCAGTGCTACAGTGTAGGTATTTCTTCATATTTTTTTAATAAATCATACAAGGTGTTTGAAAAATATTGAAAGGCAGCAGGACTTCAACCAGGGGCCAATAAGGGATCGATTTTAATTTGGAACATTTTTGTCCATTTTTGGCAAAGTTATGGATAGTTATGGAGATGCTAGCATAGCATGATAGCCTTCTTCCCATCCATGCAGCTCAGAGGGACAGACAGTGGAATATTTAATATTTTTTATTAAATCGTACAAGGTGTTTGGAAAATATTTAAAGGCACCTTGTCTTCAACCAGGTCCCACCAAGGAATCGATTTTAATTTGGAAAAAATTTGGTTCATTTTGGCATAGTTATGGATGGTTATGGACCTATAGCATCGGCTAGCATGATAACCTTTTTCCCCATCCATCTACCTCAGAGAGACAGACAGTGGAATATTTAATATTTTTTATTAAATCGTACAAGGTGTTTGGAAAATATTTAAAGGCACCTTGTCTTCAACCAGGTCCCACCAAGGAATCGATTTTAATTTGGAAAAAATTTGGTTCATTTTGGCATATATATGGACATTGCAGCATATGTTAACATGTTAGCTGCAGGATGGGTTCTTCTCATTATTTATTACTGTATGTTCAATTGGTGTACATTAGCGTGGAGCAGCAACAGCTTGCTATTTTAGAAATGTTTTACTCAAATTGAGAACAATACACAATAGCATGTTTTTAAATAGCATGTTGTGAGCTTGTAGATCTGCTCATTTCATATAGGAAATGTATATGAGGTTGGTTAAATGTTATATCGAAGGTTAATTCTTTAGATGTGAAAATCATGTAATACTGCACTGTCTAGGGCCAATTCACATGCAAACACAAACAGCAATGGTATAGTACTATAGCCAGCTTCTGCTGGACTGTACGGGGTGCGATTCCCTGCATTGCTAATAACCTGCTGTGATATACCCATTTATTTTCTCCGCTGTATTGTCATAGCCAGGATTTAAAATTATCTATGACTTCTACAACATTGCTTTTAATTGATCTTTTATTTTATTTTTTGTTATTCATGTCCTCACTGTATTGCATTACTGCTTTTCTTTTATTCTCCATTGTTCTGTAAAGCACTTTGAGCTGCATTTCATGTCATGAAAGGTGCTATACAAATAAAGTTGTATTATTATTATCTGCTTCCTTCCCTTCAATCTGGGGGACGGATTGATTGATAAGGAAGCCTAGAGCTTTGAACCTTACTGACCTTCCTTTGAACTGGGACATTAGCTGATCTACAAGCTCACAACCATAAATCAAATTTAGCTAGGCTATTGATATACAATTATTGACAGACTAACTTCAGAATAATTATTTTATTTTATTTGTAATGTTTAACTAACTAACTAATTAATTCATTCATATTTAACCATGGCAGAGAACAAAACTAAAATCAAGAGTGAAGAGGTGAGTTGAGTAATGTAACTCTGAGAACAAAGGCAATGACCCCTCGACCTTACTGTTCTGTCATAATTATTCACATATTTCACACACCACTCTCACCTCTCATGGATGCTGTGATTTCTCTGCATGCATGCAACTGAATGGCCACGAGGTATCGTCAATGCACAGTAACAGAGCATAGTCCTAGCAGAGTCTGTTCAATAGTTCAGCTCTAATGTCATATAGAGCTGACATATTATATTATTATTGTCATATGTCATATTATAATGTCAATTTGAGTTGCTATAGATGTGTTTGTGTTAACTGAACCTTCAGAACTAAGACAATTCATGGAATATGAGTATGACAACCTCAAATAATGAACTCGTGTCCTTGCGCTCCCTCCATCACCTACTTCTCTGGGTTGTTCTAAAATGTCTTTCTAAGATTTCTCTATGTTCCCTGGAGGGCTATTGGCCCATCTAATATCGCTTGGAGTGCGCCCAGTTGGCCAGTTCTGCTGTCTGTCAGTCTCCTGTCTGACAGCTGACTGCAGGGCACCGCCCCCTCTCCCAGATTCAAGACAACAACGGCGGCCATCTTGCTCTGTTGTTCAGTGCTACAGTGTAGGTATTTCTTCATATTTTTTTAATAAATCATACAAGGTGTTTGAAAAATATTGAAAGGCAGCAGGACTTCAACCAGGGGCCAATAAGGGATCGATTTTAATTTGGAACATTTTTGTCCATTTTTGGCAAAGTTATGGATAGTTATGGAGATGCTAGCATAGCATGATAGCCTTCTTCCCATCCATGCAGCTCAGAGGGACAGACAGTGGAATATTTAATATTTTTTATTAAATCGTACAAGGTGTTTGGAAAATATTTAAAGGCACCTTGTCTTCAACCAGGTCCCACCAAGGAATCGATTTTAATTTGGAAAAAATTTGGTTCATTTTGGCATAGTTATGGATGGTTATGGACCTATAGCATCGGCTAGCATGATAACCTTTTTCCCCATCCATCTACCTCAGAGAGACAGACAGTGGAATATTTAATATTTTTTATTAAATCGTACAAGGTGTTTGGAAAATATTTAAAGGCACCTTGTCTTCAACCAGGTCCCACCAAGGAATCGATTTTAATTTGGAAAAAATTTGGTTCATTTTGGCATATATATGGACATTGCAGCATATGTTAACATGTTAGCTGCAGGATGGGTTCTTCTCATTATTTATTACTGTATGTTCAATTGGTGTACATTAGCGTGGAGCAGCAACAGCTTGCTATTTTAGAAATGTTTTACTCAAATTGAGAACAATACACAATAGCATGTTTTTAAATAGCATGTTGTGAGCTTGTAGATCTGCTCATTTCATATAGGAAATGTATATGAGGTTGGTTAAATGTTATATCGAAGGTTAATTCTTTAGATGTGAAAATCATGTAATACTGCACTGTCTAGGGCCAATTCACATGCAAACACAAACAGCAATGGTATAGTACTATAGCCAGCTTCTGCTGGACTGTACGGGGTGCGATTCCCTGCATTGCTAATAACCTGCTGTGATATACCCATTTATTTTCTCCGCTGTATTGTCATAGCCAGGATTTAAAATTATCTATGACTTCTACAACATTGCTTTTAATTGATCTTTTATTTTATTTTTTGTTATTCATGTCCTCACTGTATTGCATTACTGCTTTTCTTTTATTCTCCATTGTTCTGTAAAGCACTTTGAGCTGCATTTCATGTCATGAAAGGTGCTATACAAATAAAGTTGTATTATTATTATCTGCTTCCTTCCCTTCAATCTGGGGGACGGATTGATTGATAAGGAAGCCTAGAGCTTTGAACCTTACTGACCTTCCTTTGAACTGGGACATTAGCTGATCTACAAGCTCACAACCATAAATCAAATTTAGCTAGGCTATTGATATACAATTATTGACAGACTAACTTCAGAATAATTATTTTATTTTATTTGTAATGTTTAACTAACTAACTAATTAATTCATTCATATTTAACCATGGCAGAGAACAAAACTAAAATCAAGAGTGAAGAGGTGAGTTGAGTAATGTAACTCTGAGAACAAAGGCAATGACCCCTCGACCTTACTGTTCTGTCATAATTATTCACATATTTCACACACCACTCTCACCTCTCATGGATGCTGTGATTTCTCTGCATGCATGCAACTGAATGGCCACGAGGTATCGTCAATGCACAGTAACAGAGCATAGTCCTAGCAGAGTCTGTTCAATAGTTCAGCTCTAATGTCATATAGAGCTGACATATTATATTATTATTGTCATATGTCATATTATAATGTCAATTTGAGTTGCTATAGATGTGTTTGTGTTAACTGAACCTTCAGAACTAAGACAATTCATGGAATATGAGTATGACAACCTCAAATAATGAACTCGTGTCCAAGCGCAAGGGCCTTGTGCCAACACGTGAATGTAGAATCCATGTTAGCGTGTTGGCTCTGCCTTGTTAACATGTTTTAGAAATTGTTTATATTATAAACCTTTATCATCACCTTCCTTCTCGTCCTTCGAACTAAGCCTGTTTGAGCTGGGTCGCTCAAACCCTGTCCTATGTGCAGTAATTTACCGCCCACCTAAATATGACAAAGACTTTATTATGGAGTTCTCAGAGTTCCTTTCCGGTGTTGTAATTAAATACAATAGACTTCTGACGGTTGGTGATATGAATTTACATACATTTTGCTGTGTCTCAAAGCCCCTAGCTAAAGAATTTATGGACACTCTTGATGCTTTTAATTTTATTCAACATGTTACTGAACCCACGCATGAGCGGGGTCATATTTTAGACCTTGTTTTATCGTGTAATCTGACCATCTCAAATGTCCAAGTGTGTGGTACTGTTCTATCTGATCATATGCCTGTCTTATTCGATTTTCTATTACCCTGTAATATTTTAAAACCATGTGTTCCTATTCGTCACTGTCGTATGCTCAAACCCTCCACTCCTGTCCATTTTAGCTCAGTTTTCACGAGCACAGCTCAACCTGTAATTTCAGAGGGTCAGCAGAACACTGAGCAATTAACATCTGCCTTCTTGTCCGCCTGTACCAGCGCCCTTGATTCCGTGGCGCCCTTAAAAGTCATGCGCCCCCGACTTAAGGCTGAGCCTTGGCTCAATGACACCACTCGCGCCGCCAGACGAGAATGTCGAAAGGCGGAGCGCAGGTGGAAAAGTGACAAGCTCCAAGCATCATATGACACCCTCAAAACCTGTTGGAAAATGTACCAAATTACCGTCAAGGCTGAAAAAACCAAATATTTCTCTGATATTATTTCAACTAATGCTGATAAACCACGAGTATTATTTAAAACCATTGAAGTATTGTTAAATCCTCCCTTATCTACATGTTTGGAAGCCTCCCCGGAGGTATGCGAAAGTTTTCTCTCATTTTTCATAGATAAAATAGCCTCTATCAGAGCCCTCTTTCCACCCCCTGTTCTCGACCCCCCGACGTCTGTTAATACGTCGGTTAATACTCACGCTCCTGTTTTTAATCATTTTGAACCTGTGTCGCTCTTAGCTCTCAGTGACATTGTTGCAAAAATTAAACCCTCGTCCTGCCCGTTAGATGCCATCCCCACCCGCTTATTCAAGGAGGTCTGGGGGACTATTGGACCTTCAGTCCATAACATAATAAACAGCAGTCTTACAACAGGAGTTGTACCAGCACATTTTAAAGTAGCAGTTGTGGAACCCCTAATCAAAAAAGCCAACCTGGACACCTCTGTTCTATCCAACTACCGACCCATTTCTAAGCTTCCATTTATTTCAAAACTTTTAGAAAAAACAGCACTTTTACAGTTACAGACTTTTTTAAATGAGCACAACATCCTTGAAACTTTTCAATCTGGTTTTAAAGCTTTCCATAGCACCGAGTCGGCACTGCTCAAAGTTTTTAATGATCTTTTCATTTCCACAGATAATGGTGACACTGTAATTCTTTTACTCTTAGATTTAACTGCTGCTTTTGACACATTAGATTATAATATTTTAATATCACGCCTGGAGCACAGTGTAGGTATCAGGGATACCGCCCTAGACTGGTTCAAATCATACCTATGCAATAGATCCTTCTCAGTTAAATTTGGTCATCATACATCTTCTTCCGCCCCCCTGTCATCTGGAGTACCCCAAGGTTCAATTATTGGCCCCATCCTGTTTTCGCTATATCTTCTCCCCCTAGGACTCATCTTAAAAAAACACGGAATCTCCTATCACCTTTACGCAGATGACTCCCAAATATACATGCCCCTAAATAGAGATAGCAACAGCCCCCTATCCCCTCTCCTTGACTGTTTAAAAGATATTAAAGCCTGGATGGCCCTAAATTTCTTAAATATAAATGAAAGCAAAACTGAGGTGATAATGTTCGGACCAAGTGTCATCAACACTCCTCCCTTAGACCTAGGCCCACTTCAACCCTTTGTGGTTCCCATGGTCTCCAATTTAGGAGTTAAAATAGATAATGCTTTTAAACTTGATAAACAAATAAATGCTGTGGTCAGATCTAGTTTTTATCATTTAAGGCTTTTATCACAAATCAAATCAGTTTTATCTTTTAAGGACCTAGAGCGAGTGATACATGCTTTTATTACAACTCGCCTTGACTATTGTAATGCCCTCTATGCCGGCATCACCCAAGCCTCCCTCTCCCGCCTTCAACTTGTTCAAAATGCTGCCGCACGTCTTTTAACAGGAACCCGGAAATATGAACACATCACTCCCATTTTAGCTGCACTCCATTGGCTCCCAGTACGTTTTAGAATCCATTTTAAGATTTTATTGTTTGTTTTTAAATCTTTAAATGGATCAGCGCCAGTTTATGTCTCCGATCTCCTAAAACCCTATGCTCCCTCTAGGTCACTGAGGTCAGCAGATCAAATGCTCCTTGTCATCCCCAAGGCAAGGTGTGTGAGAAGAGGGCACCGAGCCTTCTCAGTAATTGCTCCGAAACTGTGGAACCAGCTTCCTAGCCACGTCAGGCTGGCTCCAACACTACCTGTTTTTAAAACACATCTTAAAACTCATTTCTATTCCCTGGCTTTTAAACCGTGAATAATGTGTACTCTTGATTGTTTGATTTTATTATTATGTTTTCATTACTGTATTGTATTGTATTATGTTTTGCTTTGCCTAATTGTACAGCACTTTGGTCAACTTTGTTGTTTTAAACGTGCTCTATAAATAAAATTGGATTGGATTGGATTGGATGTATTCCACGGGAAATTTGGCATAATCTGTCCAGCCATGTACCATGTACCATGATAATGCCTCTCTAGGTACAGCAGACAGCTGTCAAACTGGGGTCAAACTATTAATGAATGGATGAAGAAGACCCAATGAGCATAAAGATGAATGATGTAGACCTTTGATTATGATATATTATTTTATATTTCATCCTTTTGAAAACATATTAAGCACAGTTTAGAGCATGCATAGCTAGATAAAGGCTATCTCATTGTAACCTACAATAGACTCTGCAGAAATAGCAGATCACCAGCTCACGACGTGCCACCTTTAATCAAAAATGTTTTCCAATGCTTTATTGCCTACTCTGGTAAAGGAAATAACTATAGATTGAGTCGGTCAGTAAGTCAGTCAGTATAGGGTCAAACCAGTTAAAACTATAACCAGTTGAAATTCAGAAGTCACGCTCGGGGTCGAAGGTGAAGATGCCTGTGGAGGTGCTGAAGAAGGCCACGGCCTGCATCATCCAGGCTGGAGGAGAAGTAAGGAGGTCAAACCTTCCAGTGGCTCCTGAGCCATATCCCGCATACATATGCATATAGTTTTATAACCATGTCATCTATATTAATAAGCTGTCAATGGATAACGTGGATTGTGAATAAGGTAATATCAGTATGGATAACATTAACATAATCAATCTGGTTAGTTATCTGTAGCTGCACGGCTTAAATTGATGTGGCTGATTCCACTATGTCATTCAGTTATCACTTCATTCTAGCTTTCATACATTAGAAATTAAATATTTAAGCATGAGTGAAAATAGCTGATCTACAAGCTCACAACATGCTTTTTAAAAACATGCTATTGTGTATTGTTCTCAATTTTGAGTAAAACACACGGAAACCGCTCGGCGCACTGCTTTTTCTTTCAGGGTCACCTCGGGTCACCTCGGGCCAGGGTCACCTCAGGACACTGTGGGCGGGCATATACAAAAATGCTATTTTAATAGAGTCGGAGGCGCCTCCCACGTTCTGGGAAGGCGCCTCCCACGTTCTGGGAGGCGGGTCGAGAGGGGAATAGGAACGCACCGACTAAAATAGGAACGCGGAGGCTGTGCGTTCCAATTATCGGGCTTTTGGGCCCGCCACGGGCAAACGAGGCCATGCCAGGGCACGCCGGCCGCGTTTCCCAGGCCTGGGCGGCCTGGGGCTCGGCACCATGCCCAGGGGCGGCGTCCGCACGGCCCCTGCGGGGCCGCACGGGGCCAGGGGCCAAAAACTCAAAGAACAGAAGGGGTCCTCAATTTTAGCAGAAAACCAATCTACTCTGTATCGTTCCAATTTTAGAAAAAAACAAATTACTGTTTTGTTCCAATTTTAGCAGAAAACCAATCTACAATTTAGGCATTTAGCAGACTACCCTGTATCGTTCCAATTTTAGAAAAAAACAAATTACTGTATTGTTCCAATTTTAGCAGAAAACCAATCTACTCTGTATCGTTCCAATTTTTGAAAAAAACAAATTACTGTATTGTTCCAATTTTAGGAAACAAACTAATCTACTCTGTATCGTTCAAATTTTAGAAAAAACGAATTACTGTTTCGTTCCAATTTTAGCAGAAAACCAATCTACTCTGTATCGTTCCAATTTTAGAAAAAAACAAATTACTGTTTCGTTCCAATTTTTGCAGAAAAACAATCTACTCTGTATCGTTTCAATTTTAGGAAAAAAACAAATTACTGTATTGTTCCAATTTTAGGAAACAAACTAATCTACTCTGTATCGTTCAAATTTTAGAAAAAACGAATTACTGTTTCGTTCCAATTTTAGCAGAAAACCAATCTACTCTGTCTCGTTCCAATTTTAGAAAAAAACGAATTACTGTTTTGTTCCAATTTTAGCAGAAAACCAATCAACTCTGTATCGTTCCAATTTTAGAAAAAACAAATTACTGTTTCGTTCCAATTTTAGCAGAAAACCAATCTACTCTGTATCGTTCCAATTTTAGAAAAAAACAAATTACTGTTTTGTTCCAATTTTAGCAGAAAACCAATCTACTCTGTATCGTTCCAATTTTAGAAAATAACAAATTACTGTTTTGTTCCAATTTTAGCAGAAAACCAATCTACCCTGTATCGTTCCAATTTTAGAAAAAAACAAATTACTGTATTGTTCCAATTTTAGCAGAAAACCAATCTACTCAGTATCGTTCCAATTTTTGAAAAAAACAAATTACTGTATTGTTCCAATTTTAGGAAACAAACTAATCTACTCTGTATCGTTCCAATTTTAGAAAAAACAAATTACTGTTTCGTTCCAATTTTAGGAAACAAACTAATCTACTCTGTATCGTTCCAATTTTAGAAAAAACGAATTACTGTTTCGTTCCAATTTTAGCAGAAAACCAATCTACTCTGTATCGTTCCAATTTTAGAAAAAAACAAATTACTGTTTCGTTCCAATTTTAGCAGAAAACCAATCTACTCTGTATCGTTCCAATTTTAGAAAAAAACAAATTACTGTTTCGTTCCAATTTTAGCAGAAAACCAATCTACTCTGTATCGTTCCAATTTTAGAAAAAAACAAATTACTGTTTCGTTCCAATTTTAGCAGAAAACCAATCTACTCTGTATCGTTCCAATTTTAGAAAAAAACAAATTACTGTTTTGTTCCAATTTTAGCAGAAAACCAATCTACCCTGTATCGTTCCAATTTTAGAAAAAAAAAAATGTTGTTCCAATTTTAGCAGAAAACCAATCTACTCTGTATCGTTCCAATTTTAGAAAAAAACAAAATACTGTTTTGTTCCAATTTTAGCAGAAAACCAATCTACCCTGTATCGTTCCAATTTTAGAAAAAAAATAATTTTGTTCCAATTTTAGCAGAAAACCAATCTACTCTGTATCGTTCCAATTTTAGAAAATAATTTTGTTCCAATTTTAGCAGAAAACTAATCTACTCTATCGTTCCAATTTTAGAAAAAAATTAACCTACTGTTTCGTTCCAATTTTAGCAGAAAACCAATCTACTCTGTATCGTTCCAATTTTTGAAAAAAACAAATTACTGTTTCGTTCCAATTTTAGCAGAAAAACAATCTACTCTGTATCGTTCCAATTTTAGGAAAAAAACAAATTACTGTATTGTTCCAATTTTAGGAAACAAACTAATCTACTCTGTATCGTTCCAATTTTAGAAAAAAACAAATTACTGTTTCGTTCCAATTTTAGCAGAAAACCAATCTACTCTGTATCGTTCCAATTTTAGAAAAAAACAAATTACTGTTTTGTTCCAATTTTAGCAGAAAACCAATCTACCCTGTATCGTTCAAATTTTAGAAAAAAACAAATTACTGTATTGTTCCAATTTTAGCAGAAAACCAATCTACTCTGTATCGTTCCAATTTTTGAAAAAAACAAATTACTGTATTGTTCCAATTTTAGGAAACAAACTAATCTACTCTGTATCGTTCAAATTTTAGAAAAAACGAATTACTGTTTCGTTCCAATTTTAGCAGAAAACCAATCTACTCTGTATCGTTCCAATTTTAGAAAAAAACAAATTACTGTTTCGTTCCAATTTTAGCAGAAAAACAATCTACTCTGTATCGTTCCAATTTTAGGAAAAAAACAAATTACTGTATTGTTCCAATTTTAGGAAACAAACTAATCTACCCTGTATCGTTCCAATTTTAGAAAAAAAAAAATGTTGTTCCAATTTTAGCAGAAAACCAATCTACTCTGTATCGTTCCAATTTTAGAAAAAAACAAATTACTGTTTTGTTCCAATTTTAGCAGAAAACCAATCTACCCTGTATCGTTCCAATTTTAGAAAAAAAATAATTTTGTTCCAATTTTAGCAGAAAACCAATCTACTCTGTATCGTTCCAATTTTAGAAAATAATTTTGTTCCAATTTTAGCAGAAAACTAATCTACTCTATCGTTCCAATTTTAGAAAAAAATTAACCTACTGTTTCGTTCCAATTTTAGCAGAAAACCAATCTACTCTGTATCGTTCCAATTTTTGAAAAAAACAAATTACTGTTTCGTTCCAATTTTAGCAGAAAAACAATCTACTCTGTATCGTTCCAATTTTAGGAAAAAAACAAATTACTGTATTGTTCCAATTTTAGGAAACAAACTAATCTACTCTGTATCGTTCCAATTTTAGAAAAAAACAAATTACTGTTTCGTTCCAATTTTAGCAGAAAACCAATCTACTCTGTATCGTTCCAATTTTAGAAAAAAACAAATTACTGTTTTGTTCCAATTTTAGCAGAAAACCAATCTACCCTGTATCGTTCAAATTTTAGAAAAAAACAAATTACTGTATTGTTCCAATTTTAGCAGAAAACCAATCTACTCTGTATCGTTCCAATTTTTGAAAAAAACAAATTACTGTATTGTTCCAATTTTAGGAAACAAACTAATCTACTCTGTATCGTTCAAATTTTAGAAAAAACGAATTACTGTTTCGTTCCAATTTTAGCAGAAAACCAATCTACTCTGTATCGTTCCAATTTTAGAAAAAAACAAATTACTGTTTCGTTCCAATTTTAGCAGAAAAACAATCTACTCTGTATCGTTCCAATTTTAGGAAAAAAACAAATTACTGTATTGTTCCAATTTTAGGAAACAAACTAATCTACTCTGTATCGTTCCAATTTTAGAAAAAACGAATTACTGTTTCGTTCCAATTTTAGCAGAAAACCAATCTACTCTGTATCGTTCCAATTTTAGAAAAAAACAAATTACTGTTTCGTTCCAATTTTAGCAGAAAACCAATCTACTCTGTATCGTTCCAATTTTAGAAAAAAACAAATTACTGTTTTGTTCCAATTTTAGCAGAAAACCAATCTACCCTGTATCGTTCCAATTTTAGAAAAAAAATAATTTTGTTCCAATTTTAGCAGAAAACCAATCTACTCTGTATCGTTCCAATTTTAGAAAAAAACAAATTACTGTTTTGTTCCAATTTTAGCAGAAAACCAATCTACCCTGTATCGTTCCAATTTTAGAAAAAAAATAATTTTGTTCCAATTTTAGCAGAAAACCAATCTACTCTGTATCGTTCCAATTTTAGAAAATAATTTTGTTCCAATTTTAGCAGAAAACTAATCTACTCTATCGTTCCAATTTTAGAAAAAAATTAACCTACTGTTTCGTTCCAATTTTAGCAGAAAACCAATCTACTCTGTATCGTTCCAATTTTTGAAAAAAACAAATGACTGTTTCGTTCCAATTTTAGCAGAAAACCAATCTACTCTGTATCGTTCCAATTTTAGAAAAAAACAAATTACTGTTTCGTTCCAATTTTAGCAGAAAAACAATCTACTCTGTATCGTTCCAATTTTAGGAAAAAAACAAATTACTGTATTGTTCCAATTTTAGGAAACAAACTAATCTACCCTGTATCGTTCCAATTTTAGAAAAAACTAATTTCTGTTTCGTTCCAATTTTAGCAGAAAACCAATCTACTCTGTATCGTTCCAATTTTAGAAAAAAACAAATTACTGTTTTGTTCCAATTTTAGCAGAAAACCAATCTACCCTGTATCGTTCCAATTTTAGAAAAAAAATAATTTTGTTCCAATTTTAGCAGAAAACCAATCTACTCTGTATCGTTCCAATTTTAGAAAATAATTTTGTTCCAATTTTAGCAGAAAACTAATCTACTCTATCGTTCCAATTTTAGAAAAAAATTAACCTACTGTTTCGTTCCAATTTTAGCAGAAAACCAATCTACTCTGTATCGTTCCAATTTTTGAAAAAAACAAATTACTGTTTCGTTCCAATTTTAGCAGAAAAACAATCTACTCTGTATCGTTCCAATTTTAGGAAAAAAAACAAATTACTGTATTGTTCCAATTTTAGGAAACAAACTAATCTACTCTGTATCGTTCCAATTTTAGAAAAAAACAAATTACTGTTTCGTTCCAATTTTAGCAGAAAACCAATCTACTCTGTATCGTTCCAATTTTAGAAAAAAACAAATTACTGTTTCGTTCCAATTTTAGCAGAAAAACAATCTACTCTGTATCGTTCCAATTTTAGGAAAAAAACAAATTACTGTATTGTTCCAATTTTAGGAAACAAACTAATCTACTCTGTATCGTTCCAATTTTAGAAAAAACGAATTACTGTTTCGTTCCAATTTTAGCAGAAAACCAATCTACTCTGTATCGCTCCAATTTTAGAAAAAAACAAATTACTGTTTCGTTCCAATTTTAGCAGAAAACCAATCTACTCTGTATCGTTCCAATTTTAGAAAAAAACAAATTACTGTTTCGTTCCAATTTTAGCAGAAAACCAATCTACTCTGTATCGTTCCAATTTTAGAAAAAAACAAATTACTGTTTTGTTCCAATTTTAGCAGAAAACCAATCTACCCTGTATCGTTCCAATTTTAGAAAAAAAAAAAATTTGTTCCAATTTTAGCAGAAAACCAATCTACTCTGTATCGTTCCAATTTTTGAAAAAAACAAATTACTGTATTGTTCCAATTTTAGGAAACAAACTAATCTACTCTGTATCGTTCAAATTTTAGAAAAAACGAATTATAGTTTCGTTCCAATTTTAGCAGAAAACCAATCTACTCTGTATCGTTCCAATTTTAGAAAAAAACAAATTACTGTTTCGTTCCAATTTTAGCAGAAAAACAATCTACTCTGTATCGTTCCAATTTTAGGAAAAAAACAAATTACTGTATTGTTCCAATTTTAGGAAACAAACTAATCTACTCTGTATCGTTCCAATTTTAGAAAAAACGAATTACTGTTTCGTTCCAATTTTAGCAGAAAACCAATCTACTCTGTATCGTTCCAATTTTAGAAAAAAACAAATTACTGTTTCGTTCCAATTTTAGCAGAAAACAAATCTACTCTGTATCGTTCCAATTTTAGAAAAAAACAAATTACTGTTTCGTTCCAATTTTAGCAGAAAACAAATCTACTCTGTATCGTTCCAATTTTAGAAAAAAACAAATTACTGTTTCGTTCCAATTTTAGCAGAAAAACAATCTACTCTGTATCGTTCCAATTTTAGGAAAAAAACAAATTACTGTATTGTTCCAATTTTAGGAAACAAACTAATCTACTCTGTATCGTTCCAATTTTAGAAAAAACGAATTACTGTTTCGTTCCAATTTTAGCAGAAAACCAATCTACTCTGTATCGCTCCAATTTTAGAAAAAAACAAATTACTGTTTCGTTCCAATTTTAGCAGAAAACCAATCTACTCTGTATCGTTCCAATTTTAGAAAAAAACAAATTACTGTTTCGTTCCAATTTTAGCAGAAAACCAATCTACTCTGTATCGTTCCAATTTTAGAAAAAAACAAATTACTGTTTTGTTCCAATTTTAGCAGAAAACCAATCTACCCTGTATCGTTCCAATTTTAGAAAAAAAAAAAATTTGTTCCAATTTTAGCAGAAAACCAATCTACTCTGTATCGTTCCAATTTTTGAAAAAAACAAATTACTGTATTGTTCCAATTTTAGGAAACAAACTAATCTACTCTGTATCGTTCAAATTTTAGAAAAAACGAATTATAGTTTCGTTCCAATTTTAGCAGAAAACCAATCTACTCTGTATCGTTCCAATTTTAGAAAAAAACAAATTACTGTTTCGTTCCAATTTTAGCAGAAAAACAATCTACTCTGTATCGTTCCAATTTTAGGAAAAAAACAAATTACTGTATTGTTCCAATTTTAGGAAACAAACTAATCTACTCTGTATCGTTCCAATTTTAGAAAAAACGAATTACTGTTTCGTTCCAATTTTAGCAGAAAACCAATCTACTCTGTATCGTTCCAATTTTAGAAAAAAACAAATTACTGTTTCGTTCCAATTTTAGCAGAAAACAAATCTACTCTGTATCGTTCCAATTTTAGAAAAAAACAAATTACTGTTTCGTTCCAATTTTAGCAGAAAACAAATCTACTCTGTATCGTTCCAATTTTAGAAAAAAACAAATTACTGTTTTGTTCCAATTTTAGCAGAAAACCAATCTACCCTGTATCGTTCCAATTTTAGAAAAAAAATAATTTTGTTCCAATTTTAGCAGAAAACCAATCTACTCTGTATCGTTCCAATTTTAGAAAATAATTTTGTTCCAATTTTAGCAGAAAACTAATCTACTCTATCGTTCCAATTTTAGAAAAAAATTAACCTACTGTTTCGTTCCAATTTTAGCAGAAAACTAATCTACTCTGTATCGTTCCAATTTTAGAAAACAACAAATCTACTGTTTTGTTCCAATGTTAGCAGAAAACTAATCTACTCTGTATCGTTCCAATTTTAGAAAAAAATGTATCTACTGTTTCGTTCCAATTTTAGAAAAAACTAATCTACTGTATCGTTCCAATTTTAGCAGAAAACCAATCTACTCTGTATCGTTCAAATTTTAGAAAAACCGAATTACTGTTTCGTTCCAATTTTAGCAGAAAACCAATCTACTCTGTATCGTTCCAATTTTAGAAAAAAACTAATTACTGTTTCGTTCCAATTTTAGCAGAAAACCAATCTACTCTGTATCGTTCCAATTTTTGAAAAAAACAAATTACTGTATTGTTCCAATTTTAGGAAACAAACTAATCTACTCTGTATCGTTCAAATTTTAGAAAAAACGAATTATAGTTTCGTTCCAATTTTAGCAGAAAACCAATCTACTCTGTATCGTTCCAATTTTAGAAAAAAACAAATTACTGTTTCGTTCAAATTTTAGCAGAAAAACAATCTACTCTGTATCGTTCCATTTTAGGAAAAAAACAAATTACTGTATTGTTCCAATTTTAGGAAACAAACTAATCTACTCTGTATCGTTCCAATTTTAGAAAAAACGAATTACTGTTTCGTTCCAATTTTAGCAGAAAACCAATCTACTCTGTATCGTTCCAATTTTAGAAAAAAACAAATTACTGTTTCGTTCCAATTTTAGCAGAAAACCAATCTACTCTGTATCGTTCCAATTTTAGAAAAAAACAAATTACTGTTTCGTTCCAATTTTAGCAGAAAACCAATCTACTCTGTATCGTTCCAATTTTAGGAAAAAAACTAATTACTGTATTGTTCCAATTTTAGCAGAAAACCAATCTACTCTGTATCGTTCCAATTTTAGAAAAAAACAAATTACTGTTTTGTTCCAATTTTAGCAGAAAACCAATCTACCCTGTATCGTTCCAATTTAAGAAAAAAACAAATTACTGTATTGTTCCAATTTTAGCAGAAAACCAATCTACTCTGTATCGTTCCAATTTTTGAAAAAAACAAATTACTGTATTGTTCCAATTTTAGGAAACAAACTAATCTACTCTGTATCGTTCAAATTTTAGAAAAAACGAATTACTGTTTCGTTCCAATCTTAGCAGAAAACCAATCTACTCTGTATCGTTCCAATTTTAGAAAAAAACAAATTACTGTTTCGTTCCAATTTTAGCAGAAAAACAATCTACTCTGTATCGTTCCAATTTTAGGAAAAAAACAAATTACTGTATTGTTCCAATTTTAGGAAACAAACTAATCTACTCTGTATCGTTCCAATTTTAGAAAAAACTAATTACTGTTTCGTTCCAATTTTAGCAGAAAACCAATCTACTCTGTATCGTTCCAATTTTAGAAAAAAACAAATTACTGTTTCGTTCCAATTTTAGCTGAAAACCAATCTACTCTGTATCGTTCCAATTTTAGAAAAAAAATAATTTTGTTCCAATTTTAGCAGAAAACCAATCTACTCTGTATCTTTCAAATTTTAGAAAATAATTTTGTTCCAATTTTAGCAGAAAACTAATCTACTCTATCGTTCCAATTTTAGAAAAAAATTTACCTACTGTTTCGTTCCAATTTTAGCAGAAAACTAATCTACTCTGTATCGTTCCAATTTTAGAAAAAAACAAATTACTGTTTCGTTCCAATTTTAGCAGAAAACCAATCTACTCTGTATCGTTCCAATTTTAGAAAAAAACATATTACTGTTTCGTTCCAATTTTAGCAGAAAACCAATCTACTCTGTATCGTTCCAATTTTTGAAAAAAACAAATTACTGTATTGTTCCAATTTTAGGAAACAAACTAATCTACTCTGTATCGTTCCAATTTTAGAAAAAACGAATTACTGTTTCGTTCCAATTTTAGCAGAAAACCAATCTACTCTGTATCGTTCCAATTTTAGAAAAAAACAAATTACTGTTTCGTTCCAATTTTAGCAGAAAAACAATCTACTCTGTATCGTTCCAATTTTAGGAAAAAAACAAATTACTGTATTGTTCCAATTTTAGGAAACAAACTAATCTACTCTGTATCGTTCCAATTTTAGAAAAAACGAATTACTGTTTCGTTCCAATTTTAGCAGAAAACCAATCTACTCTGTATCGTTCCAATTTTAGAAAAAAACAAATTACTGTTTCGTTCCAATTTTAGCTGAAAACCAATCTACTCTGTATCGTTCCAATTTTAGAAAAAAAATAATTTTGTTCCAATTTTAGCAGAAAACCAATCTACTCTGTATCGTTCCAATTTTAGAAAAAAACATATTACTGTTTCGTTCCAATTTTAGCAGAAAACCAATCTACTCTGTATCGTTCCAATTTTTGAAAAAAACAAATTACTGTATTGTTCCAATTTTAGGAAACAAACTAATCTACTCTGTATCGTTCCAATTTTAGAAAAAACGAATTACTGTTTCGTTCCAATTTTAGCAGAAAACCAATCTACTCTGTATCGTTCCAATTTTAGAAAAAAACAAATTACTGTTTCGTTCCAATTTTAGCAGAAAAACAATCTACTCTGTATCGTTCCAATTTTAGAAAAAAACAAATTACTGTTTTGTTTCAATTTTAGCAGAAAACCAATCTACCCTGTATCGTTCCAATTTTAGAAAAAAAATAATTTTGTTCCAATTTTAGCAGAAAACCAATCTACTCTGTATCGTTCCAATTTTAGAAAATAATTTTGTTCCAATTTTAGCAGAAAACTAATCTACTCTATCGTTCCAATTTTAGAAAAAAATTAACCTACTGTTTCGTTCCAATTTTAGCAGAAAACCAATCTACTCTGTATCGTTCCAATTTTTGAAAAAAACAAATTACTGTATTGTTCCAATTTTAGGAAACAAACTAATCTACTCTGTATCGTTCAAATTTTAGAAAAAACGAATTATAGTTTCGTTCCAATTTTAGCAGAAAACCAATCTACTCTGTATCGTTCCAATTTTAGAAAAAAACAAATTACTGTTTCGTTCCAATTTTAGCAGAAAAACAATCTACTCTGTATCGTTCCAATTTTAGGAAAAAAAACAAATTACTGTATTGTTCCAATTTTAGGAAACAAACTAATCTACTCTGTATCGTTCCAATTTTAGAAAAAACGAATTACTGTTTCGTTCCAATTTTAGCAGAAAACCAATCTACTCTGTATCGTTCCAATTTTAGAAAAAAACAAATTACTGTTTCGTTCCAATTTTAGCAGAAAACCAATCTACTCTGTATCGTTCCAATTTTAGAAAAAAACAAATGACTGTTTCGTTCCAATTTTAGCAGAAAACAAATCTACTCTGTATCGTTCCAATTTTAGAAAAAAACAAATTACTGTTTTGTTCCAATTTTAGCAGAAAACCAATCTACCCTGTATCGTTCCAATTTTAGAAAAAAAATAATTTTGTTCCAATTTTAGCAGAAAACCAATCTACTCTGTATCGTTCCAATTTTAGAAAATAATTTTGTTCCAATTTTAGCAGAAAACTAATCTACTCTATCGTTCCAATTTTAGAAAAAAATTTAACCTACTGTTTCGTTCCAATTTTAGCAGAAAACTAATCTACTCTGTATCGTTCCAATTTTAGAAAACAACAAATCTACTGTTTTGTTCCAATGTTAGCAGAAAACTAATCTACTCTGTATCGTTCCAATTTTAGAAAAAAATGTATCTACTGTTTCGTTCCAATTTTAGAAAAAACTAATCTACTGTATCGTTCCAATTTTAGCAGAAAACCAATCTACTCTGTATCGTTCAAATTTTAGAAAAACCGAATTACTGTTTCGTTCCAATTTTAGCAGAAAACCAATCTACTCTGTATCGTTCCAATTTTAGAAAAAAACTAATTACTGTTTCGTTCCAATTTTAGCAGAAAACCAATCTACTCTGTATCGTTCCAATTTTAGAAAAAACCAAATTACTGTTTTGTTCCAATTTTAGCAGAAAACCAATCTACTCTGTATCGTTCCAATTTTAGAAAAAAACTAATTACTGTATTGTTCCAATTTTAGCAGAAAACCAATCTACTCTGTATCGTTCCAATTTTTGAAAAAAACAAATTACTGTATTGTTCCAATTTTAGGAAACAAACTAATCTACTCTGTATCGTTCAAATTTTTAGAAAAAAAGGAATTACTGTTTCGTTCCAATTTTAGCAGAAAACCAATCTACTCTGTATCGTTCCAATTTTAGAAAAAAACAAATTACTGTTTCGTTCCAATTTTAGCAGAAAAACAATCTACTCTGTATCGTTCCAATTTTAGGAAAAAAACTAATTACTGTATTGTTCCAATTTTAGCAGAAAACCAATCTACTCTGTATCGTTCCAATTTTAGAAAAAACCAAATTACTGTTTTGTTCCAATTTTAGCAGAAAACCAATCTACCCTGTATCGTTCCAATTTTAGAAAAAAACAAATTACTGTATTGTTCCAATTTTAGCAGAAAACCAATCTACTCTGTATCGTTCCAATTTTTGAAAAAAACAAATTACTGTATTGTTCCAATTTTAGGAAACAAACTAATCTACTCTGTATCGTTCAAATTTTAGAAAAAACGAATTACTGTTTCGTTCCAATCTTAGCAGAAAACCAATCTACTCTGTATCGTTCCAATTTTAGAAAAAAACAAATTACTGTTTCGTTCCAATTTTAGCAGAAAAACAATCTACTGTGTATCGTTCCAATTTTAGGAAAAAAACAAATTACTGTATTGTTCCAATTTTAGGAAACAAACTAATCTACTCTGTATCGTTCCAATTTTAGAAAATAATTTTGTTCCAATTTTAGCAGAAAACTAATCTACTCTATCGTTCCAATTTTAGAAAAAAATTAACCTACTGTTTCGTTCCAATTTTAGCAGAAAACTAATCTACTCTGTATCGTTCCAATTTTAGAAAAAAACAAATTACTGTTTCGTTCCAATTTTAGCAGAAAACCAATCTACTCTGTATCGTTCCAATTTTAGAAAAAAACAAATTACTGTTTCGTTCCAATTTTAGCAGAAAACCAATCTACTCTGTATCGTTCCAATTTTAGAAAAAAACATATTACTGTTTCGTTCCAATTTTAGCAGAAAACCAATCTACTCTGTATCGTTCCAATTTTTGAAAAAAACAAATTACTGTATTGTTCCAATTTTAGGAAACAAACTAATCTACTCTGTATCGTTCCAATTTTAGAAAAAACGAATTACTGTTTCGTTCCAATTTTAGCAGAAAACCAATCTACTCTGTATCGTTCCAATTTTAGAAAAAAACAAATTACTGTTTCGTTCCAATTTTAGCAGAAAAACAATCTACTCTGTATCGTTCCAATTTTAGGAAAAAAACAAATTACTGTATTGTTCCAATTTTAGGAAACAAACTAATCTACTCTGTATCGTTCCAATTTTAGAAAAAACGAATTACTGTTTCGTTCCAATTTTAGCAGAAAACCAATCTACTCTGTATCGTTCCAATTTTAGAAAAAAACAAATGACTGTTTCGTTCCAATTTTAGCAGAAAACAAATCTACTCTGTATCGTTCCAATTTTAGAAAAAAACAAATTACTGTTTTGTTCCAATTTTAGCAGAAAACCAATCTACCCTGTATCGTTCCAATTTTAGAAAAAAAATAATTTTGTTCCAATTTTAGCAGAAAACCAATCTACTCTGTATCGTTCCAATTTTAGAAAATAATTTTGTTCCAATTTTAGCAGAAAACTAATCTACTCTATCGTTCCAATTTTAGAAAAAAATTTAACCTACTGTTTCGTTCCAATTTTAGCAGAAAACTAATCTACTCTGTATCGTTCCAATTTTAGAAAACAACAAATCTACTGTTTTGTTCCAATGTTAGCAGAAAACTAATCTACTCTGTATCGTTCCAATTTTAGAAAAAAATGTATCTACTGTTTCGTTCCAATTTTAGAAAAAACTAATCTACTGTATCGTTCCAATTTTAGCAGAAAACCAATCTACTCTGTATCGTTCAAATTTTAGAAAAACCGAATTACTGTTTCGTTCCAATTTTAGCAGAAAACCAATCTACTCTGTATCGTTCCAATTTTAGAAAAAAACTAATTACTGTTTCGTTCCAATTTTAGCAGAAAACCAATCTACTCTGTATCGTTCCAATTTTAGAAAAAACCAAATTACTGTTTTGTTCCAATTTTAGCAGAAAACCAATCTACCCTGTATCGTTCCAATTTTAGAAAAAAACTAATTACTGTATTGTTCCAATTTTAGCAGAAAACCAATCTACTCTGTATCGTTCCAATTTTTGAAAAAAAC
Source organism: Protomyctophum bolini (assembly GCF_963924005.1). NCBI lineage: Eukaryota > Metazoa > Chordata > Actinopteri > Myctophiformes > Myctophidae > Protomyctophum > Protomyctophum bolini. The sequence continues at coordinate 44,476,733 of NC_137876.1, read as the reverse complement.
AAATTACTGTATTGTTCCAATTTTAGGAAACAAACTAATCTACTCTGTATCGTTCAAATTTTTAGATAAAACGAATTACTGTTTCGTTCCAATTTTAGCAGAAAACCAATCTACTCTGTATCGTTCCAATTTTAGAAAAAAACAAATTACTGTTTCGTTCCAATTTTAGCAGAAAAACAATCTACTCTGTATCGTTCCAATTTTAGGAAAAAAACTAATTACTGTATTGTTCCAATTTTAGCAGAAAACCAATCTACTCTGTATCGTTCCAATTTTAGAAAAAACCAAATTACTGTTTTGTTCCAATTTTAGCAGAAAACCAATCTACCCTGTATCGTTCCAATTTTAGAAAAAAACAAATTACTGTATTGTTCCAATTTTAGCAGAAAACCAATCTACTCTGTATCGTTCCAATTTTTGAAAAAAACAAATTACTGTATTGTTCCAATTTTAGGAAACAAACTAATCTACTCTGTATCGTTCAAATTTTAGAAAAAACGAATTACTGTTTCGTTCCAATCTTAGCAGAAAACCAATCTACTCTGTATCGTTCCAATTTTAGAAAAAAACAAATTACTGTTTCGTTCCAATTTTAGCAGAAAAACAATCTACTGTGTATCGTTCCAATTTTAGGAAAAAAACAAATTACTGTATTGTTCCAATTTTAGGAAACAAACTAATCTACTCTGTATCGTTCCAATTTTAGAAAATAATTTTGTTCCAATTTTAGCAGAAAACTAATCTACTCTATCGTTCCAATTTTAGAAAAAAATTAACCTACTGTTTCGTTCCAATTTTAGCAGAAAACTAATCTACTCTGTATCGTTCCAATTTTAGAAAAAAACAAATTACTGTTTCGTTCCAATTTTAGCAGAAAACCAATCTACTCTGTATCGTTCCAATTTTAGAAAAAAACAAATTACTGTTTCGTTCCAATTTTAGCAGAAAACCAATCTACTCTGTATCGTTCCAATTTTAGAAAAAAACATATTACTGTTTCGTTCCAATTTTAGCAGAAAACCAATCTACTCTGTATCGTTCCAATTTTTGAAAAAAACAAATTACTGTATTGTTCCAATTTTAGGAAACAAACTAATCTACTCTGTATCGTTCCAATTTTAGAAAAAACGAATTACTGTTTCGTTCCAATTTTAGCAGAAAACCAATCTACTCTGTATCGTTCCAATTTTAGAAAAAAACAAATTACTGTTTCGTTCCAATTTTAGCAGAAAAACAATCTACTCTGTATCGTTCCAATTTTAGGAAAAAAACAAATTACTGTATTGTTCCAATTTTAGGAAACAAACTAATCTACTCTGTATCGTTCCAATTTTAGAAAAAACGAATTACTGTTTCGTTCCAATTTTAGCAGAAAACCAATCTACTCTGTATCGTTCCAATTTTAGAAAAAAACAAATTACTGTTTCGTTCCAATTTTAGCTGAAAACCAATCTACTCTGTATCGTTCCAATTTTAGAAAAAAAATAATTTTGTTCCAATTTTAGCAGAAAACCAATCTACTCTGTATCGTTCCAATTTTAGAAAAAAACATATTACTGTTTCGTTCCAATTTTAGCAGAAAACCAATCTACTCTGTATCGTTCCAATTTTTGAAAAAAACAAATTACTGTATTGTTCCAATTTTAGGAAACAAACTAATCTACTCTGTATCGTTCCAATTTTAGAAAAAACGAATTACTGTTTCGTTCCAATTTTAGCAGAAAACCAATCTACTCTGTATCGTTCCAATTTTAGAAAAAAACAAATTACTGTTTCGTTCCAATTTTAGCAGAAAAACAATCTACTCTGTATCGTTCCAATTTTAGGAAAAAAACAAATTACTGTATTGTTCCAATTTTAGGAAACAAACTAATCTACTCTGTATCGTTCCAATTTTAGAAAAAACGAATTACTGTTTCGTTCCAATTTTAGCAGAAAACCAATCTACTCTGTATCGTTCCAATTTTAGAAAAAAACAAATTACTGTTTCGTTCCAATTTTAGCTGAAAACCAATCTACTCTGTATCGTTCCAAGTTTAGAAAAAAAATAATTTTGTTCCAATTTTAGCAGAAAACCAATCTACTCTGTATCATTCCAATTTTAGAAAATAATTTTGTTCCAATTTTAGCAGAAAACTAATCTACTCTATCGTTCCAATTTTAGAAAAAAATTAACCTACTGTTTCGTTCCAATTTTAGCAGAAAACTAATCTACTCTGTATCGTTCAAATTTTAGAAAACAACAAATCTACTGTTTTGTTCCAATGTTAGCAGAAAACTAATCTACTCTGTATCGTTCCAATTTTAGAAAAAAATGTATCTACTGTTTCGTTCCAATTTTAGAAAAGACTAATCTACTGTATCGTTCCAATTTTAGCAGAAAACCAATCTACTCTGTATCGTTCCAATTTTAGAAAAAAACGAATTACTGTTTTGTTCCAATTTTAGCAGAAAACCAATCTACTCTGTCTCGTTCCAATTTTAGAAAAAAACGAATTACTGTTTTGTTCCAATTTTAGCAGAAAACCAATCTACTCTGTATCGTTCCAATTTTAGAAAAAACAAATTACTGTTTCGTTCCAATTTTAGCAGAAAACCAATCTACTCTGTATCGTTCCAATTTTTGAAAAAAACAAATTACTGTATTGTTCCAATTTTAGGAAACAAACTAATCTACTCTGTATCGTTCCAATTTTAGAAAAAACGAATTACTGTTTCGTTCCAATTTGAGCAGAAAACCAATCTACTCTGTATCGTTCCAATTTTAGAAAAAAACAAATTACTGTTTCGTTCCAATTTTAGGAAATAAACTAATCTACTCTGTATCGTTCCAATTTTAGAAAAACCGAATTACTGTTTCGTTCCAATTTTAGCAGAAAACCAATCTACTCTGTATCGTTCCAATTTTAGAAAAAAACTAATTACTGTTTCGTTCCAATTTTAGTAGAAAACCAATCTACTCTGTATCGTTCCAATTTTAGAAAAAAACAAATTACTGTTTCGTTCCAATTTTTGCAGAAAACAAATCTACTCTGTATCGTTCCAATTTTAGAAAAAAACAAATTACTGTTTTGTTCCAATTTTAGCAGAAAACCAATCTACCCTGTATCGTTCCAATTTTAGAAAAAAACTAATTACTGTATTGTTCCAATTTTAGCAGAAAACCAATCTACTCTGTATCGTTCCAATTTTTGAAAAAAACAAATTACTGTATTGTTCCAATTTTAGGAAACAAACTAATCTACTCTGTATCGTTCAAATTTTAGAAAAAACGAATTACTGTTTCGTTCCAATTTTAGCAGAAAACCAATCTACTCTGTATCGTTCCAATTTTAGAAAAAAACAAATTACTGTTTCGTTCCAATTTTAGCAGAAAAACAATCTACTCTGTATCGTTCCAATTTTAGGAAAAAAACAAATTACTGTATTGTTCCAATTTTAGGAAACAAACTAATCTACTCTGTATCGTTCAAATTTTAGAAAAAACGAATTACTGTTTCGTTCCAATTTTAGCAGAAAACCAATCTACTCTGTCTCGTTCCAATTTTAGAAAAAAACGAATTACTGTTTTGTTCCAATTTTAGCAGAAAATCAATCAACTCTGTATCGTTCCAATTTTAGAAAAAACAAATTACTGTTTCGTTCCATTTTTAGCAGAAAACCAATCTACTCTGTATCGTTCCAATTTTAGAAAAAAACAAATTACTGTTTTGTTCCAATTTTAGCAGAAAACCAATCTACTCTGTATCGTTCCAATTTTAGAAAAAAACAAATTACTGTTTTGTTCCAATGTTAGCAGAAAACTAATCTACTCTGTATCGTTCCAATTTTAGAAAAAAATGTATCTACTGTTTCGTTCCAATTTTAGAAAAAACTAATCTACTATATCGTTCCAATTTTAGCAGAAAACCAATCTACTCTGTATCGTTCCAATTTTAGAAAAAAACGAATTACTGTTTTGTTCCAATGTTAGCAGAAAACTAATCTACTCTGTATCGTTCCAATTTTAGAAAAAAATGTATCTACTGTTTCGTTCCAATTTTAGAAAAAACTAATCTACTATATCGTTCCAATTTTAGCAGAAAACCAATCTACTCTGTATCGTTCCAATTTTAGAAAAAAACGAATTACTGTTTTGTTCCAATTTTAGCAGAAAACCAATCTACTCTGTCTCGTTCCAATTTTAGAAAAAAACGAATTACTGTTTCGTTCCAATTTTAGCAGAAAACCAATCTACTCTGTATCGTTCCAATTTTAGAAAAAAACAAATTACTGTTTTGTTCCAATGTTAGCAGAAAACTAATCTACTCTGTATCGTTCCAATTTTAGAAAAAAATGTATCTACTGTTTCGTTCCAATTTTAGAAAAAACTAATCTACTATATCGTTCCAATTTTAGCAGAAAACCAATCTACTCTGTATCGTTCCAATTTTAGAAAAAAACGAATTACTGTTTTGTTCCAATTTTAGCAGAAAACCAATCTACTCTGTCTCGTTCCAATTTTAGAAAAAAACGAATTACTGTTTTGTTCCAATTTTAGCAGAAAACCAATCTACTCTGTCTCGTTCCAATTTTAGAAAAAAACAAATTACTGTTTTGTTCCAATGTTAGCAGAAAACTAATCTACTCTGTATCGTTCCAATTTTAGAAAAAAATGTATCTACTGTTTCGTTCCAATTTTAGAAAAAACTAATCTACTATATCGTTCCAATTTTAGCAGAAAACCAATCTACTCTGTATCGTTCCAATTTTAGAAAAAACAAATTACTGTTTCGTTCCAATTTTAGCAGAAAACCAATCTACTCTGTATCGTTCCAATTTTTGAAAAAAACAAATTACTGTATTGTTCCAATTTTAGGAAACAAACTAATCTACTCTGTATCGTTCCAATTTTAGAAAAAACGAATTACTGTTTCGTTCCAATTTTAGCAGAAAACCAATCTACTCTGTATCGTTCCAATTTTAGAAAAAAACAAATTACTGTTTCGTTCCAATTTTAGCAGAAAACCAATCTACTCTGTCTCGTTCCAATTTTAGAAAAAAACGAATTACTGTTTTGTTCCAATTTTAGCAGAAAACCAATCTACTCTGTATCGTTCCAATTTTAGAAAAAACAAATTACTGTTTCGTTCCAATTTTAGCAGAAAACCAATCTACTCTGTATCGTTCCAATTTTTGAAAAAAACAAATTACTGTATTGTTCCAATTTTAGGAAACAAACTAATCTACTCTGTATCGTTCCAATTTTAGAAAAAACGAATTACTGTTTCGTTCCAATTTTAGCAGAAAACCAATCTACTCTGTATCGTTCCAATTTTAGAAAAAAACAAATTACTGTTTCGTTCCAATTTTAGCAGAAAAACAATCTACTCTGTATCGTTCCAATTTTAGGAAAAAAACAAATTACTGTATTGTTCCAATTTTAGGAAACAAACTAATCTACTCTGTATCGTTCCAATTTTAGAAAAAACGAATTACTGTTTCGTTCCAATTTTAGCAGAAAACCAATCTACTCTGTATCGTTCCAATTTTAGAAAAAAACAAATTACTGTTTCGTTCCAATTTTAGCAGAAAACAAATCTACTCTGTATCGTTCCAATTTTAGAAAAAAACAAATTACTGTTTTGTTCCAATTTTAGCAGAAAACCAATCTACCCTGTATCGTTCCAATTTTAGAAAAAAACGAATTACTGTTTTGTTCCAATTTTAGCAGAAAACTAATCTACTCTGTATCGTTCCAATTTTAGAAAAAACGAATTACTGTTTCGTTCCAATTTTAGCAGAAAACCAATCTACTCTGTATCGTTCCAATTTTAGAAAAAAACAAATTACTGTTTCGTTCCAATTTTAGGAAATAAACTAATCTACTCTGTATCGTTCCAATTTTAGAAAAACCGAATTACTGTTTCGTTCCAATTTTAGCAGAAAACCAATCTACTCTGTATCGTTCCAATTTTAGAAAGAAACTAATTACTGTTTCGTTCCAATTTTAGCAGAAAACCAATCTACTCTGTATCGTTCCAATTTTAGAAAAAAACAAATTACTGTTTCGTTCCAATTTTAGCAGAAAACAAATCTACTCTGTATCGTTCCAATTTTAGAAAAAAACAAATTACTGTTTTGTTCCAATTTTAGCAGAAAACCAATCTACCCTGTATCGTTCCAATTTTAGAAAAAAACAAATTACTGTATTGTTCCAATTTTAGCAGAAAACCAATTTACTCTGTATCGTTCCAATTTTTGAAAAAAACAAATTACTGTATTGTTCCAATTTTAGGAAACAAACTAATCTACTCTGTATCGTTCAAATTTTAGAAAAAACGAATTACTGTTTCGTTCCAATTTTAGCAGAAAACCAATCTACTCTGTATCGTTCCAATTTTAGAAAAAAACAAATTACTGTTTCGTTCCAATTTTAGCAGAAAAACAATCTACTCTGTATCGTTCCAATTTTAGGAAAAAAACAAATTACTGTATTGTTCCAATTTTAGCAGAAAACCAATCTACCCTGTATCGTTCCAATTTTAGAAAAAAACAAATTACTGTATTGTTCCAATTTTAGCAGAAAACCAATTTACTCTGTATCGTTCCAATTTTTGAAAAAAACAAATTACTGTATTGTTCCAATTTTAGGAAACAAACTAATCTACTCTGTATCGTTCAAATTTTAGAAAAAACGAATTACTGTTTCGTTCCAATTTTAGCAGAAAACCAATCTACTCTGTCTCGTTCCAATTTTAGAAAAAAACGAATTACTATTTTGTTCCAATTTTAGCAGAAAATCAATCAACTCTGTATCGTTCCAATTTTAGAAAAAACAAATTACTGTTTCGTTCCATTTTTAGCAGAAAACCAATCTACTCTGTATCGTTCCAATTTTAGAAAAAAACAAATTACTGTTTTGTTCCAATTTTAGCAGAAAACCAATCTACTCTGTATCGTTCCAATTTTAGAAAAAAACAAATTACTGTTTTGTTCCAATGTTAGCAGAAAACTTATCTACTCTGTATCGTTCCAATTTTAGAAAAAAATGTATCTACTGTTTCGTTCCAATTTTAGAAAAAACTAATCTACTATATCGTTCCAATTTTAGCAGAAAACCAATCTACTCTGTATCGTTCCAATTTTAGAAAAAAACGAATTACTGTTTTGTTCCAATTTTAGCAGAAAACCAATCTACTCTGTCTCGTTCCAATTTTAGAAAAAAACGAATTACTGTTTTGTTCCAATTTTAGCAGAAAACCAATCTACTCTGTATCGTTCCAATTTTAGAAAAAAACAAATTACTGTTTTGTTCCAATTTTAGCAGAAAACCAATCTACCCTGTATCGTTCCAATTTTAGAAAAAAAATAATTTTGTTCCAATTTTAGCAGAAAACCAATCTACTCTGTATCGTTCCAATTTTAGAAAATAATTTTGTTCCAATTTTAGCAGAAAACTAATCTACTCTATCGTTCCAATTTTAGAAAAAAATTAACCTACTGTTTCGTTCCAATTTTAGCAGAAAACCAATCTACTCTGTATCGTTCCAATTTTAGAAAACAACAAATTACTGTATTGTTCCAATTTTAGGAAACAAACTAATCTACTCTGTATCGTTCAAATTTTAGAAAAAACGAATTATAGTTTCGTTCCAATTTTAGCAGAAAACCAATCTACTCTGTATCGTTCCAATTTTAGAAAAAAACAAATTACTGTTTCGTTCCAATTTTAGCAGAAAAACAATCTACTCTGTATCGTTCCAATTTTAGGAAAAAAACAAATTACTGTATTGTTCCAATTTTAGGAAACAAACTAATCTACTCTGTATCGTTCCAATTTTAGAAAAAACGAATTACTGTTTCGTTCCAATTTTAGCAGAAAACCAATCTACTCTGTATCGTTCCAATTTTAGAAAAAAACAAATTACTGTTTCGTTCCAATTTTAGCAGAAAACCAATCTACTCTGTATCGTTCCAATTTTAGAAAAAAACAAATTACTGTTTCGTTCCAATTTTAGCAGAAAACAAATCTACTCTGTATCGTTCCAATTTTAGAAAAAAACAAATTACTGTTTTGTTCCAATTTTAGCAGAAAACCAATCTACCCTGTATCGTTCCAATTTTAGAAAAAAAAAATTTTGTTCCAATTTTAGCAGAAAACCAATCTACTCTGTATCGTTCCAATTTTAGAAAATAATTTTGTTCCAATTTTAGCAGAAAACTAATCTACTCTATCGTTCCAATTTTAGAAAAAAATTAACCTACTGTTTCGTTCCAATTTTAGCAGAAAACTAATCTACTCTGTATCGTTCCAATTTTAGAAAACAACAAATCTACTGTTTTGTTCCAATGTTAGCAGAAAACTAATCTACTCTGTATCGTTCCAATTTTAGAAAAAAATTTATCTACTGTTTCGTTCCAATTTTAGAAAAAACTAATCTACTGTATCGTTCCAATTTTAGCAGAAAACCAATCTACTCTGTATCGTTCAAATTTTAGAAAAACCGAATTACTGTTTCGTTCCAATTTTAGCAGAAAACCAATCTACTCTGTATCGTTCCAATTTTAGAAAAAAACTAATTACTGTTTCGTTCCAATTTTAGCAGAAAACCAATCTACTCTGTATCGTTCCAATTTTAGAAAAAAACAAATTACTGTTTTGTTCCAATTTTAGCAGAAAACCAATCTACCCTGTATCGTTCCAATTTTAGAAAAAAACAAATTACTGTATTGTTCCAATTTTAGCAGAAAACCAATCTACTCTGTATCGTTCCAATTTTTGAAAAAAACAAATTACTGTATTGTTCCAATTTTAGGAAACAAACTAATCTACTCTGTATCGTTCAAATTTTTAGATAAAACGAATTACTGTTTCGTTCCAATTTTAGCAGAAAACCAATCTACTCTGTATCGTTCCAATTTTAGAAAAAAACAAATTACTGTTTCGTTCCAATTTTAGCAGAAAAACAATCTACTCTGTATCGTTCCAATTTTAGGAAAAAAACTAATTACTGTATTGTTCCAATTTTAGCAGAAAACCAATCTACTCTGTATCGTTCCAATTTTAGAAAAAAAATTATCTACTGTTTCGTTCCAATTTTAGAAAAAACTAATCTACTGTATCGTTCCAATTTTAGCAGAAAACCAATCTACTCTGTATCGTTCAAATTTTAGAAAAACCGAATTACTGTTTCGTTCCAATTTTAGCAGAAAACCAATCTACTCTGTATCGTTCCAATTTTAGAAAAAAACTAATTACTGTTTCGTTCCAATTTTAGCAGAAAACCAATCTACTCTGTATCGTTCCAATTTTAGAAAAAAACAAATTACTGTTTTGTTCCAATTTTAGCAGAAAACCAATCTACCCTGTATCGTTCCAATTTTAGAAAAAAACAAATTACTGTATTGTTCCAATTTTAGCAGAAAACCAATCTACTCTGTATCGTTCCAATTTTTGAAAATAATTTTGTTCCAATTTTAGCAGAAAACTAATCTACTCTATCGTTCCAATTTTAGAAAAAAATTAACCTACTGTTTCGTTCCAATTTTAGCAGAAAACTAATCTACTCTGTATCGTTCCAATTTTAGAAAACAACAAATCTACTGTTTTGTTCCAATGTTAGCAGAAAACTAATCTACTCTGTATCGTTCCAATTTTAGAAAAAAATTTATCTACTGTTTCGTTCCAATTTTAGAAAAAACTAATCTACTGTATCGTTCCAATTTTAGCAGAAAACCAATCTACTCTGTATCGTTCAAATTTTAGAAAAACCGAATTACTGTTTCGTTCCAATTTTAGCAGAAAACCAATCTACTCTGTATCGTTCCAATTTTAGAAAAAAACTAATTACTGTTTCGTTCCAATTTTAGCAGAAAACCAATCTACTCTGTATCGTTCCAATTTTAGAAAAAAACAAATTACTGTTTTGTTCCAATTTTAGCAGAAAACCAATCTACCCTGTATCGTTCCAATTTTAGAAAAAAACAAATTACTGTATTGTTCCAATTTTAGCAGAAAACCAATCTACTCTGTATCGTTCCAATTTTTGAAAAAAACAAATTACTGTATTGTTCCAATTTTAGGAAACAAACTAATCTACTCTGTATCGTTCAAATTTTTAGATAAAACGAATTACTGTTTCGTTCCAATTTTAGCAGAAAACCAATCTACTCTGTATCGTTCCAATTTTAGAAAAAAACAAATTACTGTTTCGTTCCAATTTTAGCAGAAAAACAATCTACTCTGTATCGTTCCAATTTTAGGAAAAAAACTAATTACTGTATTGTTCCAATTTTAGCAGAAAACCAATCTACTCTGTATCGTTCCAATTTTAGAAAATAATTTTGTTCCAATTTTAGCAGAAAACTAATCTACTCTATCGTTCCAATTTTAGAAAAAAATTAACCTACTGTTTCGTTCCAATTTTAGCAGAAAACTAATCTACTCTGTATCGTTCCAATTTTAGAAAACAACAAATCTACTGTTTTGTTCCAATGTTAGCAGAAAACTAATCTACTCTGTATCGTTCCAATTTTAGAAAAAAAATTATCTACTGTTTCGTTCCAATTTTAGAAAAAACTAATCTACTGTATCGTTCCAATTTTAGCAGAAAACCAATCTACTCTGTATCGTTCAAATTTTAGAAAAAAACAAATTACTGTTTTGTTCCAATGTTAGCAGAAAACCAATCTACCCTGTATCGTTCCAATTTTAGAAAAAAACAAATTACTGTATTGTTCCAATTTTAGCAGAAAACCAATCTACTCTGTATCGTTCCAATTTTTGAAAAAAACAAATTACTGTATTGTTCCAATTTTAGGAAACAAACTAATCTACTCTGTATCGTTCAAATTTTTAGATAAAACGAATTACTGTTTCGTTCCAATTTTAGCAGAAAACCAATCTACTCTGTATCGTTCCAATTTTAGAAAAAAACAAATTACTGTTTCGTTCCAATTTTAGCAGAAAAACAATCTACTCTGTATCGTTCCAATTTTAGGAAAAAAACTAATTACTGTATTGTTCCAATTTTAGCAGAAAACCAATCTACTCTGTATCGTTCCAATTTTAGAAAATAATTGTTCCAATTTTAGCAGAAAACTAATCTACTCTATCGTTCCAATTTTAGAAAAAAATTAACCTACTGTTTCGTTCCAATTTTAGCAGAAAACTAATCTACTCTGTATCGTTCCAATTTTAGAAAACAACAAATCTACTGTTTTGTTCCAATGTTAGCAGAAAACTAATCTACTCTGTATCGTTCCAATTTTAGAAAAAAATTTATCTACTGTTTCGTTCCAATTTTAGAAAAAACTAATCTACTGTATCGTTCCAATTTTAGCAGAAAACCAATCTACTCTGTATCGTTCAAATTTTAGAAAAACCGAATTACTGTTTCGTTCCAATTTTAGCAGAAAACCAATCTACTCTGTATCGTTCCAATTTTAGAAAAAAACTAATTACTGTTTCGTTCCAATTTTAGCAGAAAACCAATCTACTCTGTATCGTTCCAATTTTAGAAAAAAACAAATTACTGTTTTGTTCCAATTTTAGCAGAAAACCAATCTACCCTGTATCGTTCCAATTTTAGAAAAAAACAAATTACTGTATTGTTCCAATTTTAGCAGAAAACCAATCTACTCTGTATCGTTCCAATTTTTGAAAAAAACAAATTACTGTATTGTTCCAATTTTAGGAAACAAACTAATCTACTCTGTATCGTTCAAATTTTTAGATAAAACGAATTACTGTTTCGTTCCAATTTTAGCAGAAAACCAATCTACTCTGTATCGTTCCAATTTTAGAAAAAAACAAATTACTGTTTCGTTCCAATTTTAGCAGAAAAACAATCTACTCTGTATCGTTCCAATTTTAGGAAAAAAACTAATTACTGTATTGTTCCAATTTTAGCAGAAAACCAATCTACTCTGTATCGTTCCAATTTTAGAAAATAAATTATCTACTGTTTCGTTCCAATTTTAGAAAAAACTAATCTACTGTATCGTTCCAATTTTAGCAGAAAACCAATCTACTCTGTATCGTTCAAATTTTAGAAAAACCGAATTACTGTTTCGTTCCAATTTTAGCAGAAAACCAATCTACTCTGTATCGTTCCAATTTTAGAAAAAAACTAATTACTGTTTCGTTCCAATTTTAGCAGAAAACCAATCTACTCTGTATCGTTCCAATTTTAGAAAAAAACAAATTACTGTTTTGTTCCAATTTTAGCAGAAAACCAATCTACCCTGTATCGTTCCAATTTTAGAAAAAAACAAATTACTGTATTGTTCCAATTTTAGCAGAAAACCAATCTACTCTGTATCGTTCCAATTTTTGAAAAAAACAAATTACTGTATTGTTCCAATTTTAGGAAACAAACTAATCTACTCTGTATCGTTCAAATTTTTAGATAAAACGAATTACTGTTTCGTTCCAATTTTAGCAGAAAACCAATCTACTCTGTATCGTTCCAATTTTAGAAAAAAACAAATTACTGTTTCGTTCCAATTTTAGCAGAAAAACAATCTACTCTGTATCGTTCCAATTTTAGGAAAAAAACTAATTACTGTATTGTTCCAATTTTAGCAGAAAACCAATCTACTCTGTATCGTTCCAATTTTAGAAAAAACCAAATTACTGTTTTGTTCCAATTTTAGCAGAAAACCAATCTACCCTGTATCGTTCCAATTTTAGAAAAAAACAAATTACTGTATTGTTCCAATTTTAGCAGAAAACCAATCTACTCTGTATCGTTCCAATTTTTGAAAAAAACAAATTACTGTATTGTTCCAATTTTAGGAAACAAACTAATCTACTCTGTATCGTTCAAATTTTAGAAAAAACGAATTACTGTTTCGTTCCAATCTTAGCAGAAAACCAATCTACTCTGTATCGTTCCAATTTTAGAAAAAAACAAATTACTGTTTCGTTCCAATTTTAGCAGAAAAACAATCTACTGTGTATCGTTCCAATTTTAGGAAAAAAACAAATTACTGTATTGTTCCAATTTTAGGAAACAAACTAATCTACTCTGTATCGTTCCAATTTTAGAAAAAACTAATTACTGTTTCGTTCCAATTTTAGCAGAAAACCAATCTACTCTGTATCGTTCCAATTTTAGAAAAAAACAAATTACTGTTTCGTTCCAATTTTAGCTGAAAACCAATCTACTCTGTATCGTTCCAATTTTAGAAAAAAAAAAATTTTGTTCCAATTTTAGCAGAAAACCAATCTACTCTGTATCGTTCCAATTTTAGAAAATAATTTTGTTCCAATTTTAGCAGAAAACTAATCTACTCTATCGTTCCAATTTTAGAAAAAAATTAACCTACTGTTTCGTTCCAATTTTAGCAGAAAACTAATCTACTCTGTATCGTTCCAATTTTAGAAAAAAACAAATTACTGTTTCGTTCCAATTTTAGCAGAAAACCAATCTACTCTGTATCGTTCCAATTTTAGAAAAAAACAAATTACTGTTTCGTTCCAATTTTAGCAGAAAACCAATCTACTCTGTATCGTTCCAATTTTAGAAAAAAACATATTACTGTTTCGTTCCAATTTTAGCAGAAAACCAATCTACTCTGTATCGTTCCAATTTTTGAAAAAAACAAATTACTGTATTGTTCCAATTTTAGGAAACAAACTAATCTACTCTGTATCGTTCCAATTTTAGAAAAAACGAATTACTGTTTCGTTCCAATTTTAGCAGAAAACCAATCTACTCTGTATCGTTCCAATTTTTGAAAAAAACAAATTACTGTTTCGTTCCAATTTTAGCAGAAAAACAATCTACTCTGTATCGTTCCAATTTTAGGAAAAAAACAAATTACTGTATTGTTCCAATTTTAGGAAACAAACTAATCTACTTTGTATCGTTCCAATTTTAGAAAAAACGAATTACTGTTTCGTTCCAATTTTAGCAGAAAACCAATCTACTCTGTATCGTTCCAATTTTAGAAAAAAACAAATTACTGTTTCGTTCCAATTTTAGCTGAAAACCAATCTACTCTGTATCGTTCCAATTTTAGAAAAAAAAAAATTTTGTTCCAATTTTAGCAGAAAACCAATCTACTCTGTATCGTTCCAATTTTAGAAAAAAACATATTACTGTTTCGTTCCAATTTTAGCAGAAAACCAATCTACTCTGTATCGTTCCAATTTTTGAAAAAAACAAATTACTGTATTGTTCCAATTTTAGGAAACAAACTAATCTACTCTGTATCGTTCCAATTTTAGAAAAAACGAATTACTGTTTCGTTCCAATTTTAGCAGAAAACCAATCTACTCTGTATCGTTCCAATTTTAGAAAAAAACAAATTACTGTTTCGTTCCAATTTTAGCAGAAAAACAATCTACTCTGTATCGTTCCAATTTTAGGAAAAAAACAAATTACTGTATTGTTCCAATTTTAGGAAACAAACTAATCTACTCTGTATCGTTCCAATTTTAGAAAAAACGAATTACTGTTTCGTTCCAATTTTAGCAGAAAACCAATCTACTCTGTATCGTTCCAATTTTAGAAAAAAACAAATTACTGTTTCGTTCCAATTTTAGCTGAAAACCAATCTACTCTGTATCGTTCCAAGCTTAGAAAAAAAATAATTTTGTTCCAATTTTAGCAGAAAACCAATCTACTCTGTATCGTTCCAATTTTAGAAAATAATTTTGTTCCAATTTTAGCAGAAAACTAATCTACTCTATCGTTCCAATTTTAGAAAAAAATTAACCTACTGTTTCGTTCCAATTTTAGCAGAAAACTAATCTACTCTGTATCGTTCAAATTTTAGAAAACAACAAATCTACTGTTTTGTTCCAATGTTAGCAGAAAACTAATCTACTCTGTATCGTTCCAATTTTAGAAAAAAATGTATCTACTGTTTCGTTCCAATTTTAGAAAAGACTAATCTACTGTATCGTTCCAATTTTAGCAGAAAACCAATCTACTCTGTATCGTTCCAATTTTAGAAAAAAACGAATTACTGTTTTGTTCCAATTTTAGCAGAAAACCAATCTACTCTGTCTCGTTCCAATTTTAGAAAAAAACGAATTACTGTTTTGTTCCAATTTTAGCAGAAAACCAATCTACTCTGTATCGTTCCAATTTTAGAAAAAACAAATTACTGTTTCGTTCCAATTTTAGCAGAAAACCAATCTACTCTGTATCGTTCCAATTTTTGAAAAAAACAAATTACTGTATTGTTCCAATTTTAGGAAACAAACTAATCTACTCTGTATCGTTCCAATTTTAGAAAAAACGAATTACTGTTTCGTTCCAATTTGAGCAGAAAACCAATCTACTCTGTATCGTTCCAATTTTAGAAAAAAACAAATTACTGTTTCGTTCCAATTTTAGGAAATAAACTAATCTACTCTGTATCGTTCCAATTTTAGAAAAACCGAATTACTGTTTCGTTCCAATTTTAGCAGAAAACCAATCTACTCTGTATCGTTCCAATTTTAGAAAAAAACTAATTACTGTTTCGTTCCAATTTTAGCAGAAAACCAATCTACTCTGTATCGTTCCAATTTTAGAAAAAAACTAATTACTGTTTCGTTCCAATTTTAGCAGAAAACCAATCTACCCTGTATCGTTCCAATTTTAGAAAAAAACAAATTACTGTATTGTTCCAATTTTAGCAGAAAACCAATCTACTCTGTATCGTTCCAATTTTTGAAAAAAACAAATTACTGTATTGTTCCAATTTTAGGAAACAAACTAATCTACTCTGTATCGTTCAAATTTTAGAAAAAACGAATTACTGTTTCGTTCCAATTTTAGCAGAAAACCAATCTACTCTGTATCGTTCCAATTTTAGAAAAAAACAAATTACTGTTTCGTTCCAATTTTAGCAGAAAAACAATCTACTCTGTATCGTTCCAATTTTAGGAAAAAAACAAATTACTGTATTGTTCCAATTTTAGGAAACAAACTAATCTACTCTGTATCGTTCAAATTTTAGAAAAAACGAATTACTGTTTCGTTCCAATTTTAGCAGAAAACCAATCTACTCTGTCTCGTTCCAATTTTAGAAAAAAACGAATTACTGTTTTGTTCCAATTTTAGCAGAAAATCAATCAACTCTGTATCGTTCCAATTTTAGAAAAAACAAATTACTGTTTCGTTCCATTTTTAGCAGAAAACCAATCTACTCTGTATCGTTCCAATTTTAGAAAAAAACAAATTACTGTTTTGTTCCAATTTTAGCAGAAAACCAATCTACTCTGTATCGTTCCAATTTTAGAAAAAAACAAATTACTGTTTTGTTCCAATGTTAGCAGAAAACTAATCTACTCTGTATCGTTCCAATTTTAGAAAAAAATGTATCTACTGTTTCGTTCCAATTTTAGAAAAAACTAATCTACTATATCGTTCCAATTTTAGCAGAAAACCAATCTACTCTGTATCGTTCCAATTTTAGAAAAAAACGAATTACTGTTTTGTTCCAATGTTAGCAGAAAACTAATCTACTCTGTATCGTTCCAATTTTAGAAGAAAATGTATCTACTGTTTCGTTCCAATTTTAGAAAAAACTAATCTACTATATCGTTCCAATTTTAGCAGAAAACCAATCTACTCTGTATCGTTCCAATTTTAGAAAAAAACGAATTACTGTTTTGTTCCAATTTTAGAAGAAAACCAATCTACTCTGTCTCGTTCCAATTTTAGAAAAAAACGAATTACTGTTTTGTTCCAATTTTAGCAGAAAACCAATCTACTCTGTCTCGTTCCAATTTTAGAAAAAAACGAATTACTGTTTTGTTCCAATTTTAGCAGAAAACCAATCTACTCTGTATCGTTCCAATTTTAGAAAAAACAAATTACTGTTTCGTTCCAATTTTAGCAGAAAACCAATCTACTCTGTATCGTTCCAATTTTAGAAAAAAACAAATTACTGTTTTGTTCCAATGTTAGCAGAAAACTAATCTACTCTGTATCGTTCCAATTTTAGAAAAAAATGTATCTACTGTTTCGTTCCAATTTTAGAAAAAACTAATCTACTATATCGTTCCAATTTTAGCAGAAAACCAATCTACTCTGTATCGTTCCAATTTTAGAAAAAAACGAATTACTGTTTTGTTCCAATTTTAGCAGAAAACCAATCTACTCTGTCTCGTTCCAATTTTAGAAAAAAACGAATTACTGTTTTGTTCCAATTTTAGCAGAAAACCAATCTACTCTGTCTCGTTCCAATTTTAGAAAAAAACGAATTACTGTTTTGTTCCAATTTTAGCAGAAAACCAATCTACTCTGTATCGTTCCAATTTTAGAAAAAACAAATTACTGTTTCGTTCCAATTTTAGCAGAAAACCAATCTACTCTGTATCGTTCCAATTTTTGAAAAAAACAAATTACTGTATTGTTCCAATTTTAGGAAACAAACTAATCTACTCTGTATCGTTCCAATTTTAGAAAAAACGAATTACTGTTTCGTTCCAATTTTAGCAGAAAACCAATCTACTCCGTATCGTTCCAATTTTAGAAAAAAACAAATTACTGTTTCGTTCCAATTTTAGGAAATAAACTAATCTACTCTGTATCGTTCCAATTTTAGAAAAAAACAAATTACTGTTTCGTTCCAATTTTAGCAGAAAAACAATCTACTCTGTATCGTTCCAATTTTAGGAAAAAAACAAATTACTGTATTGTTCCAATTTTAGGAAACAAACTAATCTACTCTGTATCGTTCCAATTTTAGAAAAAACGAATTACTGTTTCGTTCCAATTTTAGCAGAAAACCAATCTACTCTGTATCGTTCCAATTTTAGAAAAAAACAAATTACTGTTTCGTTCCAATTTTAGCTGAAAACCAATCTACTCTGTATCGTTCCAATTTTAGAAAAAAAATAATTTTGTTCCAATTTTAGCAGAAAACCAATCTACTCTGTATCGTTCCAATTTTAGAAAATAATTTTGTTCCAATTTTAGCAGAAAACTAATCTACTCTATCGTTCCAATTTTAGAAAAAAATTAACCTACTGTTTCGTTCCAATTTTAGCAGAAAACTAATCTACTCTGTATCGTTCCAATTTTAGAAAAAAAATAATTTTGTTCCAATTTTAGCAGAAAACCAATCTACTCTGTATCGTTCCAATTTTAGAAAATAATTTTGTTCCAATCTTAGCAGAAAACTAATCTACTCTGTATCGTTCCAATTTTAGAAAAAAATGTATCTACTGTTTCGTTCCAATTTTAGAAAAAACTAATCTACTATATCGTTCCAATTTTAGCAGAAAACCAATCTACTCTGTATCGTTCCAATTTTAGAAAAAAACGAATTACTGTTTTGTTCCAATGTTAGCAGAAAACTAATCTACTCTGTATCGTTCCAATTTTAGAAAAAAATGTATCTACTGTTTCGTTCCAATTTTAGAAAAAACTAATCTACTATATCGTTCCAATTTTAGCAGAAAACCAATCTACTCTGTATCGTTCCAATTTTAGAAAAAAACAAATTACTGTTTTGTTCCAATTTTAGAAGAAAACCAATCTACTCTGTCTCGTTCCAATTTTAGAAAAAAACGAATTACTGTTTTGTTCCAATTTTAGCAGAAAACCAATCTACTCTGTCTCGTTCCAATTTTAGAAAAAAACGAATTACTGTTTTGTTCCAATTTTAGCAGAAAACCAATCTACTCTGTATCGTTCCAATTTTAGAAAAAACAAATTACTGTTTCGTTCCAATTTTAGCAGAAAACCAATCTACTCTGTATCGTTCCAATTTTAGAAAAAAACAAATTACTGTTTTGTTCCAATGTTAGCAGAAAACTAATCTACTCTGTATCGTTCCAATTTTAGAAAAAAATGTATCTACTGTTTCGTTCCAATTTTAGCAGAAAACCAATCTACTCTGTATCGTTCCAATTTTAGAAAAAAACGAATTACTGTTTTGTTCCAATTTTAGCAGAAAACCAATCTACTCTGTCTCGTTCCAATTTTAGAAAAAAACGAATTACTGTTTTGTTCCAATTTTAGCAGAAAACCAATCTACTCTGTCTCGTTCCAATTTTAGAAAAAAACGAATTACTGTTTTGTTCCAATTTTAGCAGAAAACCAATCTACTCTGTATCGTTCCAATTTTAGAAAAAACAAATTACTGTTTCGTTCCAATTTTAGCAGAAAACCAATCTACTCTGTATCGTTCCAATTTTTGAAAAAAACAAATTACTGTATTGTTCCAATTTTAGGAAACAAACTAATCTACTCTGTATCGTTCCAATTTTAGAAAAAACGAATTACTGTTTCGTTCCAATTTTAGCAGAAAACCAATCTACTCCGTATCGTTCCAATTTTAGAAAAAAACAAATTACTGTTTCGTTCCAATTTTAGGAAATAAACTAATCTACTCTGTATCGTTCCAATTTTAGAAAAAAACAAATTACTGTTTCGTTCCAATTTTAGCAGAAAAACAATCTACTCTGTATCGTTCCAATTTTAGGAAAAAAACAAATTACTGTATTGTTCCAATTTTAGGAAACAAACTAATCTACTCTGTATCGTTCCAATTTTAGAAAAAACGAATTACTGTTTCGTTCCAATTTTAGCAGAAAACCAATCTACTCTGTATCGTTCCAATTTTAGAAAAAAACAAATTACTGTTTCGTTCCAATTTTAGCTGAAAACCAATCTACTCTGTATCGTTCCAATTTTAGAAAAAAAATAATTTTGTTCCAATTTTAGCAGAAAACCAATCTACTCTGTATCGTTCCAATTTTAGAAAATAATTTTGTTCCAATTTTAGCAGAAAACTAATCTACTCTATCGTTCCAATTTTAGAAAAAAATTAACCTACTGTTTCGTTCCAATTTTAGCAGAAAACTAATCTACTCTGTATCGTTCCAATTTTAGAAAAAATATAATTTTGTTCCAATTTTAGCAGAAAACCAATCTACTCTGTATCGTTCCAATTTTAGAAAATAATTTTGTTCCAATGTTAGCAGAAAACTAATCTACTCTGTATCGTTCCAATTTTAGAAAAAAATGTATCTACTGTTTCGTTCCAATTTTAGAAAAAACTAATCTACTATATCGTTCCAATTTTAGCAGAAAACCAATCTACTCTGTATCGTTCCAATTTTAGAAAAAAACGAATTACTGTTTTGTTCCAATGTTAGCAGAAAACTAATCTACTCTGTATCGTTCCAATTTTAGAAAAAAATGTATCTACTGTTTCGTTCCAATTTTAGAAAAAACTAATCTACTATATCGTTCCAATTTTAGCAGAAAACCAATCTACTCTGTATCGTTCCAATTTTAGAAAAAAACAAATTACTGTTTTGTTCCAATTTTAGAAGAAAACCAATCTACTCTGTCTCGTTCCAATTTTAGAAAAAAACGAATTACTGTTTTGTTCCAATTTTAGCAGAAAACCAATCTACTCTGTCTCGTTCCAATTTTAGAAAAAAACGAATTACTGTTTTGTTCCAATTTTAGCAGAAAACCAATCTACTCTGTATCGTTCCAATTTTAGAAAAAACAAATTACTGTTTCGTTCCAATTTTAGCAGAAAACCAATCTACTCTGTATCGTTCCAATTTTTGAAAAAAACAAATTACTGTTTTGTTCCAATGTTAGCAGAAAACTAATCTACTCTGTATCGTTCCAATTTTAGAAAAAAATGTATCTACTGTTTCGTTCCAATTTTAGAAAAAACTAATCTACTATATCGTTCCAATTTTAGCAGAAAACCAATCTACTCTGTATCGTTCCAATTTTAGAAAAAAACGAATTACTGTTTTGTTCCAATTTTAGCAGAAAACCAATCTACTCTGTCTCGTTCCAATTTTAGAAAAAAAC
Source organism: Protomyctophum bolini (assembly GCF_963924005.1). Lineage (NCBI taxonomy): Eukaryota > Metazoa > Chordata > Actinopteri > Myctophiformes > Myctophidae > Protomyctophum > Protomyctophum bolini. The sequence goes on along the minus strand of NC_137876.1, from coordinate 44,455,956 downwards.
GAATTACTGTTTTGTTCCAATTTTAGCAGAAAACCAATCTACTCTGTCTCGTTCCAATTTTAGAAAAAAACGAATTACTGTTTTGTTCCAATTTTAGCAGAAAACCAATCTACTCTGTATCGTTCCAATTTTAGAAAAAACAAATTACTGTTTCGTTCCAATTTTAGCAGAAAACCAATCTACTCTGTATCGTTCCAATTTTTGAAAAAAACAAATTACTGTATTGTTCCAATTTTAGGAAACAAACTAATCTACTCTGTATCGTTCCAATTTTAGAAAAAACGAATTACTGTTTCGTTCCAATTTTAGCAGAAAACCAATCTACTCCGTATCGTTCCAATTTTAGAAAAAAACAAATTACTGTTTCGTTCCAATTTTAGGAAATAAACTAATCTACTCTGTATCGTTCCAATTTTAGAAAAAAACAAATTACTGTTTCGTTCCAATTTTAGCAGAAAAACAATCTACTCTGTATCGTTCCAATTTTAGGAAAAAAACAAATTACTGTATTGTTCCAATTTTAGGAAACAAACTAATCTACTCTGTATCGTTCCAATTTTAGAAAAAACGAATTACTGTTTCGTTCCAATTTTAGCAGAAAACCAATCTACTCTGTATCGTTCCAATTTTAGAAAAAAACAAATTACTGTTTCGTTCCAATTTTAGCTGAAAACCAATCTACTCTGTATCGTTCCAATTTTAGAAAAAAAATAATTTTGTTCCAATTTTAGCAGAAAACCAATCTACTCTGTATCGTTCCAATTTTAGAAAATAATTTTGTTCCAATTTTAGCAGAAAACTAATCTACTCTATCGTTCCAATTTTAGAAAAAAATTAACCTACTGTTTCGTTCCAATTTTAGCAGAAAACTAATCTACTCTGTATCGTTCCAATTTTAGAAAAAAAATAATTTTGTTCCAATTTTAGCAGAAAACCAATCTACTCTGTATCGTTCCAATTTTAGAAAATAATTTTGTTCCAATGTTAGCAGAAAACTAATCTACTCTGTATCGTTCCAATTTTAGAAAAAAATGTATCTACTGTTTCGTTCCAATTTTAGAAAAAACTAATCTACTATATCGTTCCAATTTTAGCAGAAAACCAATCTACTCTGTATCGTTCCAATTTTAGAAAAAAACGAATTACTGTTTTGTTCCAATGTTAGCAGAAAACTAATCTACTCTGTATCGTTCCAATTTTAGAAAAAAATGTATCTACTGTTTCGTTCCAATTTTAGAAAAAACTAATCTACTATATCGTTCCAATTTTAGCAGAAAACCAATCTACTCTGTATCGTTCCAATTTTAGAAAAAAACAAATTACTGTTTTGTTCCAATTTTAGAAGAAAACCAATCTACTCTGTCTCGTTCCAATTTTAGAAAAAAACGAATTACTGTTTTGTTCCAATTTTAGCAGAAAACCAATCTACTCTGTCTCGTTCCAATTTTAGAAAAAAACGAATTACTGTTTTGTTCCAATTTTAGCAGAAAACCAATCTACTCTGTATCGTTCCAATTTTAGAAAAAACAAATTACTGTTTCGTTCCAATTTTAGCAGAAAACCAATCTACTCTGTATCGTTCTAATTTTAGAAAAAAACAAATTACTGTTTTGTTCCAATGTTAGCAGAAAACTAATCTACTCTGTATCGTTCCAATTTTAGAAAAAAATGTATCTACTGTTTCGTTCCAATTTTAGAAAAAACTAATCTACTATATCGTTCCAATTTTAGCAGAAAACCAATCTACTCTGTATCGTTCCAATTTTAGAAAAAAACGAATTACTGTTTTGTTCCAATTTTAGCAGAAAACCAATCTACTCTGTCTCGTTCCAATTTTAGAAAAAAACGAATTACTGTTTTGTTCCAATTTTAGCAGAAAACCAATCTACTCTGTCTCGTTCCAATTTTAGAAAAAAACGAATTACTGTTTTGTTCCAATTTTAGCAGAAAACCAATCTACTCTGTATCGTTCCAATTTTAGAAAAAAACAAATTACTGTTTCGTTCCAATTTTAGCAGAAAACCAATCTACTCTTTATCGTTCCAATTTTTGAAAAAAACAAATTACTGTATTGTTCCAATTTTAGGAAACAAACTAATCTACTCTGTATCGTTCCAATTTTAGAAAAAACGAATTACTGTTTCGTTCCAATTTTAGCAGAAAACCAATCTACTCTGTATCGTTCCAATTTTAGAAAAAAACAAATTACTGTTTCGTTCCAATTTTAGGAAATAAACTAATCTACTCTGTATCGTTCCAATTTTAGAAAAAAACAAATTACTGTTTCGTTTTAATTTTAGCAGAAAAACAATCTACTCTGTATCGTTCCAATTTTAGGAAAAAAACAAATTACTGTATTGTTCCAATTTTAGGAAACAAACTAATCTACTCTGTATCGTTCCAATTTTAGAAAAAACGAATTAAAGTTTCGTTCCAATTTTAGCAGAAAACCAATCTACTCTGTATCGTTCCAATTTTAGAAAAAAACAAATTACTGTATTGTTCCAATTTTAGCAGAAAACCAATCTACTCTGTATCGTTCGAATTTTAGAAAAATCACGGATGTAATTTAGGATTAGCAAAAAAAAGAGCTCAAAAGGGTGAAAAATATGGAACGCTTCACGAATTTGCGTGTCATCCTTGCGCTCCCTCCATCACCTACTTCTCTGGGTTGTTCTAAAATGTCTTTCTAAGATTTCTCTATGTTCCCTGGAGGGCTATTGGCCCATCTAATATCGCTTGGAGTGCGCCCAGTTGGCCAGTTCTGCTGTCTGTCAGTCTCCTGTCTGACAGCTGACTGCAGGGCACCGCCCCCTCTCCCAGATTCAAGACAACAACGGCGGCCATCTTGCTCTGTTGTTCAGTGCTACAGTGTAGGTATTTCTTCATATTTTTTTAATAAATCATACAAGGTGTTTGAAAAATATTGAAAGGCAGCAGGACTTCAACCAGGGGCCAATAAGGGATCGATTTTAATTTGGAACATTTTTGTCCATTTTTGGCAAAGTTATGGATAGTTATGGAGATGCTAGCATAGCATGATAGCCTTCTTCCCATCCATGCAGCTCAGAGGGACAGACAGTGGAATATTTAATATTTTTTATTAAATCGTACAAGGTGTTTGGAAAATATTTAAAGGCACCTTGTCTTCAACCAGGTCCCACCAAGGAATCGATTTTAATTTGGAAAAAATTTGGTTCATTTTGGCATAGTTATGGATGGTTATGGACCTATAGCATCGGCTAGCATGATAACCTTTTTCCCCATCCATCTACCTCAGAGAGACAGACAGTGGAATATTTAATATTTTTTATTAAATCGTACAAGGTGTTTGGAAAATATTTAAAGGCACCTTGTCTTCAACCAGGTCCCACCAAGGAATCGATTTTAATTTGGAAAAAAATTGGTTCATTTTGGCATATATATGGACATTGCAGCATATGTTAACATGTTAGCTGCAGGATGGGTTCTTCTCATTATTTATTACTGTATGTTCAATTGGTGTACATTAGCGTGGAGCAGCAACAGCTTGCTATTTTAGAAATGTTTTACTCAAATTGAGAACAATACACAATAGCATGTTTTTAAATAGCATGTTGTGAGCTTGTAGATCTGCTCATTTCATATAGGAAATGTATATGAGGTTGGTTAAATGTTATATCGAAGGTTAATTCTTTAGATGTGAAAATCATGTAATACTGCACTGTCTAGGGCCAATTCACATGCAAACACAAACAGCAATGGTATAGTACTATAGCCAGCTTCTGCTGGACTGTACGGGGTGCGATTCCCTGCATTGCTAATAACCTGCTGTGATATACCCATTTATTTTCTCCGCTGTATTGTCATAGCCAGGATTTAAAATTATCTATGACTTCTACAACATTGCTTTTAATTGATCTTTTATTTTATTTTTTGTTATTCATGTCCTCACTGTATTGCATTACTGCTTTTCTTTTATTCTCCATTGTTCTGTAAAGCACTTTGAGCTGCATTTCATGTCATGAAAGGTGCTATACAAATAAAGTTGTATTATTATTATCTGCTTCCTTCCCTTCAATCTGGGGGACGGATTGATTGATAAGGAAGCCTAGAGCTTTGAACCTTACTGACCTTCCTTTGAACTGGGACATTAGCTGATCTACAAGCTCACAACCATAAATCAAATTTAGCTAGGCTATTGATATACAATTATTGACAGACTAACTTCAGAATAATTATTTTATTTTATTTGTAATGTTTAACTAACTAACTAATTCATTCATTCATATTTAACCATGGCAGAGAACAAAACTAAAATCAAGAGTGAAGAGGTGAGTTGAGTAATGTAACTCTGAGAACAAAGGCAATGACCCCTCGACCTTACTGTTCTGTCATAATTATTCACATATTTCACACACCACTCTCACCTCTCATGGATGCTGTGATTTCTCTGCATGCATGCAACTGAATGGCCACGAGGTATCGTAAATGCACAGTAACAGAGCATAGTCCTAGCAGAGTCTGTTCAATAGTTCAGCTCTAATGTCATATTAGAGCTGACATATTATATTATTATTGTCATATGTCATATTATAATGTCAATTTGAGTTGCTATAGATGTGTTTGTGTTAACTGAACCTTCAGAACTAAGACAATTCATGGAATATGAGTATGACAACCTCAAATAATGAACTCGTGTCCCAATTTTAGCTGAAAACCAATCTACTCTGTATCGTTCCAATTTTAGAAAAAAAATAATTTTGTTCCAATTTTAGCAGAAAACCAATCTACTCTGTATCGTTCCAATTTTAGAAAATAATTTTGTTCCAATTTTAGCAGAAAACTTATCTACTCTATCGTTCCAATTTTAGAAAAAAATTAACCTACTGTTTCGTTCCAATTTTAGCAGAAAACTAATCTACTCTGTATCGTTCCAATTTTAGAAAACAACAAATCTACTGTTTTGTTCCAATGTTAGCAGAAAACTAATCTACTCTGTATCGTTCCAATTTTAGAAAAAAATTTATCTACTGTTTCGTTCCAATTTTAGAAAAGACTAATCTACTGTATCGTTCCAATTTTAGCAGAAAACCAATCTACTCTGTATCGTTCCAATTTTAGAAAAAAACGAATTACTGTTTTGTTCCAATTTTAGCAGAAAACCAATCTACTCTGTCTCGTTCCAATTTTAGAAAAAAACGAATTACTGTTTTGTTCCAATTTTAGCAGAAAACCAATCTACTCTGTATCGTTCCAATTTTAGAAAAAACAAATTACTGTTTCGTTCCAATTTTAGCAGAAAACCAATCTACTCTGTATCGTTCCAATTTTTGAAAAAAACAAATTACTGTATTGTTCCAATTTTAGGAAACAAACTAATCTACTCTGTATCGTTCCAATTTTAGAAAAAACGAATTACTGTTTCGTTCCAATTTTAGCAGAAAACCAATCTACTCTGTATCGTTCCAATTTTAGAAAAAAACAAATTACTGTTTCGTTCCAATTTTAGGAAATAAACTAATCTACTCTGTATCGTTCCAATTTTAGAAAAACCGAATTACTGTTTCGTTCCAATTTTAGCAGAAAACCAATCTACTCTGTATCGTTCCAATTTTAGAAAGAAACTAATTACTGTTTCGTTCCAATTTTAGCAGAAAACCAATCTACTCTGTATCGTTCCAATTTTAGAAAAAAACAAATTACTGTTTCGTTCCAATTTTAGCAGAAAACAAATCTACTCTGTATCGTTCCAATTTTAGAAAAAAACAAATTACTGTTTTGTTCCAATTTTAGCAGAAAACCAATCTACCCTGTATCGTTCCAATTTTAGAAAAAAACAAATTACTGTATTGTTCCAATTTTAGGAAACAAACTAATCTACTCTGTATCGTTCCAATTTTAGAAAAAACGAATTAAAGTTTCGTTCCAATTTTAGCAGAAAACCAATCTACTCTGTATCGTTCCAATTTTAGAAAAAAACAAATTACTGTTTCGTTCCAATTTTAGCTGAAAACCAATCTACTCTGTATCGTTCCAATTTTAGAAAAAAAATAATTTTGTTCCAATTTTAGCAGAAAACCAATCTACTCTGTATCGTTCCAATTTTAGAAAATAATTTTGTTCCAATTTTAGCAGAAAACTTATCTACTCTATCGTTCCAATTTTAGAAAAAAATTAACCTACTGTTTCGTTCCAATTTTAGCAGAAAACTAATCTACTCTGTATCGTTCCAATTTTAGAAAACAACAAATCTACTGTTTTGTTCCAATGTTAGCAGAAAACTAATCTACTCTGTATCGTTCCAATTTTAGAAAAAAATGTATCTACTGTTTCGTTCCAATTTTAGAAAAGACTAATCTACTGTATTGTTCCAATTTTAGCAGAAAACCAATCTACTCTGTATCGTTCCAATTTTAGAAAAAAACGAATTACTGTTTTGTTCCAATTTTAGCAGAAAACCAATCTACTCTGTCTCGTTCCAATTTTAGAAAAAAACGAATTACTGTTTTGTTCCAATTTTAGCAGAAAACCAATCTACTCTGTATCGTTCCAATTTTAGAAAAAACAAATTACTGTTTCGTTCCAATTTTAGCAGAAAACCAATCTACTCTGTATCGTTCCAATTTTTGAAAAAAACAAATTACTGTATTGTTCCAATTTTAGGAAACAAACTAATCTACTCTGTATCGTTCCAATTTTAGAAAAAACGAATTACTGTTTCGTTCCAATTTTAGCAGAAAACCAATCTACTCTGTATCGTTCCAATTTTAGAAAAAAACAAATTACTGTTTCGTTCCAATTTTAGGAAATAAACTAATCTACTCTGTATCGTTCCAATTTTAGAAAAACCGAATTACTGTTTCGTTCCAATTTTAGCAGAAAACCAATCTACTCTGTATCGTTCCAATTTTAGAAAGAAACTAATTACTGTTTCGTTCCAATTTTAGCAGAAAACCAATCTACTCTGTATCGTTCCAATTTTAGAAAAAAACAAATTACTGTTTCGTTCCAATTTTAGCAGAAAACAAATCTACTCTGTATCGTTCCAATTTTAGAAAAAAACAAATTACTGTTTTGTTCCAATTTTAGCAGAAAACCAATCTACCCTGTATCGTTCCAATTTTAGAAAAAAACAAATTACTGTATTGTTCCAATTTTAGCAGAAAACCAATCTACTCTGTATCGTTCCAATTTTTGAAAAAAACAAATTACTGTATTGTTCCAATTTTAGGAAACAAACTAATCTACTCTGTATCGTTCAAATTTTAGAAAAAACGAATTACTGTTTCGTTCCAATTTTAGCAGAAAACCAATCTACTCTGTATCGTTCCAATTTTAGAAAAAAACAAATTACTGTTTCGTTCCAATTTTAGCAGAAAAACAATCTACTCTGTATCGTTCCAATTTTAGGAAAAAAACAAATTACTGTATTGTTCCAATTTTAGGAAACAAACTAATCTACTCTGTATCGTTCAAATTTTAGAAAAAACGAATTACTGTTTCGTTCCAATTTTAGCAGAAAACCAATCTACTCTGTCTCGTTCCAATTTTAGAAAAAAACGAATTACTATTTTGTTCCAATTTTAGCAGAAAATCAATCAACTCTGTATCGTTCCAATTTTAGAAAAAACAAATTACTGTTTCGTTCCATTTTTAGCAGAAAACCAATCTACTCTGTATCGTTCCAATTTTAGAAAAAAACAAATTACTGTTTTGTTCCAATTTTAGCAGAAAACTAATCTACTCTGTATCGTTCAAATTTTAGAAAAAAATGTATCTACTGTTTCGTTCCAATTTTAGAAAAAACTAATCTACTATATCGTTCCAATTTTAGCAGAAAACCAATCTACTCTGTATCGTTCCAATTTTAGAAAAAAACGAATTACTGTTTTGTTCCAATTTTAGCAGAAAACCAATCTACTCTGTCTCGTTCCAATTTTAGAAAAAAACGAATTACTGTTTTGTTCCAATTTTAGCAGAAAACCAATCTACTCTGTCTCGTTCCAATTTTAGAAAAAAACGAATTACTGTTTTGTTCCAATTTTAGCAGAAAACCAATCTACTCTGTATCGTTCCAATTTTAGAAAAAAACAAATTACTGTTTCGTTCCAATTTTAGCAGAAAACCAATCTACTCTGTATCGTTCCAATTTTTGAAAAAAACAAATTACTGTATTGTTCCAATTTTAGGAAACAAACTAATCTACTCTGTATCGTTCCAATTTTAGAAAAAACGAATTACTGTTTCGTTCCAATTTTAGCAGAAAACCAATCTACTCTGTATCGTTCCAATTTTAGAAAAAAACAAATTACTGTTTCGTTCCAATTTTAGGAAATAAACTAATCTACTCTGTATCGTTCCAATTTTAGAAAAAAACAAATTACTGTTTCGTTTTAATTTTAGCAGAAAAACAATCTACTCTGTATCGTTCCAATTTTAGGAAAAAAACAAATTACTGTATTGTTCCAATTTTAGGAAACAAACTAATCTACTCTGTATCGTTCCAATTTTAGAAAAAACGAATTAAAGTTTCGTTCCAATTTTAGCAGAAAACCAATCTACTCTGTATCGTTCCAATTTTAGAAAAAAACAAATTACTGTTTCGTTCCAATTTTAGCTGAAAACCAATCTACTCTGTATCGTTCCAATTTTAGAAAAAAAATAATTTTGTTCCAATTTTAGCAGAAAACCAATCTACTCTGTATCGTTCCAATTTTAGAAAATAATTTTGTTCCAATTTTAGCAGAAAACTTATCTACTCTATCGTTCCAATTTTAGAAAAAAATTAACCTACTGTTTCGTTCCAATTTTAGCAGAAAACTAATCTACTCTGTATCGTTCCAATTTTAGAAAACAACAAATCTACTGTTTTGTTCCAATGTTAGCAGAAAACTAATCTACTCTGTATCGTTCCAATTTTAGAAAAAAATTTATCTACTGTTTCGTTCCAATTTTAGAAAAGACTAATCTACTGTATCGTTCCAATTTTAGCAGAAAACCAATCTACTCTGTATCGTTCCAATTTTAGAAAAAAACGAATTACTGTTTTGTTCCAATTTTAGCAGAAAACCAATCTACTCTGTCTCGTTCCAATTTTAGAAAAAAACGAATTACTGTTTTGTTCCAATTTTAGCAGAAAACCAATCTACTCTGTATCGTTCCAATTTTAGAAAAAACAAATTACTGTTTCGTTCCAATTTTAGCAGAAAACCAATCTACTCTGTATCGTTCCAATTTTTGAAAAAAACTAATTACTGTATTGTTCCAATTTTAGGAAACAAACTAATCTACTCTGTATCGTTCCAATTTTAGAAAAAACGAATTACTGTTTCGTTCCAATTTTAGCAGAAAACCAATCTACTCTGTATCGTTCCAATTTTAGAAAAAAACAAATTACTGTTTCGTTCCAATTTTAGGAAATAAACTAATCTACTCTGTATCGTTCCAATTTTAGAAAAACCGAATTACTGTTTCGTTCCAATTTTAGCAGAAAACCAATCTACTCTGTATCGTTCCAATTTTAGAAAGAAACTAATTACTGTTTCGTTCCAATTTTAGCAGAAAACCAATCTACTCTGTATCGTTCCAATTTTAGAAAAAAACAAATTACTGTTTCGTTCCAATTTTAGCAGAAAACAAATCTACTCTGTATCGTTCCAATTTTAGAAAAAAACAAATTACTGTTTTGTTCCAATTTTAGCAGAAAACCAATCTACCCTGTATCGTTCCAATTTTAGAAAAAAACAAATTACTGTATTGTTCCAATTTTAGCAGAAAACCAATCTACTCTGTATCGTTCCAATTTTTGAAAAAAACAAATTACTGTATTGTTCCAATTTTAGGAAACAAACTAATCTACTCTGTATCGTTCAAATTTTAGAAAAAACGAATTACTGTTTCGTTCCAATTTTAGCAGAAAACCAATCTACTCTGTATCGTTCCAATTTTAGAAAAAAACAAATTACTGTTTCGTTCCAATTTTAGCAGAAAAACAATCTACTCTGTATCGTTCCAATTTTAGGAAAAAAACAAATTACTGTATTGTTCCAATTTTAGGAAACAAACTAATCTACTCTGTATCGTTCAAATTTTAGAAAAAACGAATTACTGTTTCGTTCCAATTTTAGCAGAAAACCAATCTACTCTGTCTCGTTCCAATTTTAGAAAAAAACGAATTACTATTTTGTTCCAATTTTAGCAGAAAATCAATCAACTCTGTATCGTTCCAATTTTAGAAAAAACAAATTACTGTTTCGTTCCATTTTTAGCAGAAAACCAATCTACTCTGTATCGTTCCAATTTTAGAAAAAAACAAATTACTGTTTTGTTCCAATTTTAGCAGAAAACTAATCTACTCTGTATCGTTCAAATTTTAGAAAAAAATGTATCTACTGTTTCGTTCCAATTTTAGAAAAAACTAATCTACTATATCGTTCCAATTTTAGCAGAAAACCAATCTACTCTGTATCGTTCCAATTTTAGAAAAAAACGAATTACTGTTTTGTTCCAATTTTAGCAGAAAACCAATCTACTCTGTCTCGTTCCAATTTTAGAAAAAAACGAATTACTGTTTTGTTCCAATTTTAGCAGAAAACCAATCTACTCTGTCTCGTTCCAATTTTAGAAAAAAACGAATTACTGTTTTGTTCCAATTTTAGCAGAAAACCAATCTACTCTGTATCGTTCCAATTTTAGAAAAAACAAATTACTGTTTCGTTCCAATTTTAGCAGAAAACCAATCTACTCTGTATCGTTCCAATTTTTGAAAAAAACAAATTACTGTATTGTTCCAATTTTAGGAAACAAACTAATCTACTCTGTATCGTTCCAATTTTAGAAAAAACGAATTACTGTTTCGTTCCAATTTTAGCAGAAAACCAATCTACTCTGTATCGTTCCAATTTTAGAAAAAAACAAATTACTGTTTCGTTCCAATTTTAGGAAATAAACTAATCTACTCTGTATCGTTCCAATTTTAGAAAAACCGAATTACTGTTTCGTTCCAATTTTAGCAGAAAACCAATCTACTCTGTATCGTTCCAATTTTAGAAAAAAACTAATTACTGTTTCGTTCCAATTTTAGCAGAAAACCAATCTACTCTGTATCGTTCCAATTTTAGAAAAAAACAAATTACTGTTTCGTTCCAATTTTAGCAGAAAACAAATCTACTCTGTATCGTTCCAATTTTAGAAAAAAACAAATTACTGTTTTGTTCCAATTTTAGCAGAAAACCAATCTACCCTGTATCGTTCCAATTTTAGAAAAAAACGAATTACTGTATTGTTCCAATTTTAGCAGAAAACCAATCTACTCTGTATCGTTCCAATTTTTGAAAAAAACAAATTACTGTATTGTTCCAATTTTAGGAAACAAACTAATCTACTCTGTATCGTTCACATTTTAGAAAAAACGAATTACTGTTTCGTTCCAATCTTAGCAGAAAACCAATCTACTCTGTATCGTTCCAATTTTAGAAAAAAACAAATTACTGTTTCGTTCCAATTTTAGCAGAAAAACAATCTACTCTGTATCGTTCCAATTTTAGGAAAAAAACAAATTACTGTATTGTTCCAATTTTAGGAAACAAACTAATCTACTCTGTATCGTTCCAATTTTAGAAAAAACTAATTACTGTTTCGTTCCAATTTTAGCAGAAAACCAATCTACTCTGTATCGTTCCAATTTTAGAAAAAAACAAATTACTGTTTCGTTCCAATTTTAGCTGAAAACCAATCTACTCTGTATCGTTCCAATTTTAGAAAAAAAATAATTTTGTTCCAATTTTAGCAGAAAACCAATCTACTCTGTATCGTTCCAATTTTAGAAAAAAACATATTACTGTTTCGTTCCAATTTTAGCAGAAAACCAATCTACTCTGTATCGTTCCAATTTTTGAAAAAAACAAATTACTGTATTGTTCCAATTTTAGGAAACAAACTAATCTACTCTGTATCGTTCCAATTTTAGAAAAAACGAATTACTGTTTCGTTCCAATTTTAGCAGAAAACCAATCTACTCTGTATCGTTCCAATTTTAGAAAAAAACAAATTACTGTTTCGTTCCAATTTTAGCAGAAAAACAATCTACTCTGTATCGTTCCAATTTTAGAAAAAAACAAATTACTGTTTTGTTCCAATTTTAGCAGAAAACCAATCTACCCTGTATCGTTCCAATTTTAGAAAAAAAATAATTTTGTTCCAATTTTAGCAGAAAACCAATCTACTCTGTATCGTTCCAATTTTAGAAAATAATTTTGTTCCAATTTTAGCAGAAAACTAATCTACTCTATCGTTCCAATTTTAGAAAAAAATTAACCTACTGTTTCGTTCCAATTTTAGCAGAAAACCAATCTACTCTGTATCGTTCCAATTTTAGAAAAAAACAAATTACTGTTTCGTTCCAATTTTAGCAGAAAAACAATCTACTCTGTATCGTTCCAATTTTAGGAAAAAAAACAAATTACTGTATTGTTCCAATTTTAGGAAACAAACTAATCTACTCTGTATCGTTCCAATTTTAGAAAAAACGAATTACTGTTTCGTTCCAATTTTAGCAGAAAACCAATCTACTCTGTATCGTTCCAATTTTAGAAAAAAACAAATTACTGTTTCGTTCCAATTTTAGCAGAAAACCAATCTACTCTGTATCGTTCCAATTTTAGAAAAAAACAAATTACTGTTTCGTTCCAATTTTAGCAGAAAACAAATCTACTCTGTATCGTTCCAATTTTAGAAAAAAACAAATTACTGTTTTGTTCCAATTTTAGCAGAAAACCAATCTACCCTGTATCGTTCCAATTTTAGAAAAAAAATAATTTTGTTCCAATTTTAGCAGAAAACCAATCTACTCTGTATCGTTCCAATTTTAGAAAATAATTTTGTTCCAATTTTAGCAGAAAACTAATCTACTCTATCGTTCCAATTTTAGAAAAAAATTAACCTACTGTTTCGTTCCAATTTTAGCAGAAAACTAATCTACTCTGTATCGTTCCAATTTTAGAAAACAACAAATCTACTGTTTTGTTCCAATGTTAGCAGAAAACTAATCTACTCTGTATCGTTCCAATTTTAGAAAAAAATGTATCAACTGTTTCGTTCCAATTTTAGAAAAAACTAATCTACTGTATCGTTCCAATTTTAGCAGAAAACCAATCTACTCTGTATCGTTCCAATTTTAGAAAAACCGAATTACTGTTTCGTTCCAATTTTAGCAGAAAACCAATCTACTCTGTATCGTTCCAATTTTAGAAAAAAACTAATTACTGTTTCGTTCCAATTTTAGCAGAAAACCAATCTACTCTGTATCGTTCCAATTTTAGAAAAAAACAAATTACTGTTTCGTTCCAATTTTAGCAGAAAACCAATCTACTCTGTATCGTTCCAATTTTAGAAAAAACCAAATTACTGTTTTGTTCCAATTTTAGCAGAAAACCAATCTACCCTGTATCGTTCCAATTTTAGAAAAAAAACAAATTACTGTATTGTTCCAATTTTAGCAGAAAACCAATCTACTCTGTATCGTTCCAATTTTAGGAAAAAAACAAATTACTGTATTGTTCCAATTTTAGGAAACAAACTAATCTACTCTGTATCGTTCAAATTTTAGAAAAAACGAATTACTGTTTCGTTCCAATTTTAGCAGAAAACCAATCTACTCTGTATCGTTCCAATTTTAGAAAAAAACAAATTACTGTTTCGTTCCAATTTTAGCAGAAAAACAATCTACTCTGTATCGTTCCAATTTTAGGAAAAAAACAAATTACTGTATTGTTCCAATTTTAGGAAACAAACTAATCTACTCTGTATCGTTCCAATTTTAGAAAAAATGAATTACTGTTTCGTTCCAATTTTAGCAGAAAACCAATCTACTCTGTATCGTTCCAATTTTAGAAAAAAACAAATTACTGTTTCGTTCCAATTTTAGCAGAAAACCAATCTACTCTGTATCGTTCCAATTTTAGAAAAAAACAAATTACTGTTTCGTTCCAATTTTAGCAGAAAACCAATCTACTCTGTATCGTTCCAATTTTAGAAAAAAACAAATTACTGTTTTGTTCCAATTTTAGCAGAAAACCAATCTACCCTGTATCGTTCCAATTTTAGAAATTTTTTTATTTTGTTCCAATTTTAGCAGAAAACCAATCTACTCTGTATCGTTCCAATTTTAGAAAAAAACAAATTACTGTTTTGTTCCAATTTTAGCAGAAAACCAATCTACCCTGTATCGTTCCAATTTTAGAAAAACCGAATTACTGTTTCGTTCCAATTTTAGCAGAAAACCAATCTACTCTGTATCGTTCCAATTTTAGAAAAAAACGAATTACTGTTTCTTTCCAATTTTAGCAGAAAACCAATCTACTCCGTATCGTTCCAATTTTAGAAAAACCGAATTACTGTTTCGTTCCAATTTTAGCAGAAAACCAATCTACTCTGTATCGTTCCAATTTTAGAAAAAAACGAATTACTGTTTTTTTCCAATTTTAGCAGAAAACCAATCTACTCTGTATCGTTCCAATTTTAGAAAAAAACAAATTACTGTTTCGTTCCAATTTTAGCAGAAAACCAATCTACTCTGTATCGTTCCAATTTTAGAAAAAAACAAATTACTGTATCGTTCCAATTTTAGCAGAAAACCAATCTACTCCGTATCGTTCCAATTTTAGAAAAACCGAATTACTGTTTCGTTCCAATTTTAGCAGAAAACCAATCTACTCTGTATCGTTCCAATTTTAGAAAAAAACGAATTACTGTTTCGTTCCAATTTTAGCAGAAAAACAATCTACTCTGTATCGTTCCAATTTTAGGAAAAAAACAAATTACTGTATTGTTCCAATTTTAGGAAACAAACTAATCTACTCTGTATCGTTCCAATTTTAGAAAAAACTAATTACTGTTTCGTTCCAATTTTAGCAGAAAACCAATCTACTCTGTATCGTTCCAATTTTAGAAAAAAACAAATTACTGTTTCGTTCCAATTTTAGCTGAAAACCAATCTACTCTGTATCGTTCCAATTTTAGAAAAAAAATAATTTTGTTCCAATTTTAGCAGAAAACCAATCTACTCTGTATCGTTCCAATTTTAGAAAAAAACATATTACTGTTTCGTTCCAATTTTAGCAGAAAACCAATCTACTCTGTATCGTTCCAATTTTTGAAAAAAACAAATTACTGTATTGTTCCAATTTTAGGAAACAAACTAATCTACTCTGTATCGTTCCAATTTTAGAAAAAACGAATTACTGTTTCGTTCCAATTTTAGCAGAAAACCAATCTACTCTGTATCGTTCCAATTTTAGAAAAAAACAAATTACTGTTTCGTTCCAATTTTAGCAGAAAAACAATCTACTCTGTATCGTTCCAATTTTAGAAAAAAACAAATTACTGTTTTGTTCCAATTTTAGCAGAAAACCAATCTACCCTGTATCGTTCCAATTTTAGAAAAAAAATAATTTTGTTCCAATTTTAGCAGAAAACCAATCTACTCTGTATCGTTCCAATTTTAGAAAATAATTTTGTTCCAATTTTAGCAGAAAACTAATCTACTCTATCGTTCCAATTTTAGAAAAAAATTAACCTACTGTTTCGTTCCAATTTTAGCAGAAAACCAATCTACTCTGTATCGTTCCAATTTTAGAAAAAAACAAATTACTGTTTCGTTCCAATTTTAGCAGAAAAACAATCTACTCTGTATCGTTCCAATTTTAGGAAAAAAAACAAATTACTGTATTGTTCCAATTTTAGGAAACAAACTAATCTACTCTGTATCGTTCCAATTTTAGAAAAAACGAATTACTGTTTCGTTCCAATTTTAGCAGAAAACCAATCTACTCTGTATCGTTCCAATTTTAGAAAAAAACAAATTACTGTTTCGTTCCAATTTTAGCAGAAAACCAATCTACTCTGTATCGTTCCAATTTTAGAAAAAAACAAATTACTGTTTCGTTCCAATTTTAGCAGAAAACAAATCTACTCTGTATCGTTCCAATTTTAGAAAAAAACAAATTACTGTTTTGTTCCAATTTTAGCAGAAAACCAATCTACCCTGTATCGTTCCAATTTTAGAAAAAAAATAATTTTGTTCCAATTTTAGCAGAAAACCAATCTACTCTGTATCGTTCCAATTTTAGAAAATAATTTTGTTCCAATTTTAGCAGAAAACTAATCTACTCTATCGTTCCAATTTTAGAAAAAAATTAACCTACTGTTTCGTTCCAATTTTAGCAGAAAACTAATCTACTCTGTATCGTTCCAATTTTAGAAAACAACAAATCTACTGTTTTGTTCCAATGTTAGCAGAAAACTAATCTACTCTGTATCGTTCCAATTTTAGAAAAAAATGTATCAACTGTTTCGTTCCAATTTTAGAAAAAACTAATCTACTGTATCGTTCCAATTTTAGCAGAAAACCAATCTACTCTGTATCGTTCCAATTTTAGAAAAACCGAATTACTGTTTCGTTCCAATTTTAGCAGAAAACCAATCTACTCTGTATCGTTCCAATTTTAGAAAAAAACTAATTACTGTTTCGTTCCAATTTTAGCAGAAAACCAATCTACTCTGTATCGTTCCAATTTTAGAAAAAAACAAATTACTGTTTCGTTCCAATTTTAGCAGAAAACCAATCTACTCTGTATCGTTCCAATTTTAGAAAAAACCAAATTACTGTTTTGTTCCAATTTTAGCAGAAAACCAATCTACCCTGTATCGTTCCAATTTTAGAAAAAAACAAATTACTGTATTGTTCCAATTTTAGCAGAAAACCAATCTACTCTGTATCGTTCCAATTTTAGGAAAAAAACAAATTACTGTATTGTTCCAATTTTAGGAAACAAACTAATCTACTCTGTATCGTTCAAATTTTAGAAAAAACGAATTACTGTTTCGTTCCAATTTTAGCAGAAAACCAATCTACTCTGTATCGTTCCAATTTTAGAAAAAAACAAATTACTGTTTCGTTCCAATTTTAGCAGAAAAACAATCTACTCTGTATCGTTCCAATTTTAGGAAAAAAACAAATTACTGTATTGTTCCAATTTTAGGAAACAAACTAATCTACTCTGTATCGTTCCAATTTTAGAAAAAATGAATTACTGTTTCGTTCCAATTTTAGCAGAAAACCAATCTACTCTGTATCGTTCCAATTTTAGAAAAAAACAAATTACTGTTTCGTTCCAATTTTAGCAGAAAACCAATCTACTCTGTATCGTTCCAATTTTAGAAAAAAACAAATTACTGTTTCGTTCCAATTTTAGCAGAAAACCAATCTACTCTGTATCGTTCCAATTTTAGAAAAAAACAAATTACTGTTTTGTTCCAATTTTAGCAGAAAACCAATCTACCCTGTATCGTTCCAATTTTAGAAAAACCGAATTACTGTTTCGTTCCAATTTTAGCAGAAAACCAATCTACTCTGTATCGTTCCAATTTTAGAAAAAAACGAATTACTGTTTCTTTCCAATTTTAGCAGAAAACCAATCTACTCCGTATCGTTCCAATTTTAGAAAAACCGAATTACTGTTTCGTTCCAATTTTAGCAGAAAACCAATCTACTCTGTATCGTTCCAATTTTAGAAAAAAACGAATTACTGTTTTTTTCCAATTTTAGCAGAAAACCAATCTACTCTGTATCGTTCCAATTTTAGAAAAAAACAAATTACTGTTTCGTTCCAATTTTAGCAGAAAACCAATCTACTCTGTATCGTTCCAATTTTAGAAAAAAACAAATTACTGTATCGTTCCAATTTTAGCAGAAAACCAATCTACTCCGTATCGTTCCAATTTTAGAAAAACCGAATTACTGTTTCGTTCCAATTTTAGCAGAAAACCAATCTACTCTGTATCGTTCCAATTTTAGAAAAAAACGAATTACTGTTTCTTTCCAATTTTAGCAGAAAACCAATCTACTCTGTATCGTTCCAATTTTAGAAAAAAACAAATTACTGTTTCGTTCCAATTTTAGCAGAAAACCAATCTACTCTGTATCGTTCCAATTTTAGAAAAAACCAAATTACTGTTTTGTTCCAATTTTAGCAGAAAACCAATCTACCCTGTATCGTTCCAATTTTAGAAAAAAACAAATTACTGTATTGTTCCAATTTTAGCAGAAAACCAATCTACTCTGTATCGTTCCAATTTTTGAAAAAAACAAATTACTGTATTGTTCCAATTTTAGGAAACAAACTAATCTACTCTGTATCGTTCAAATTTTAGAAAAAACGAATTACTGTTTCGTTCCAATTTTAGCAGAAAACCAATCTACTCTGTATCGTTCCAATTTTAGAAAAAAACAAATTACTGTTTCGTTCCAATTTTAGCAGAAAACCAATCTACTCTGTATCGTTCCAATTTTAGAAAAAAACAAATTACTGTTTCGTTCCAATTTTAGCAGAAAACCAATCTACTCTGTATCGTTCCAATTTTAGAAAAAAACAAATTACTGTTTCGTTCCAATTTTAGCAGAAAACCAATCTACTCTGTATCGTTCCAATTTTAGAAAAAAACAAATGACTGTTTTGTTCCAATTGTAGCAGAAAACCAATCTACCCTGTATCGTTCCAATTTTAGAAAAAAAATAATTTTGTTCCAATTTTAGCAGAAAACCAATCTACTCTGTATCGTTCCAATTTTAGAAAAAAACAAATTACTGTTTTGTTCCAATTTTAGCAGAAAACCAATCTACCCTGTATCGTTCCAATTTTAGAAAAAAAAAAATTTTGTTCCAATTTTAGCAGAAAACCAATCTACTCTGTATCGTTCCAATTTTAGAAAATAATTTTGTTCCAATTTTAGCAGAAAACTAATCTACTATATCGTTCCAATTTTAGAAAAAAATTAACCTACTGTTTCGTTCCAATTTTAGCAGAAAACCAATCTACTCTGTATCGTTCCAATTTTTGAAAAAAACAAATTACTGTTTCGTTCCAATTTTAGCAGAAAAACAATCTACTCTGTATCGTTCCAATTCTAGGAAAAAAACAAATTACTGTATTGTTCCAATTTTAGGAAACAAACTAATCTACTCTGTATCGTTCCAATTTTAGAAAAAAATGTATCTACTGTTTCGTTCCAATTTTAGAAAAAACTAATCTACTGTATCGTTCCAATTTTAGCAGAAAACCAATCTACTCTGTATCGTTCCAATTTTAGAAAAACCGAATTACTGTTTCGTTCCAATTTTAGCAGAAAACCAATCTACTCTGTATCGTTCCAATTTTAGAAAAAAACGAATTACTGTTTCGTTCCAATTTTAGCAGAAAACCAATCTACTCTGTATCGTTCCAATTTTAGAAAAAAACAAATTACTGTTTCGTTCCAATTTTAGCAGAAAACCAATCTACTCTGTATCGTTCCAATTTTAGAAAAAAACAAATTACTGTTTCGTTCCAATTTTAGCAGAAAAACAATCTACCCTGTATCGTTCCAATTTTAGAAAAAAACAAATTACTGTATTGTTCCAATTTTAGCAGAAAAACAATCTACTCTGTATCGTTTCAATTCTAGGAAAAAAACAAATTACTGTATTGTTCCAATTTTAGGAAACAAACTAATCTACTCTGTATCGTTCCAATTTTAGAAAAAAATGTATCTACTGTTTCGTTCCAATTTTAGAAAAAACTAATCTACTGTATCGTTCCAATTTTAGCAGAAAACCAATCTACTCTGTATCGTTCCAATTTTAGAAAAAAACAAATTACTGTTTTGTTCCAATTTTAGCAGAAAACCAATCTACTCTGTATCGTTCCAATTTTAGAAAAAAACAAATTACTGTTTCGTTCCAATTTTAGCAGAAAACCAATCTACTCTGTATCGTTCCAATTTTTGAAAAAAACAAATTACTGTTTCGTTCCAATTTTAGCAGAAAACCAATCTACTCTGTATCGTTCCAATTTTAGAAAAAAACAAATTACTGTTTCGTTCCAATTTTAGCAGAAAACCAATCTACTCTGTATCGTTCCAATTTTAGAAAAAAAATAATTTTGTTCCAATTTTAGCAGAAAACCAATCTACTCTGTATCGTTCCAATTTTAGAAAATAATTTTGTTCCAATTTTAGCAGAAAACTAATCTACTCTATCGTTCCAATTTTAGAAAAAAATTAACCTACTGTTTCGTTCCAATTTTAGCAGAAAACCAATCTACTCTGTATCGTTCCAATTTTTGAAAAAAACAAATTACTGTTTCGTTCCAATTTTAGCAGAAAAACAATCTACTCTGTATCGTTCCAATTCTAGGAAAAAAACAAATTACTGTATTGTTCCAATTTTAGGAAACAAACTAATCTACTCTGTATCGTTCCAATTTTAGCAGAAAACCAATCTACTCTGTATCGTTCCAATTTTAGAAAAAAACAAATTACTGTTTCGTTCCAATTTTAGCAGAAAACCAATCTACTCTGTATCGTTCCAATTTTAGAAAAAAACAAATTACTGTTTCGTTCCAATTTTAGCAGAAAACCAATCTACTCTGTATCGTTCCAATTTTAGAAAAAAACAAATTACTGTTTTGTTCCAATTTTAGCAGAAAAGCAATCTACCCTGTATCGTTCCAATTTTAGAAAGAAAATAATTTCGTTCCAATTTTAGCAGAAAACCAATCTACTCTGTATCGTTCCAATTTTAGAAAAAAACAAATTACTGTTTCGTTCCAATTTTAGCAGAAAACCAATCTACTCTGTATCGTTCCAATTTTAGAAAAAAAATAATTTTGTTCCAATTTTAGCAGAAAACCAATCTACTCTGTATCGTTCCAATTTTAGAAAATAATTTTGTTCCAATTTTAGCAGAAAACTAATCTACTCTATCGTTCCAATTTTAGAAAAATATTAACCTACTGTTTCGTTCCAATTTTAGCAGAAAACCAATCTACTCTGTATCGTTCCAATTTTTGAAAAAAACAAATTACTGTTTCGTTCCAATTTTAGCAGAAAAACAATCTACTCTGTATCGTTCCAATTCTAGGAAAAAAACAAATTACTGTATTGTTCCAATTTTAGGAAACAAACTAATCTACTCTGTATCGTTCCAATTTTAGAAAAAAATGTATCTACTGTTTCGTTCCAATTTTAGAAAAAACTAATCTACTGTATCGTTCCAATTTTAGCAGAAAACCAATCTACTCTGTATCGTTCCAATTTTAGAAAAACCGAATTACTGTTTCGTTCCAATTTTAGCAGAAAACCAATCTACTCTGTATCGTTCCAATTTTAGAAAAAAACTAATTACTGTTTCGTTCCAATTTTAGCAGAAAACCAATCTGCTCTGTATCGTTCCAATTTTAGAAAAAAACAAATTACTGTTTCGTTCCAATTTTAGCAGAAAAACAATCTACCCTGTATCGTTCCAATTTTAGAAAAAAACAAATTACTGTATTGTTCCAATTTTAGCAGAAAACCAATCTACTCTGTATCGTTCCAATTTTTGAAAAAAACAAATTACTGTATTGTTCCAATTTTAGGAAACAAACTAATCTACTCTGTATCGTTCAAATTTTAGAAAAAACGAATTACTGTTTCGTTCCAATTTTAGCAGAAAACCAATCTACTCTGTATCGTTCCAATTTTAGAAAAAAACAAATTACTGTTTCGTTCCAATTTTAGCAGAAAAACAATCTACTCTGTATCGTTCCAATTTTAGGAAAAAAACAAATTACTGTATTGTTCCAATTTTAGGAAACAAACTAATCTACTCTGTATCGTTCCAATTTTAGAAAAAACGAATTACTGTTTCGTTCCAATTTTAGCAGAAAACCAATCTACTCTGTATCGTTCCAATTTTAGAAAAAAACAAATTACTGTTTCGTTCCAATTTTAGCAGAAAACCAATCTACTCTGTATCGTTCCAATTTTAGAAAAAAACAAATTACTGTTTTGTTCCAATTTTAGCAGAAAACCAATCTACCCTGTATCGTTCCAATTTTAGAAAGAAAATAATTTTGTTCCAATTTTAGCAGAAAACCAATCTACTCTGTATCGTTCCAATTTTAGAAAAAAACAAATTACTGTTTCGTTCCAATTTTAGCAGAAAAACAATCTACTCTGTATCGTTCCAATTTTAGGAAAAAAACAAATTACTGTATTGTTCCAATTTTAGGAAACAAACTAATCTACTCTGTATCGTTCCAATTTTAGAAAAAACGAATTACTGTTTCGTTCCAATTTTAGCAGAAAACCAATCTACTCTGTATCGTTCCAATTTTAGAAAAAAACAAATTACTGTTTCGTTCCAATTTTAGCAGAAAACCAATCTACTCTGTATCGTTCCAATTTTAGAAAAAAACAAATTACTGTTTTGTTCCAATTTTAGCAGAAAACCAATCTACCCTGTATCGTTCCAATTTTAGAAAGAAAATAATTTTGTTCCAATTTTAGCAGAAAACCAATCTACTCTGTATCGTTCCAATTTTAGAAAAAAACAAATTACTGTTTTGTTCCAATTTTAGCAGAAAACCAATCTACCCTGTATCGTTCCAATTTTAGAAAAAAAATAATTTTGTTCCAATTTTAGCAGAAAACCAATCTACTCTGTATCGTTCCAATTTTAGAAAATAATTTTGTTCCAATTTTAGCAGAAAACGAATCTACTCTATCGTTCCAATTTTAGAAAAAAATTAACCTACTGTTTCGTTCCAATTTTAGCAGAAAACCAATCTACTCTGTATCGTTCCAATTTTAGAAAAAAACAAATTACTGTTTCGTTCCAATTTTAGCAGAAAACCAATCTACTCTGTATCGTTCCAATTTTAGAAAAAAACAAATTACTGTTTCGTTCCAATTTTAGCAGAAAACCAATCTACTCTGTATCGTTCCAATTTTAGAAAAAAAATAATTTTGTTCCAATTTTAGCAGAAAACCAATCTACTCTGTATCGTTCCAATTTTAGAAAATAATTTTGTTCCAATTTTAGCAGAAAACTAATCTACTCTATCGTTCCAATTTTAGAAAAAAATTAACCTACTGTTTCGTTCCAATTTTAGCAGAAAACCAATCTACTCTGTATCGTTCCAATTTTTGAAAAAAACAAATTACTGTTTCGTTCCAATTTTAGCAGAAAAACAATCTACTCTGTATCGTTCCAATTCTAGGAAAAAAACAAATTACTGTATTGTTCCAATTTTAGGAAACAAACTAATCTACTCTGTATCGTTCCAATTTTAGAAAAAAATGTATCTACTGTTTCGTTCCAATTTTAGAAAAAACTAATCTACTGTATCGTTCCAATTTTAGCAGAAAACCAATCTACTCTGTATCGTTCCAATTTTAGAAAAACCGAATTACTGTTTCGTTCCAATTTTAGCAGAAAACCAATCTACTCTGTATCGTTCCAATTTTAGAAAAAAACGAATTACTGTTTCGTTCCAATTTTAGCAGAAAACCAATCTACTCTGTATCGTTCCAATTTTAGAAAAAAACAAATTACTGTTTCGTTCCAATTTTAGCAGAAAACCAATCTACTCTGTATCGTTCCAATTTTAGAAAAAAACAAATTACTGTTTCGTTCCAATTTTAGCAGAAAAACAATCTACCCTGTATCGTTCCAATTTTAGAAAAAAACAAATTACTGTATTGTTCCAATTTTAGCAGAAAAACAATCTACTCTGTATCGTTTCAATTCTAGGAAAAAAACAAATTACTGTATTGTTCCAATTTTAGGAAACAAACTAATCTACTCTGTATCGTTCCAATTTTAGAAAAAAATGTATCTACTGTTTCGTTCCAATTTTAGAAAAAACTAATCTACTGTATCGTTCCAATTTTAGCAGAAAACCAATCTACTCTGTATCGTTCCAATTTTAGAAAAAAACAAATTACTGTTTTGTTCCAATTTTAGCAGAAAACCAATCTACTCTGTATCGTTCCAATTTTAGAAAA
Source organism: Protomyctophum bolini (assembly GCF_963924005.1). Lineage (NCBI taxonomy): Eukaryota > Metazoa > Chordata > Actinopteri > Myctophiformes > Myctophidae > Protomyctophum > Protomyctophum bolini. The sequence goes on along the minus strand of NC_137876.1, from coordinate 44,432,109 downwards.
AAACAAATTACTGTTTCGTTCCAATTTTAGCAGAAAACCAATCTACTCTGTATCGTTCCAATTTTTGAAAAAAACAAATTACTGTTTCGTTCCAATTTTAGCAGAAAACCAATCTACTCTGTATCGTTCCAATTTTAGAAAAAAACAAATTACTGTTTCGTTCCAATTTTAGCAGAAAACCAATCTACTCTGTATCGTTCCAATTTTAGAAAAAAAATAATTTTGTTCCAATTTTAGCAGAAAACCAATCTACTCTGTATCGTTCCAATTTTAGAAAATAATTTTGTTCCAATTTTAGCAGAAAACTAATCTACTCTATCGTTCCAATTTTAGAAAAAAATTAACCTACTGTTTCGTTCCAATTTTAGCAGAAAACCAATCTACTCTGTATCGTTCCAATTTTTGAAAAAAACAAATTACTGTTTCGTTCCAATTTTAGCAGAAAAACAATCTACTCTGTATCGTTCCAATTCTAGGAAAAAAACAAATTACTGTATTGTTCCAATTTTAGGAAACAAACTAATCTACTCTGTATCGTTCCAATTTTAGCAGAAAACCAATCTACTCTGTATCGTTCCAATTTTAGAAAAAAACAAATTACTGTTTCGTTCCAATTTTAGCAGAAAACCAATCTACTCTGTATCGTTCCAATTTTAGAAAAAAACAAATTACTGTTTCGTTCCAATTTTAGCAGAAAACCAATCTACTCTGTATCGTTCCAATTTTAGAAAAAAACAAATTACTGTTTTGTTCCAATTTTAGCAGAAAACCAATCTACCCTGTATCGTTCCAATTTTAGAAAGAAAATAATTTCGTTCCAATTTTAGCAGAAAACCAATCTACTCTGTATCGTTCCAATTTTAGAAAAAAACAAATTACTGTTTCGTTCCAATTTTAGCAGAAAACCAATCTACTCTGTATCGTTCCAATTTTAGAAAAAAAATAATTTTGTTCCAATTTTAGCAGAAAACCAATCTACTCTGTATCGTTCCAATTTTAGAAAATAATTTTGTTCCAATTTTAGCAGAAAACTAATCTACTCTATCGTTCCAATTTTAGAAAAATATTAACCTACTGTTTCGTTCCAATTTTAGCAGAAAACCAATCTACTCTGTATCGTTCCAATTTTTGAAAAAAACAAATTACTGTTTCGTTCCAATTTTAGCAGAAAAACAATCTACTCTGTATCGTTCCAATTCTAGGAAAAAAACAAATTACTGTATTGTTCCAATTTTAGGAAACAAACTAATCTACTCTGTATCGTTCCAATTTTAGAAAAAAATGTATCTACTGTTTCGTTCCAATTTTAGAAAAAACTAATCTACTGTATCGTTCCAATTTTAGCAGAAAACCAATCTACTCTGTATCGTTCCAATTTTAGAAAAACCGAATTACTGTTTTGTTCCAATTTTAGCAGAAAACCAATCTACTCTGTATCGTTCCAATTTTAGAAAAAAACTAATTACTGTTTCGTTCCAATTTTAGCAGAAAACCAATCTGCTCTGTATCGTTCCAATTTTAGAAAAAAACAAATTACTGTTTCGTTCCAATTTTAGCAGAAAAACAATCTACCCTGTATCGTTCCAATTTTAGAAAAAAACAAATTACTGTATTGTTCCAATTTTAGCAGAAAACCAATCTACTCTGTATCGTTCCAATTTTTGAAAAAAACAAATTACTGTATTGTTCCAATTTTAGGAAACAAACTAATCTACTCTGTATCGTTCAAATTTTAGAAAAAACGAATTACTGTTTCGTTCCAATTTTAGCAGAAAACCAATCTACTCTGTATCGTTCCAATTTTAGAAAAAAACAAATTACTGTTTCGTTCCAATTTTAGCAGAAAAACAATCTACTCTGTATCGTTCCAATTTTAGGAAAAAAACAAATTACTGTATTGTTCCAATTTTAGGAAACAAACTAATCTACTCTGTATCGTTCCAATTTTAGAAAAAACGAATTACTGTTTCGTTCCAATTTTAGCAGAAAACCAATCTACTCTGTATCGTTCCAATTTTAGAAAAAAACAAATTACTGTTTCGTTCCAATTTTAGCAGAAAACCAATCTACTCTGTATCGTTCCAATTTTAGAAAAAAACAAATTACTGTTTTGTTCCAATTTTAGCAGAAAACCAATCTACCCTGTATCGTTCCAATTTTAGAAAGAAAATAATTTTGTTCCAATTTTAGCAGAAAACCAATCTACTCTGTATCGTTCCAATTTTAGAAAAAAACAAATTACTGTTTCGTTCCAATTTTAGCAGAAAAACAATCTACTCTGTATCGTTCCAATTTTAGAAAAAAACAAATTACTGTTTTGTTCCAATTTTAGCAGAAAACCAATCTACCCTGTATCGTTCCAATTTTAGAAAGAAAATAATTTTGTTCCAATTTTAGCAGAAAACCAATCTACTCTGTATCGTTCCAATTTTAGAAAAAAACAAATTACTGTTTCGTTCCAATTTTAGCAGAAAAACAATCTACTCTGTATCGTTCCAATTTTAGGAAAAAAACAAATTACTGTATTGTTCCAATTTTAGGAAACAAACTAATCTACTCTGTATCGTTCCAATTTTAGAAAAAACGAATTACTGTTTCGTTCCAATTTTAGCAGAAAACCAATCTACTCTGTATCGTTCCAATTTTAGAAAAAAACAAATTACTGTTTCGTTCCAATTTTAGCAGAAAACCAATCTACTCTGTATCGTTCCAATTTTAGAAAAAAACAAATTACTGTTTTGTTCCAATTTTAGCAGAAAACCAATCTACCCTGTATCGTTCCAATTTTAGAAAGAAAATAATTTTGTTCCAATTTTAGCAGAAAACCAATCTACTCTGTATCGTTCCAATTTTAGAAAAAAACAAATTACTGTTTTGTTCCAATTTTAGCAGAAAACCAATCTACCCTGTATCGTTCCAATTTTAGAAAAAAAATAATTTTGTTCCAATTTTAGCAGAAAACCAATCTACTCTGTATCGTTCCAATTTTAGAAAATAATTTTGTTCCAATTTTAGCAGAAAACGAATCTACTCTATCGTTCCAATTTTAGAAAAAAATTAACCTACTGTTTCGTTCCAATTTTAGCAGAAAACCAATCTACTCTGTATCGTTCCAATTTTAGAAAAAAACAAATTACTGTTTCGTTCCAATTTTAGCAGAAAACCAATCTACTCTGTATCGTTCCAATTTTAGAAAAAAACAAATTACTGTTTCGTTCCAATTTTAGCAGAAAACCAATCTACTCTGTATCGTTCCAATTTTAGAAAAAAAATAATTTTGTTCCAATTTTAGCAGAAAACCAATCTACTCTGTATCGTTCCAATTTTAGAAAATAATTTTGTTCCAATTTTAGCAGAAAACTAATCTACTCTATCGTTCCAATTTTAGAAAAAAATTAACCTACTGTTTCGTTCCAATTTTAGCAGAAAACCAATCTACTCTGTATCGTTCCAATTTTTGAAAAAAACAAATTACTGTTTCGTTCCAATTTTAGCAGAAAAACAATCTACTCTGTATCGTTCCAATTCTAGGAAAAAAACAAATTACTGTATTGTTCCAATTTTAGGAAACAAACTAATCTACTCTGTATCGTTCCAATTTTAGAAAAAAATGTATCTACTGTTTCGTTCCAATTTTAGAAAAAACTAATCTACTGTATCGTTCCAATTTTAGCAGAAAACCAATCTACTCTGTATCGTTCCAATTTTAGAAAAACCGAATTACTGTTTCGTTCCAATTTTAGCAGAAAACCAATCTACTCTGTATCGTTCCAATTTTAGAAAAAAACGAATTACTGTTTCGTTCCAATTTTAGCAGAAAACCAATCTACTCTGTATCGTTCCAATTTTAGAAAAAAACAAATTACTGTTTCGTTCCAATTTTAGCAGAAAACCAATCTACTCTGTATCGTTCCAATTTTAGAAAAAAACAAATTACTGTTTCGTTCCAATTTTAGCAGAAAAACAATCTACCCTGTATCGTTCCAATTTTAGAAAAAAACAAATTACTGTATTGTTCCAATTTTAGCAGAAAAACAATCTACTCTGTATCGTTTCAATTCTAGGAAAAAAACAAATTACTGTATTGTTCCAATTTTAGGAAACAAACTAATCTACTCTGTATCGTTCCAATTTTAGAAAAAAATGTATCTACTGTTTCGTTCCAATTTTAGAAAAAACTAATCTACTGTATCGTTCCAATTTTAGCAGAAAACCAATCTACTCTGTATCGTTCCAATTTTAGAAAAAAACAAATTACTGTTTTGTTCCAATTTTAGCAGAAAACCAATCTACTCTGTATCGTTCCAATTTTAGAAAAAAACAAATTACTGTTTCGTTCCAATTTTAGCAGAAAACCAATCTACTCTGTATCGTTCCAATTTTTGAAAAAAACAAATTACTGTTTCGTTCCAATTTTAGCAGAAAACCAATCTACTCTGTATCGTTCCAATTTTAGAAAAAAACAAATTACTGTTTCGTTCCAATTTTAGCAGAAAACCAATCTACTCTGTATCGTTCCAATTTTAGAAAAAAAATAATTTTGTTCCAATTTTAGCAGAAAACCAATCTACTCTGTATCGTTCCAATTTTAGAAAATAATTTTGTTCCAATTTTAGCAGAAAACTAATCTACTCTATCGTTCCAATTTTAGAAAAAAATTAACCTACTGTTTCGTTCCAATTTTAGCAGAAAACCAATCTACTCTGTATCGTTCCAATTTTTGAAAAAAACAAATTACTGTTTCGTTCCAATTTTAGCAGAAAAACAATCTACTCTGTATCGTTCCAATTCTAGGAAAAAAACAAATTACTGTATTGTTCCAATTTTAGGAAACAAACTAATCTACTCTGTATCGTTCCAATTTTAGCAGAAAACCAATCTACTCTGTATCGTTCCAATTTTAGAAAAAAACAAATTACTGTTTCGTTCCAATTTTAGCAGAAAACCAATCTACTCTGTATCGTTCCAATTTTAGAAAAAAACAAATTACTGTTTCGTTCCAATTTTAGCAGAAAACCAATCTACTCTGTATCGTTCCAATTTTAGAAAAAAACAAATTACTGTTTTGTTCCAATTTTAGCAGAAAACCAATCTACCCTGTATCGTTCCAATTTTAGAAAGAAAATAATTTCGTTCCAATTTTAGCAGAAAACCAATCTACTCTGTATCGTTCCAATTTTAGAAAAAAACAAATTACTGTTTCGTTCCAATTTTAGCAGAAAACCAATCTACTCTGTATCGTTCCAATTTTAGAAAAAAAATAATTTTGTTCCAATTTTAGCAGAAAACCAATCTACTCTGTATCGTTCCAATTTTAGAAAATAATTTTGTTCCAATTTTAGCAGAAAACTAATCTACTCTATCGTTCCAATTTTAGAAAAATATTAACCTACTGTTTCGTTCCAATTTTAGCAGAAAACCAATCTACTCTGTATCGTTCCAATTTTTGAAAAAAACAAATTACTGTTTCGTTCCAATTTTAGCAGAAAAACAATCTACTCTGTATCGTTCCAATTCTAGGAAAAAAACAAATTACTGTATTGTTCCAATTTTAGGAAACAAACTAATCTACTCTGTATCGTTCCAATTTTAGAAAAAAATGTATCTACTGTTTCGTTCCAATTTTAGAAAAAACTAATCTACTGTATCGTTCCAATTTTAGCAGAAAACCAATCTACTCTGTATCGTTCCAATTTTAGAAAAACCGAATTACTGTTTTGTTCCAATTTTAGCAGAAAACCAATCTACTCTGTATCGTTCCAATTTTAGAAAAAAACTAATTACTGTTTCGTTCCAATTTTAGCAGAAAACCAATCTGCTCTGTATCGTTCCAATTTTAGAAAAAAACAAATTACTGTTTCGTTCCAATTTTAGCAGAAAAACAATCTACCCTGTATCGTTCCAATTTTAGAAAAAAACAAATTACTGTATTGTTCCAATTTTAGCAGAAAACCAATCTACTCTGTATCGTTCCAATTTTTGAAAAAAACAAATTACTGTATTGTTCCAATTTTAGGAAACAAACTAATCTACTCTGTATCGTTCAAATTTTAGAAAAAACGAATTACTGTTTCGTTCCAATTTTAGCAGAAAACCAATCTACTCTGTATCGTTCCAATTTTAGAAAAAAACAAATTACTGTTTCGTTCCAATTTTAGCAGAAAAACAATCTACTCTGTATCGTTCCAATTTTAGGAAAAAAACAAATTACTGTATTGTTCCAATTTTAGGAAACAAACTAATCTACTCTGTATCGTTCCAATTTTAGAAAAAACGAATTACTGTTTCGTTCCAATTTTAGCAGAAAACCAATCTACTCTGTATCGTTCCAATTTTAGAAAAAAACAAATTACTGTTTCGTTCCAATTTTAGCAGAAAACCAATCTACTCTGTATCGTTCCAATTTTAGAAAAAAACAAATTACTGTTTTGTTCCAATTTTAGCAGAAAACCAATCTACCCTGTATCGTTCCAATTTTAGAAAGAAAATAATTTTGTTCCAATTTTAGCAGAAAACCAATCTACTCTGTATCGTTCCAATTTTAGAAAAAAACAAATTACTGTTTCGTTCCAATTTTAGCAGAAAAACAATCTACTCTGTATCGTTCCAATTTTAGGAAAAAAACAAATTACTGTATTGTTCCAATTTTAGGAAACAAACTAATCTACTCTGTATCGTTCCAATTTTAGAAAAAACGAATTACTGTTTCGTTCCAATTTTAGCAGAAAACCAATCTACTCTGTATCGTTCCAATTTTAGAAAAAAACAAATTACTGTTTCGTTCCAATTTTAGCAGAAAACCAATCTACTCTGTATCGTTCCAATTTTAGAAAAAAACAAATTACTGTTTTGTTCCAATTTTAGCAGAAAACCAATCTACCCTGTATCGTTCCAATTTTAGAAAGAAAATAATTTTGTTCCAATTTTAGCAGAAAACCAATCTACTCTGTATCGTTCCAATTTTAGAAAAAAACAAATTACTGTTTTGTTCCAATTTTAGCAGAAAACCAATCTACCCTGTATCGTTCCAATTTTAGAAAAAAAATAATTTTGTTCCAATTTTAGCAGAAAACCAATCTACTCTGTATCGTTCCAATTTTAGAAAATAATTTTGTTCCAATTTTAGCAGAAAACGAATCTACTCTATCGTTCCAATTTTAGAAAAAAATTAACCTACTGTTTCGTTCCAATTTTAGCAGAAAACCAATCTACTCTGTATCGTTCCAATTTTAGAAAAAAACAAATTACTGTTTCGTTCCAATTTTAGCAGAAAACCAATCTACTCTGTATCGTTCCAATTTTAGAAAAAAACTAATTACTGTTTCGTTCCAATTTTAGCAGAAAACCAATCTACTCTGTATCGTTCCAATTTTAGAAAAAAAATAATTTTGTTCCAATTTTAGCAGAAAACCAATCTACTCTGTATCGTTCCAATTTTAGAAAATAATTTTGTTCCAATTTTAGCAGAAAACTAATCTACTCTATCGTTCCAATTTTAGAAAAAAATTAACCTACTGTTTCGTTCCAATTTTAGCAGAAAACCAATCTACTCTGTATCGTTCCAATTTTTGAAAAAAACAAATTACTGTTTCGTTCCAATTTTAGCAGAAAAACAATCTACTCTGTATCGTTCCAATTTTAGAAAATAATTTTGTTCCAATTTTAGCAGAAAACTAATCTACTCTATCGTTCCAATTTTAGAAAAAAATTAACCTACTGTTTCGTTCCAATTTTAGCAGAAAACCAATCTACTCTGTATCGTTCCAATTTTTGAAAAAAACAAATTACTGTTTCGTTCCAATTTTAGCAGAAAAACAATCTACTCTGTATCGTTCCAATTCTAGGAAAAAAACAAATTACTGTATTGTTCCAATTTTAGGAAACAAACTAATCTACTCTGTATCGTTCCAATTTTAGAAAAAAATGTATCTACTGTTTCGTTCCAATTTTAGAAAAAACTAATCTACTGTATCGTTCCAATTTTAGCAGAAAACCAATCTACTCTGTATCGTTCCAATTTTAGAAAAAAACGAATTACTGTTTTGTTCCAATTTTAGCAGAAAACCAATCTACTCTGTATCGTTCCAATTTTAGAAAAAAACAAATTACTGTTTTGTTCCAATTTTAGCAGAAAACCAATCTACTCTGTATCGTTCCAATTTTAGAAAAAAACAAATTACTGTTTTGTTCCAATTTTAGCAGAAAACCAATCTACCCTGTATCGTTCCAATTTTAGAAAAAAACAAATTACTGTATTGTTCCAATTTTAGCAGAAAACCAATCTACTCTGTATCGTTCCAATTTTAGAAAAAAACAAATTACTGTTTTGTTCCAATTTTAGCAGAAAACCAATCTACCCTGTATCGTTCCAATTTTAGAAAAAAACAAATTACTGTATTGTTCCAATTTTAGCAGAAAACCAATCTACTCTGTATCGTTCCAATTTTAGAAAAAAACAAATTACTGTTTCGTTCCTTTGGAAAAGGTTTTTGGGCCAGGGGCCAAAAACTCAAAGAACGGAAGGGGTCCTCAATTTTAGCACCAATCTACTCTGTATCGTTCCAATTTTAGAAAAAAACAAATTACTGTTTTGTTCCAATTTTAGCAGAAAACCAATCTACCCTGTATCGTTCCAATTTTAGAAAAAAACAAATTACTGTATTGTTCCAATTTTAGCAGAAAACCAATCTACTCTGTATCGTTCCAATTTTAGAAAAAAACAAATTACTGTTTCGTTCCTTTGGAAAAGGTTTTTGGGCCAGGGGCCAAAAACTCAAAGAACGGAAGGGGTCCTAATTTTAGCAGAAAACCAATCTACTCTGTATCGTTCCAATTTTAGAAAAAAACGAATTACTGTTTTGTTCCAATTTTAGCAGAAAACCAATCTACTCTGTATCGTTCCAATTTTAGAAAAAAACAAATTACTGTTTTGTTCCAATTTTAGCAGAAAACCAATCTACCCTGTATCGTTCCAATTTTAGAAAAAAACAAATTACTGTATTGTTCCAATTTTAGCAGAAAACCAATCTACTCTGTATCGTTCCAATTTTAGAAAAAAACAAATTACTGTTTTGTTCCAATTTTAGCAGAAAACCAATCTACCCTGTATCGTTCCAATTTTAGAAAAAAACAAATTACTGTATTGTTCCAATTTTAGCAGAAAACCAATCTACTCTGTATCGTTCCAATTTTAGAAAAAAACAAATTACTGTTTCGTTCCTTTGGAAAAGGTTTTTGGGCCAGGGGCCAAAAACTCAAAGAACGGAAGGGGTCCTCAATTTTAGCACCAATCTACTCTGTATCGTTCCAATTTTAGAAAAAAACAAATTACTGTTTTGTTCCAATTTTAGCAGAAAACCAATCTACCCTGTATCGTTCCAATTTTAGAAAAAAACAAATTACTGTATTGTTCCAATTTTAGCAGAAAACCAATCTACTCTGTATCGTTCCAATTTTAGAAAAAAACAAATTACTGTTTCGTTCCTTTGGAAAAGGTTTTTGGGCCAGGGGCCAAAAACTCAAAGAACGGAAGGGGTCCTAATTTTAGCAGAAAACCAATCTACTCTGTATCGTTCCAATTTTAGAAAAAAACGAATTACTGTTTTGTTCCAATTTTAGGAGAAAACCAATCTACTCTGTATCGTTCCAATTTTAGAAAAAAACAAATTACTGTTTTGTTCCAATTTTAGCAGAAAACCAATCTACCCTGTATCGTTCCAATTTTAGAAAAAAACAAATTACTGTATTGTTCCAATTTTAGCAGAAAACCAATCTACTCTGTATCGTTCCAATTTTAGAAAAATCACGGATGTAATTTAGGATTAGCAAAAAAAAGAGCTCAAAAGGGTGAAAAATATGGAACGCTTCACGAATTTGCGTGTCATCCTTGCGCTCCCTCCATCACCTACTTCTCTGGGTTGTTCTAAAATGTCTTTCTAAGATTTCTCTATGTTCCCTGGAGGGCTATTGGCCCATCTAATATCGCTTGGAGTGCGCCCAGTTGGCCAGTTCTGCTGTCTGTCAGTCTCCTGTCTGACAGCTGACTGCAGGGCACCGCCCCCTCTCCCAGATTCAAGACAACAACGGCGGCCATCTTGCTCTGTTGTTCAGTGCTACAGTGTAGGTATTTCTTCATATTTTTTTAATAAATCATACAAGGTGTTTGAAAAATATTGAAAGGCAGCAGGACTTCAACCAGGGGCCAATAAGGGATCGATTTTAATTTGGAACATTTTTGTCCATTTTTGGCAAAGTTATGGATAGTTATGGAGATGCTAGCATAGCATGATAGCCTTCTTCCCATCCATGCAGCTCAGAGGGACAGACAGTGGAATATTTAATATTTTTTATTAAATCGTACAAGGTGTTTGGAAAATATTTAAAGGCACCTTGTCTTCAACCAGGTCCCACCAAGGAATCGATTTTAATTTGGAAAAAATTTGGTTCATTTTGGCATAGTTATGGATGGTTATGGACCTATAGCATCGGCTAGCATGATAACCTTTTTCCCCATCCATCTACCTCAGAGAGACAGACAGTGGAATATTTAATATTTTTTATTAAATCGTACAAGGTGTTTGGAAAATATTTAAAGGCACCTTGTCTTCAACCAGGTCCCACCAAGGAATCGATTTTAATTTGGAAAAAAATTGGTTCATTTTGGCATATATATGGACATTGCAGCATATGTTAACATGTTAGCTGCAGGATGGGTTCTTCTCATTATTTATTACTGTATGTTCAATTGGTGTACATTAGCGTGGAGCAGCAACAGCTTGCTATTTTAGAAATGTTTTACTCAAATTGAGAACAATACACAATAGCATGTTTTTAAATAGCATGTTGTGAGCTTGTAGATCTGCTCATTTCATATAGGAAATGTATATGAGGTTGGTTAAATGTTATATCGAAGGTTAATTCTTTAGATGTGAAAATCATGTAATACTGCACTGTCTAGGGCCAATTCACATGCAAACACAAACAGCAATGGTATAGTACTATAGCCAGCTTCTGCTGGACTGTACGGGGTGCGATTCCCTGCATTGCTAATAACCTGCTGTGATATACCCATTTATTTTCTCCGCTGTATTGTCATAGCCAGGATTTAAAATTATCTATGACTTCTACAACATTGCTTTTAATTGATCTTTTATTTTATTTTTTGTTATTCATGTCCTCACTGTATTGCATTACTGCTTTTCTTTTATTCTCCATTGTTCTGTAAAGCACTTTGAGCTGCATTTCATGTCATGAAAGGTGCTATACAAATAAAGTTGTATTATTATTATCTGCTTCCTTCCCTTCAATCTGGGGGACGGATTGATTGATAAGGAAGCCTAGAGCTTTGAACCTTACTGACCTTCCTTTGAACTGGGACATTAGCTGATCTACAAGCTCACAACCATAAATCAAATTTAGCTAGGCTATTGATATACAATTATTGACAGACTAACTTCAGAATAATTATTTTATTTTATTTGTAATGTTTAACTAACTAACTAATTCATTCATTCATATTTAACCATGGCAGAGAACAAAACTAAAATCAAGAGTGAAGAGGTGAGTTGAGTAATGTAACTCTGAGAACAAAGGCAATGACCCCTCGACCTTACTGTTCTGTCATAATTATTCACATATTTCACACACCACTCTCACCTCTCATGGATGCTGTGATTTCTCTGCATGCATGCAACTGAATGGCCACGAGGTATCGTCAATGCACAGTAACAGAGCATAGTCCTAGCAGAGTCTGTTCAATAGTTCAGCTCTAATGTCATATAGAGCTGACATATTATATTATTATTGTCATATGTCATATTATAATGTCAATTTGAGTTGCTATAGATGTGTTTGTGTTAACTGAACCTTCAGAACTAAGACAATTCATGGAATATGAGTATGACAACCTCAAATAATGAACTCGTGTCCTTGCGCTCCCTCCATCACCTACTTCTCTGGGTTGTTCTAAAATGTCTTTCTAAGATTTCTCTATGTTCCCTGGAGGGCTATTGGCCCATCTAATATCGCTTGGAGTGCGCCCAGTTGGCCAGTTCTGCTGTCTGTCAGTCTCCTGTCTGACAGCTGACTGCAGGGCACCGCCCCCTCTCCCAGATTCAAGACAACAACGGCGGCCATCTTGCTCTGTTGTTCAGTGCTACAGTGTAGGTATTTCTTCATATTTTTTTAATAAATCATACAAGGTGTTTGAAAAATATTGAAAGGCAGCAGGACTTCAACCAGGGGCCAATAAGGGATCGATTTTAATTTGGAACATTTTTGTCCATTTTTGGCAAAGTTATGGATAGTTATGGAGATGCTAGCATAGCATGATAGCCTTCTTCCCATCCATGCAGCTCAGAGGGACAGACAGTGGAATATTTAATATTTTTTATTAAATCGTACAAGGTGTTTGGAAAATATTTAAAGGCACCTTGTCTTCAACCAGGTCCCACCAAGGAATCGATTTTAATTTGGAAAAAATTTGGTTCATTTTGGCATAGTTATGGATGGTTATGGACCTATAGCATCGGCTAGCATGATAACCTTTTTCCCCATCCATCTACCTCAGAGAGACAGACAGTGGAATATTTAATATTTTTTATTAAATCGTACAAGGTGTTTGGAAAATATTTAAAGGCACCTTGTCTTCAACCAGGTCCCACCAAGGAATCGATTTTAATTTGGAAAAAAATTGGTTCATTTTGGCATATATATGGACATTGCAGCATATGTTAACATGTTAGCTGCAGGATGGGTTCTTCTCATTATTTATTACTGTATGTTCAATTGGTGTACATTAGCGTGGAGCAGCAACAGCTTGCTATTTTAGAAATGTTTTACTCAAATTGAGAACAATACACAATAGCATGTTTTTAAATAGCATGTTGTGAGCTTGTAGATCTGCTCATTTCATATAGGAAATGTATATGAGGTTGGTTAAATGTTATATCGAAGGTTAATTCTTTAGATGTGAAAATCATGTAATACTGCACTGTCTAGGGCCAATTCACATGCAAACACAAACAGCAATGGTATAGTACTATAGCCAGCTTCTGCTGGACTGTACGGGGTGCGATTCCCTGCATTGCTAATAACCTGCTGTGATATACCCATTTATTTTCTCCGCTGTATTGTCATAGCCAGGATTTAAAATTATCTATGACTTCTACAACATTGCTTTTAATTGATCTTTTATTTTATTTTTTGTTATTCATGTCCTCACTGTATTGCATTACTGCTTTTCTTTTATTCTCCATTGTTCTGTAAAGCACTTTGAGCTGCATTTCATGTCATGAAAGGTGCTATACAAATAAAGTTGTATTATTATTATCTGCTTCCTTCCCTTCAATCTGGGGGACGGATTGATTGATAAGGAAGCCTAGAGCTTTGAACCTTACTGACCTTCCTTTGAACTGGGACATTAGCTGATCTACAAGCTCACAACCATAAATCAAATTTAGCTAGGCTATTGATATACAATTATTGACAGACTAACTTCAGAATAATTATTTTATTTTATTTGTAATGTTTAACTAACTAACTAATTCATTCATTCATATTTAACCATGGCAGAGAACAAAACTAAAATCAAGAGTGAAGAGGTGAGTTGAGTAATGTAACTCTGAGAACAAAGGCAATGACCCCTCGACCTTACTGTTCTGTCATAATTATTCACATATTTCACACACCACTCTCACCTCTCATGGATGCTGTGATTTCTCTGCATGCATGCAACTGAATGGCCACGAGGTATCGTCAATGCACAGTAACAGAGCATAGTCCTAGCAGAGTCTGTTCAATAGTTCAGCTCTAATGTCATATAGAGCTGACATATTATATTATTATTGTCATATGTCATATTATAATGTCAATTTGAGTTGCTATAGATGTGTTTGTGTTAACTGAACCTTCAGAACTAAGACAATTCATGGAATATGAGTATGACAACCTCAAATAATGAACTCGTGTCCAAGCGCAAGGGCCTTGTGCCAACACGTGAATGTAGAATCCATGTTAGCGTGTTGGCTCTGCCTTGTTAACATGTATTCCACGGGATATTTGGCATAATCTGTCCAGCCATGTACCATGTACCATGATAATGCCTCTCTAGGTACAGCAGACAGCTGTCAAACTGGGGTCAAACTATTAATGAATGGATGAAGAAGACCCAATGAGCATAAAGATGAATGATGTAGACCTTTGATTATGATATATTATTTTATATTTCATCCTTTTGAAAACATATTAAGCACAGTTTAGAGCATGCATAGCTAGATAAAGGCTATCTCATTGTAACCTACAATAGACTCTGCAGAAATAGCAGATCACCAGCTCACGACGTGCCACCTTTAATCAAAAATGTTTTCCAATGCTTTATTGCCTACTCTGGTAAAGGAAATAACTATAGATTGAGTCGGTCAGTAAGTCAGTCAGTATAGGGTCAAACCAGTTAAAACTATAACCAGTTGAAATTCAGAAGTCACGCTCGGGGTCGAAGGTGAAGATGCCTGTGGAGGTGCTGAAGAAGGCCACGGCCTGCACCCAATCTACTCTGTATCGTTCCAATTTTTGAAAAAAACAAATTACTGTATTGTTCCAATTTTAGGAAACAAACTAATCTACTCTGTATCGTTCAAATTTTAGAAAAAACGAATTACTGTTTCGTTCCAATTTTAGCAGAAAACCAATCTACTCTGTATCGTTCCAATTTTAGAAAAAAACAAATTACTGTTTCGTTCCAATTTTAGCAGAAAAACAATCTACTCTGTATCGTTCCAATTTTAGGAAAAAAACAAATTACTGTATTGTTCCAATTTTAGGAAACAAACTAATCTACTCTGTATCGTTCCAATTTTAGAAAAAACGAATTACTGTTTCGTTCCAATTTTAGCAGAAAACCAATCTACTCTGTATCGTTCCAATTTTAGAAAAAAACAAATTACTGTTTCGTTCCAATTTTAGCAGAAAACCAATCTACTCTGTATCGTTCCAATTTTAGAAAAAAACAAATTACTGTTTTGTTCCAATTTTAGCAGAAAACCAATCTACCCTGTATCGTTCCAATTTTAGAAAGAAAATAATTTTGTTCCAATTTTAGCAGAAAACCAATCTACTCTGTATCGTTCCAATTTTAGAAAAAAACAAATTACTGTTTCGTTCCAATTTTAGCAGAAAAACAATCTACTCTGTATCGTTCCAATTTTAGGAAAAAAACAAATTACTGTATTGTTCCAATTTTAGGAAACAAACTAATCTACTCTGTATCGTTCCAATTTTAGAAAAAACGAATTACTGTTTCGTTCCAATTTTAGCAGAAAACCAATCTACTCTGTATCGTTCCAATTTTAGAAAAAAACAAATTACTGTTTCGTTCCAATTTTAGCAGAAAACCAATCTACTCTGTATCGTTCCAATTTTAGAAAAAAACAAATTACTGTTTTGTTCCAATTTTAGCAGAAAACCAATCTACCCTGTATCGTTCCAATTTTAGAAAGAAAATAATTTTGTTCCAATTTTAGCAGAAAACCAATCTACTCTGTATCGTTCCAATTTTAGAAAAAAACAAATTACTGTTTTGTTCCAATTTTAGCAGAAAACCAATCTACCCTGTATCGTTCCAATTTTAGAAAAAAAATAATTTTGTTCCAATTTTAGCAGAAAACCAATCTACTCTGTATCGTTCCAATTTTAGAAAATAATTTTGTTCCAATTTTAGCAGAAAACGAATCTACTCTATCGTTCCAATTTTAGAAAAAAATTAACCTACTGTTTCGTTCCAATTTTAGCAGAAAACCAATCTACTCTGTATCGTTCCAATTTTAGAAAAAAACAAATTACTGTTTCGTTCCAATTTTAGCAGAAAACCAATCTACTCTGTATCGTTCCAATTTTAGAAAAAAACTAATTACTGTTTCGTTCCAATTTTAGCAGAAAACCAATCTACTCTGTATCGTTCCAATTTTAGAAAAAAAATAATTTTGTTCCAATTTTAGCAGAAAACCAATCTACTCTGTATCGTTCCAATTTTAGAAAATAATTTTGTTCCAATTTTAGCAGAAAACTAATCTACTCTATCGTTCCAATTTTAGAAAAAAATTAACCTACTGTTTCGTTCCAATTTTAGCAGAAAACCAATCTACTCTGTATCGTTCCAATTTTTGAAAAAAACAAATTACTGTTTCGTTCCAATTTTAGCAGAAAAACAATCTACTCTGTATCGTTCCAATTTTAGAAAATAATTTTGTTCCAATTTTAGCAGAAAACTAATCTACTCTATCGTTCCAATTTTAGAAAAAAATTAACCTACTGTTTCGTTCCAATTTTAGCAGAAAACCAATCTACTCTGTATCGTTCCAATTTTTGAAAAAAACAAATTACTGTTTCGTTCCAATTTTAGCAGAAAAACAATCTACTCTGTATCGTTCCAATTCTAGGAAAAAAACAAATTACTGTATTGTTCCAATTTTAGGAAACAAACTAATCTACTCTGTATCGTTCCAATTTTAGAAAAAAATGTATCTACTGTTTCGTTCCAATTTTAGAAAAAACTAATCTACTGTATCGTTCCAATTTTAGCAGAAAACCAATCTACTCTGTATCGTTCCAATTTTAGAAAAAAACGAATTACTGTTTTGTTCCAATTTTAGCAGAAAACCAATCTACTCTGTATCGTTCCAATTTTAGAAAAAAACAAATTACTGTTTTGTTCCAATTTTAGCAGAAAACCAATCTACTCTGTATCGTTCCAATTTTAGAAAAAAACAAATTACTGTTTTGTTCCAATTTTAGCAGAAAACCAATCTACCCTGTATCGTTCCAATTTTAGAAAAAAACAAATTACTGTATTGTTCCAATTTTAGCAGAAAACCAATCTACTCTGTATCGTTCCAATTTTAGAAAAAAACAAATTACTGTTTTGTTCCAATTTTAGCAGAAAACCAATCTACCCTGTATCGTTCCAATTTTAGAAAAAAACAAATTACTGTATTGTTCCAATTTTAGCAGAAAACCAATCTACTCTGTATCGTTCCAATTTTAGAAAAAAACAAATTACTGTTTCGTTCCTTTGGAAAAGGTTTTTGGGCCAGGGGCCAAAAACTCAAAGAACGGAAGGGGTCCTCAATTTTAGCACCAATCTACTCTGTATCGTTCCAATTTTAGAAAAAAACAAATTACTGTTTTGTTCCAATTTTAGCAGAAAACCAATCTACCCTGTATCGTTCCAATTTTAGAAAAAAACAAATTACTGTATTGTTCCAATTTTAGCAGAAAACCAATCTACTCTGTATCGTTCCAATTTTAGAAAAAAACAAATTACTGTTTCGTTCCTTTGGAAAAGGTTTTTGGGCCAGGGGCCAAAAACTCAAAGAACGGAAGGGGTCCTAATTTTAGCAGAAAACCAATCTACTCTGTATCGTTCCAATTTTAGAAAAAAACGAATTACTGTTTTGTTCCAATTTTAGCAGAAAACCAATCTACTCTGTATCGTTCCAATTTTAGAAAAAAACAAATTACTGTTTTGTTCCAATTTTAGCAGAAAACCAATCTACCCTGTATCGTTCCAATTTTAGAAAAAAACAAATTACTGTATTGTTCCAATTTTAGCAGAAAACCAATCTACTCTGTATCGTTCCAATTTTAGAAAAAAACAAATTACTGTTTTGTTCCAATTTTAGCAGAAAACCAATCTACCCTGTATCGTTCCAATTTTAGAAAAAAACAAATTACTGTATTGTTCCAATTTTAGCAGAAAACCAATCTACTCTGTATCGTTCCAATTTTAGAAAAAAACAAATTACTGTTTCGTTCCTTTGGAAAAGGTTTTTGGGCCAGGGGCCAAAAACTCAAAGAACGGAAGGGGTCCTCAATTTTAGCACCAATCTACTCTGTATCGTTCCAATTTTAGAAAAAAACAAATTACTGTTTTGTTCCAATTTTAGCAGAAAACCAATCTACCCTGTATCGTTCCAATTTTAGAAAAAAACAAATTACTGTATTGTTCCAATTTTAGCAGAAAACCAATCTACTCTGTATCGTTCCAATTTTAGAAAAAAACAAATTACTGTTTCGTTCCTTTGGAAAAGGTTTTTGGGCCAGGGGCCAAAAACTCAAAGAACGGAAGGGGTCCTAATTTTAGCAGAAAACCAATCTACTCTGTATCGTTCCAATTTTAGAAAAAAACGAATTACTGTTTTGTTCCAATTTTAGCAGAAAACCAATCTACTCTGTATCGTTCCAATTTTAGAAAAAAACAAATTACTGTTTTGTTCCAATTTTAGCAGAAAACCAATCTACCCTGTATCGTTCCAATTTTAGAAAAAAACAAATTACTGTATTGTTCCAATTTTAGCAGAAAACCAATCTACTCTGTATCGTTCGAATTTTAGAAAAATCACGGATGTAATTTAGGATTAGCAAAAAAAAGAGCTCAAAAGGGTGAAAAATATGGAACGCTTCACGAATTTGCGTGTCATCCTTGCGCTCCCTCCATCACCTACTTCTCTGGGTTGTTCTAAAATGTCTTTCTAAGATTTCTCTATGTTCCCTGGAGGGCTATTGGCCCATCTAATATCGCTTGGAGTGCGCCCAGTTGGCCAGTTCTGCTGTCTGTCAGTCTCCTGTCTGACAGCTGACTGCAGGGCACCGCCCCCTCTCCCAGATTCAAGACAACAACGGCGGCCATCTTGCTCTGTTGTTCAGTGCTACAGTGTAGGTATTTCTTCATATTTTTTTAATAAATCATACAAGGTGTTTGAAAAATATTGAAAGGCAGCAGGACTTCAACCAGGGGCCAATAAGGGATCGATTTTAATTTGGAACATTTTTGTCCATTTTTGGCAAAGTTATGGATAGTTATGGAGATGCTAGCATAGCATGATAGCCTTCTTCCCATCCATGCAGCTCAGAGGGACAGACAGTGGAATATTTAATATTTTTTATTAAATCGTACAAGGTGTTTGGAAAATATTTAAAGGCACCTTGTCTTCAACCAGGTCCCACCAAGGAATCGATTTTAATTTGGAAAAAATTTGGTTCATTTTGGCATAGTTATGGATGGTTATGGACCTATAGCATCGGCTAGCATGATAACCTTTTTCCCCATCCATCTACCTCAGAGAGACAGACAGTGGAATATTTAATATTTTTTATTAAATCGTACAAGGTGTTTGGAAAATATTTAAAGGCACCTTGTCTTCAACCAGGTCCCACCAAGGAATCGATTTTAATTTGGAAAAAAATTGGTTCATTTTGGCATATATATGGACATTGCAGCATATGTTAACATGTTAGCTGCAGGATGGGTTCTTCTCATTATTTATTACTGTATGTTCAATTGGTGTACATTAGCGTGGAGCAGCAACAGCTTGCTATTTTAGAAATGTTTTACTCAAATTGAGAACAATACACAATAGCATGTTTTTAAATAGCATGTTGTGAGCTTGTAGATCTGCTCATTTCATATAGGAAATGTATATGAGGTTGGTTAAATGTTATATCGAAGGTTAATTCTTTAGATGTGAAAATCATGTAATACTGCACTGTCTAGGGCCAATTCACATGCAAACACAAACAGCAATGGTATAGTACTATAGCCAGCTTCTGCTGGACTGTACGGGGTGCGATTCCCTGCATTGCTAATAACCTGCTGTGATATACCCATTTATTTTCTCCGCTGTATTGTCATAGCCAGGATTTAAAATTATCTATGACTTCTACAACATTGCTTTTAATTGATCTTTTATTTTATTTTTTGTTATTCATGTCCTCACTGTATTGCATTACTGCTTTTCTTTTATTCTCCATTGTTCTGTAAAGCACTTTGAGCTGCATTTCATGTCATGAAAGGTGCTATACAAATAAAGTTGTATTATTATTATCTGCTTCCTTCCCTTCAATCTGGGGGACGGATTGATTGATAAGGAAGCCTAGAGCTTTGAACCTTACTGACCTTCCTTTGAACTGGGACATTAGCTGATCTACAAGCTCACAACCATAAATCAAATTTAGCTAGGCTATTGATATACAATTATTGACAGACTAACTTCAGAATAATTATTTTATTTTATTTGTAATGTTTAACTAACTAACTAATTCATTCATTCATATTTAACCATGGCAGAGAACAAAACTAAAATCAAGAGTGAAGAGGTGAGTTGAGTAATGTAACTCTGAGAACAAAGGCAATGACCCCTCGACCTTACTGTTCTGTCATAATTATTCACATATTTCACACACCACTCTCACCTCTCATGGATGCTGTGATTTCTCTGCATGCATGCAACTGAATGGCCACGAGGTATCGTAAATGCACAGTAACAGAGCATAGTCCTAGCAGAGTCTGTTCAATAGTTCAGCTCTAATGTCATATTAGAGCTGACATATTATATTATTATTGTCATATGTCATATTATAATGTCAATTTGAGTTGCTATAGATGTGTTTGTGTTAACTGAACCTTCAGAACTAAGACAATTCATGGAATATGAGTATGACAACCTCAAATAATGAACTCGTGTCCTTGCGCTCCCTCCATCACCTACTTCTCTGGGTTGTTCTAAAATGTCTTTCTAAGATTTCTCTATGTTCCCTGGAGGGCTATTGGCCCATCTAATATCGCTTGGAGTGCGCCCAGTTGGCCAGTTCTGCTGTCTGTCAGTCTCCTGTCTGACAGCTGACTGCAGGGCACCGCCCCCTCTCCCAGATTCAAGACAACAACGGCGGCCATCTTGCTCTGTTGTTCAGTGCTACAGTGTAGGTATTTCTTCATATTTTTTTAATAAATCATACAAGGTGTTTGAAAAATATTGAAAGGCAGCAGGACTTCAACCAGGGGCCAATAAGGGATCGATTTTAATTTGGAACATTTTTGTCCATTTTTGGCAAAGTTATGGATAGTTATGGAGATGCTAGCATAGCATGATAGCCTTCTTCCCATCCATGCAGCTCAGAGGGACAGACAGTGGAATATTTAATATTTTTTATTAAATCGTACAAGGTGTTTGGAAAATATTTAAAGGCACCTTGTCTTCAACCAGGTCCCACCAAGGAATCGATTTTAATTTGGAAAAAATTTGGTTCATTTTGGCATAGTTATGGATGGTTATGGACCTATAGCATCGGCTAGCATGATAACCTTTTTCCCCATCCATCTACCTCAGAGAGACAGACAGTGGAATATTTAATATTTTTTATTAAATCGTACAAGGTGTTTGGAAAATATTTAAAGGCACCTTGTCTTCAACCAGGTCCCACCAAGGAATCGATTTTAATTTGGAAAAAAATTGGTTCATTTTGGCATATATATGGACATTGCAGCATATGTTAACATGTTAGCTGCAGGATGGGTTCTTCTCATTATTTATTACTGTATGTTCAATTGGTGTACATTAGCGTGGAGCAGCAACAGCTTGCTATTTTAGAAATGTTTTACTCAAATTGAGAACAATACACAATAGCATGTTTTTAAATAGCATGTTGTGAGCTTGTAGATCTGCTCATTTCATATAGGAAATGTATATGAGGTTGGTTAAATGTTATATCGAAGGTTAATTCTTTAGATGTGAAAATCATGTAATACTGCACTGTCTAGGGCCAATTCACATGCAAACACAAACAGCAATGGTATAGTACTATAGCCAGCTTCTGCTGGACTGTACGGGGTGCGATTCCCTGCATTGCTAATAACCTGCTGTGATATACCCATTTATTTTCTCCGCTGTATTGTCATAGCCAGGATTTAAAATTATCTATGACTTCTACAACATTGCTTTTAATTGATCTTTTATTTTATTTTTTGTTATTCATGTCCTCACTGTATTGCATTACTGCTTTTCTTTTATTCTCCATTGTTCTGTAAAGCACTTTGAGCTGCATTTCATGTCATGAAAGGTGCTATACAAATAAAGTTGTATTATTATTATCTGCTTCCTTCCCTTCAATCTGGGGGACGGATTGATTGATAAGGAAGCCTAGAGCTTTGAACCTTACTGACCTTCCTTTGAACTGGGACATTAGCTGATCTACAAGCTCACAACCATAAATCAAATTTAGCTAGGCTATTGATATACAATTATTGACAGACTAACTTCAGAATAATTATTTTATTTTATTTGTAATGTTTAACTAACTAACTAATTCATTCATTCATATTTAACCATGGCAGAGAACAAAACTAAAATCAAGAGTGAAGAGGTGAGTTGAGTAATGTAACTCTGAGAACAAAGGCAATGACCCCTCGACCTTACTGTTCTGTCATAATTATTCACATATTTCACACACCACTCTCACCTCTCATGGATGCTGTGATTTCTCTGCATGCATGCAACTGAATGGCCACGAGGTATCGTAAATGCACAGTAACAGAGCATAGTCCTAGCAGAGTCTGTTCAATAGTTCAGCTCTAATGTCATATTAGAGCTGACATATTATATTATTATTGTCATATGTCATATTATAATGTCAATTTGAGTTGCTATAGATGTGTTTGTGTTAACTGAACCTTCAGAACTAAGACAATTCATGGAATATGAGTATGACAACCTCAAATAATGAACTCGTGTCCTTGCGCTCCCTCCATCACCTACTTCTCTGGGTTGTTCTAAAATGTCTTTCTAAGATTTCTCTATGTTCCCTGGAGGGCTATTGGCCCATCTAATATCGCTTGGAGTGCGCCCAGTTGGCCAGTTCTGCTGTCTGTCAGTCTCCTGTCTGACAGCTGACTGCAGGGCACCGCCCCCTCTCCCAGATTCAAGACAACAACGGCGGCCATCTTGCTCTGTTGTTCAGTGCTACAGTGTAGGTATTTCTTCATATTTTTTTAATAAATCATACAAGGTGTTTGAAAAATATTGAAAGGCAGCAGGACTTCAACCAGGGGCCAATAAGGGATCGATTTTAATTTGGAACATTTTTGTCCATTTTTGGCAAAGTTATGGATAGTTATGGAGATGCTAGCATAGCATGATAGCCTTCTTCCCATCCATGCAGCTCAGAGGGACAGACAGTGGAATATTTAATATTTTTTATTAAATCGTACAAGGTGTTTGGAAAATATTTAAAGGCACCTTGTCTTCAACCAGGTCCCACCAAGGAATCGATTTTAATTTGGAAAAAATTTGGTTCATTTTGGCATAGTTATGGATGGTTATGGACCTATAGCATCGGCTAGCATGATAACCTTTTTCCCCATCCATCTACCTCAGAGAGACAGACAGTGGAATATTTAATATTTTTTATTAAATCGTACAAGGTGTTTGGAAAATATTTAAAGGCACCTTGTCTTCAACCAGGTCCCACCAAGGAATCGATTTTAATTTGGAAAAAAATTGGTTCATTTTGGCATATATATGGACATTGCAGCATATGTTAACATGTTAGCTGCAGGATGGGTTCTTCTCATTATTTATTACTGTATGTTCAATTGGTGTACATTAGCGTGGAGCAGCAACAGCTTGCTATTTTAGAAATGTTTTACTCAAATTGAGAACAATACACAATAGCATGTTTTTAAATAGCATGTTGTGAGCTTGTAGATCTGCTCATTTCATATAGGAAATGTATATGAGGTTGGTTAAATGTTATATCGAAGGTTAATTCTTTAGATGTGAAAATCATGTAATACTGCACTGTCTAGGGCCAATTCACATGCAAACACAAACAGCAATGGTATAGTACTATAGCCAGCTTCTGCTGGACTGTACGGGGTGCGATTCCCTGCATTGCTAATAACCTGCTGTGATATACCCATTTATTTTCTCCGCTGTATTGTCATAGCCAGGATTTAAAATTATCTATGACTTCTACAACATTGCTTTTAATTGATCTTTTATTTTATTTTTTGTTATTCATGTCCTCACTGTATTGCATTACTGCTTTTCTTTTATTCTCCATTGTTCTGTAAAGCACTTTGAGCTGCATTTCATGTCATGAAAGGTGCTATACAAATAAAGTTGTATTATTATTATCTGCTTCCTTCCCTTCAATCTGGGGGACGGATTGATTGATAAGGAAGCCTAGAGCTTTGAACCTTACTGACCTTCCTTTGAACTGGGACATTAGCTGATCTACAAGCTCACAACCATAAATCAAATTTAGCTAGGCTATTGATATACAATTATTGACAGACTAACTTCAGAATAATTATTTTATTTTATTTGTAATGTTTAACTAACTAACTAATTCATTCATTCATATTTAACCATGGCAGAGAACAAAACTAAAATCAAGAGTGAAGAGGTGAGTTGAGTAATGTAACTCTGAGAACAAAGGCAATGACCCCTCGACCTTACTGTTCTGTCATAATTATTCACATATTTCACACACCACTCTCACCTCTCATGGATGCTGTGATTTCTCTGCATGCATGCAACTGAATGGCCACGAGGTATCGTAAATGCACAGTAACAGAGCATAGTCCTAGCAGAGTCTGTTCAATAGTTCAGCTCTAATGTCATATTAGAGCTGACATATTATATTATTATTGTCATATGTCATATTATAATGTCAATTTGAGTTGCTATAGATGTGTTTGTGTTAACTGAACCTTCAGAACTAAGACAATTCATGGAATATGAGTATGACAACCTCAAATAATGAACTCGTGTCCTTGCGCTCCCTCCATCACCTACTTCTCTGGGTTGTTCTAAAATGTCTTTCTAAGATTTCTCTATGTTCCCTGGAGGGCTATTGGCCCATCTAATATCGCTTGGAGTGCGCCCAGTTGGCCAGTTCTGCTGTCTGTCAGTCTCCTGTCTGACAGCTGACTGCAGGGCACCGCCCCCTCTCCCAGATTCAAGACAACAACGGCGGCCATCTTGCTCTGTTGTTCAGTGCTACAGTGTAGGTATTTCTTCATATTTTTTTAATAAATCATACAAGGTGTTTGAAAAATATTGAAAGGCAGCAGGACTTCAACCAGGGGCCAATAAGGGATCGATTTTAATTTGGAACATTTTTGTCCATTTTTGGCAAAGTTATGGATAGTTATGGAGATGCTAGCATAGCATGATAGCCTTCTTCCCATCCATGCAGCTCAGAGGGACAGACAGTGGAATATTTAATATTTTTTATTAAATCGTACAAGGTGTTTGGAAAATATTTAAAGGCACCTTGTCTTCAACCAGGTCCCACCAAGGAATCGATTTTAATTTGGAAAAAATTTGGTTCATTTTGGCATAGTTATGGATGGTTATGGACCTATAGCATCGGCTAGCATGATAACCTTTTTCCCCATCCATCTACCTCAGAGAGACAGACAGTGGAATATTTAATATTTTTTATTAAATCGTACAAGGTGTTTGGAAAATATTTAAAGGCACCTTGTCTTCAACCAGGTCCCACCAAGGAATCGATTTTAATTTGGAAAAAAATTGGTTCATTTTGGCATATATATGGACATTGCAGCATATGTTAACATGTTAGCTGCAGGATGGGTTCTTCTCATTATTTATTACTGTATGTTCAATTGGTGTACATTAGCGTGGAGCAGCAACAGCTTGCTATTTTAGAAATGTTTTACTCAAATTGAGAACAATACACAATAGCATGTTTTTAAATAGCATGTTGTGAGCTTGTAGATCTGCTCATTTCATATAGGAAATGTATATGAGGTTGGTTAAATGTTATATCGAAGGTTAATTCTTTAGATGTGAAAATCATGTAATACTGCACTGTCTAGGGCCAATTCACATGCAAACACAAACAGCAATGGTATAGTACTATAGCCAGCTTCTGCTGGACTGTACGGGGTGCGATTCCCTGCATTGCTAATAACCTGCTGTGATATACCCATTTATTTTCTCCGCTGTATTGTCATAGCCAGGATTTAAAATTATCTATGACTTCTACAACATTGCTTTTAATTGATCTTTTATTTTATTTTTTGTTATTCATGTCCTCACTGTATTGCATTACTGCTTTTCTTTTATTCTCCATTGTTCTGTAAAGCACTTTGAGCTGCATTTCATGTCATGAAAGGTGCTATACAAATAAAGTTGTATTATTATTATCTGCTTCCTTCCCTTCAATCTGGGGGACGGATTGATTGATAAGGAAGCCTAGAGCTTTGAACCTTACTGACCTTCCTTTGAACTGGGACATTAGCTGATCTACAAGCTCACAACCATAAATCAAATTTAGCTAGGCTATTGATATACAATTATTGACAGACTAACTTCAGAATAATTATTTTATTTTATTTGTAATGTTTAACTAACTAACTAATTCATTCATTCATATTTAACCATGGCAGAGAACAAAACTAAAATCAAGAGTGAAGAGGTGAGTTGAGTAATGTAACTCTGAGAACAAAGGCAATGACCCCTCGACCTTACTGTTCTGTCATAATTATTCACATATTTCACACACCACTCTCACCTCTCATGGATGCTGTGATTTCTCTGCATGCATGCAACTGAATGGCCACGAGGTATCGTAAATGCACAGTAACAGAGCATAGTCCTAGCAGAGTCTGTTCAATAGTTCAGCTCTAATGTCATATTAGAGCTGACATATTATATTATTATTGTCATATGTCATATTATAATGTCAATTTGAGTTGCTATAGATGTGTTTGTGTTAACTGAACCTTCAGAACTAAGACAATTCATGGAATATGAGTATGACAACCTCAAATAATGAACTCGTGTCCAAGCGCAAGGGCCTTGTGCCAACACGTGAATGTAGAATCCATGTTAGCGTGTTGGCTCTGCCTTGTTAACATGTATTCCACGGGATATTTGGCATAATCTGTCCAGCCATGTACCATGTACCATGATAATGCCTCTCTAGGTACAGCAGACAGCTGTCAAACTGGGGTCAAACTATTAATGAATGGATGAAGAAGACCCAATGAGCATAAAGATGAATGATGTAGACCTTTGATTATGATATATTATTTTATATTTCATCCTTTTGAAAACATATTAAGCACAGTTTAGAGCATGCATAGCTAGATAAAGGCTATCTCATTGTAACCTACAATAGACTCTGCAGAAATAGCAGATCACCAGCTCACGACGTGCCACCTTTAATCAAAAATGTTTCCAATGCTTTATTGCCTACTCTGGTAAAGGAAATAACTATAGATTGAGTCGGTCAGTAAGTCAGTCAGTATAGGGTCAAACCAGTTAAAACTATAACCAGTTGAAATTCAGAAGTCACGCTCGGGGTCGAAGGTGAAGATGCCTGTGGAGGTGCTGAAGAAGGCCACGGCCTGCATCATCCAGGCTGGAGGAGAAGTACAGAGGTCAAACCTTCCAGTGGCTCCTGAGCCATATCCCGCATACATGCATATAGTTTTATAACCATGTCATCTATATTAATAAGCTGTCAATGGATAACGTGGATTGTGAATAAGGTAATATCAGTATGGATAACATTAACGTAATCAATCTGGTTAGTTATCTGTAGCTGCACGGCTTAAATTGATGTGGCTGATTCCACTATGTCATTCAGTTATCACTTCATTCTAGCTTTCATACATTAGAAATTAAATGTTTAAGCATGAGTGAAAATAGCTGATCTACAAGCTCACAACATGCTTTTTAAAAACATGCTATTGTGTATTGTTCTCAATTTTGAGTAAAACACACGGAAACCGCTCGGCGCACTGCTTTTTCTTTCAGGGTCACCTCGGGTCACCTCGGGCCAGGGTCACCTCAGGACACTGTGGGCGGGCATATACAAAAATGCTATTTTAATAGAGTCGGAGGCGCCTCCCACGTTCTGGGAAGGCGCCTCCCACGTTCTGGGAGGCGGGTTGAGAGGGGAATAGGAACGCACCGACTAAAATAGGAACGCGGAGGCTGTGCGTTCCAATTATCGGGCTTTTGGGCCCGCCACGGGCAAACGAGGCCATGCCAGGGCACGCCGGCCGCGTTTCCCAGGCCTGGGCGGCCTGGGGCTCGGCACCATGCCCAGGGGCGGCGTCCGCACGGCCCCTGCGGGGCCGCACGGGGCCAGGGGCCAAAAACTCAAAGAACAGAAAGGGTCCTCAATTTTAGCAGAAAACCAATCTACTCTGTATCGTTCCAATTTTAGAAAAAAATGTATCTACTGTTTCGTTCCAATTTTAGCAGAAAACTAATCTACTCTGTATCGTTCCAATTTTAGAAAAAAATGTATCTACTGTTTCGTTCCAATTTTAGAAAAAACTAATCTATTGTATCGTTCCAATTTTAGCAGAAAACCAATCTACTCTGTATCGTTCCAATTTTAGAAAAAAACGAATTACTGTTTTGTTCCAATTATAGCAGAAAACCAATCTACTCTGTATCGTTCCAATTTTAGAAAAAACCGAATTACTGTTTTGTTCCAATTTTAGAAAAAAACAAATTACTGTTTCGTTCCAATTTTAGCAGAAAACCAATCTACTCTGTATTGTTCCAATTTTATTATATGTGCAGAAGAAGCTGACACAGGAGTACCCTGGCTAGTCCAAATAGATATAGGTCTCAGTGTGGACATCTATGGGTCTCCCGGCTAAGGCTAACTGTGTAGGGCACGCCGCAGTTACAGTCAGATAACTCCTCCCACAAAGGTCGACACGGTCCCATCTTTTAGTATGTTATGTAGCTTGTCAAGACGAACATTTTGATATGTGTTTCTCCACACAAGGTCGTACGGTCGCTAACCCTTAAAGCGCGATAGCTCCTCCCACAAAGGTCGAAAATGGAAGTGCCTTGCATCTACGCATAGCTATCGATAAGACGAACGTGCTGATATGTGTCTCCCTGCGCACGGATGTAATTTAGGATTAGCAAAAAAAACAAAAAAGTGGATTCGCAAAAAAAAGTGCTCAAAATGGTGAAAAATACGGAACGCTTCACGAATTTGCGTGTCATCCTTGCGCTTGGTCGAGTTCCATCTTCGTCCTTTTTTTGTTCCAAGTGTTCCAACATTGTTTCAACTTCCGGGCCACCGATTGGCCGGTGCCCGGATCGTGCAGGCTACCATTGGCTGGTTCCACCTGGGGTTCCACCCCAGGAGCCAATGGGGGCATGGTCCCGCCCCTACCTCTCAGTAATTCCAAAACAGCACGGCGGCGGCCATCTTGTTACAGTGTGCGGTGGATGGACGTATTCATAATTTTAATAAATCGTACAAGGTGTTTGGAAAATATTTAAAGGCAGCGGGGCTTTCTCCAGGGGCCAATAAGGGAACGATTTTAATTTGGAACATTTCTGTCCATTTTTGGCTTAGTTATGGACATGTAGTATCTGTTAGCATGTTAGCTAGCTGCTGGATGATGATGATGATGATGGGTTCTTAATATTATGTGTGAATATTTGATATTTTTTTATTAAATCGTACAAGGCGTTTGGAAAATATTTAAAGGCGGCAGGGCTTTCTCCAGGGGCCAATAAGGGAACGATTTTAATTTGGAACATTTCTGTCCATTTTTGGCTTAGTTATGGACATGTAGTATCTGTTAGCATGTTAGCTAGCTGCTGGATGATGAACAATGAACTCAAGTGTCACAAAGCAAAGCAACACGAAAAGCGATGGTAATAGTACTATTAGCCAGCTTCTGCTGACCTATATGGGGTGCGAGGCCCTGCATTGCTCAATAACCTGCTTTGATGACACTTTTGTCCTTTTGTATGTTTAAATCAAATGTCAAATTATAGTTCAAAGACACCAAGAAGATAGTCTGTGATTACAATATCAATTTAAAATGTAAATCGCTCTGGATTAAGAGCGTCTGCTAAATGCCTAAATTGTAAATTGTCCCCTTGCGCTTAGGGTCCGGCCCATTCCTCTCTGTTATGTCATATGACGAGCATTCAGTTGAAGGTTTACTTGATTTAACTTTTAATATCACAATTATTGTAGCTAATCTAACTGAATCTGGAAGTCTTCCTTTATTAAATGATTCTTCATAGTCTGGAATTGTAACTGATCCATTTTTTATGGTGACTTTCGCCTTTATTTTATATGGAGGGACAGTCAGTGGTGTAAACTTTATTTATATAGCACATTTCATACATAAAATGCAACTCAAAGTACTTCACATGAAAATAAAATAAAAAATAACAAGCAGCGGAATGCCAGAAACAAAAAAAAGGTCAATCTACAATTAGCAAATATAATACAAAACTAAAACATTAAAAATGGTAAGGAAATTTGTATTGGATAATACATTTTAAATTGATATTCTTAGATATTCAACTATATTGACATTTATAATTAAATTGGTGTCTTTACACTGTAGAATTTTACATTTGATTTAAGTGTCTATTTGTTTGTCTCTAAATGTTTTCATGAATTGAACAATGCCCTTTTGGTAAACAAGTGTAAGGCTTAATTGGGTCGTCCACTCACAGTTAACAGTCTTTGTATTGAGTTTGTGCTTGAAATGTAGGCCTACTGTAATTCTGCAAACTGTTAATAAATATTTCAATCAATCAATCAAAATTGACATTTCAACTATTGATCAGACGCTGTGCATTGACGACACCTAATGGTCATTCATTTTAATTGCATGCATGCAGAGAAATCACAACATTGTGAGACGCACTGGGTCGTTGCCATGTTTTGCCACGGAAACCAGCGACCTGCCTTGTGTAAGTAAGTAAGTACATTTTATTTATAAAGCACCTTTCTTAACAATGTTACAAAGTGCTGTACAGTGACACAATAAAATCAATCATAATTAAAACAGTGACAGTACAACAAGCAAATAAGAACAACATAATCAAGTCAAATAAAATCAGAAAAATGTTCCCGAAATAAAAACGTTTTCAGTGGACGAAGCCAGGCTTGATACGAGCAGACGTGGCAACGCCATTGAAACACAGGGGCAATCTCCCGTTGGCCGAGAGGTTGGAACTCACGGGACAATGGGAGCCTGCATGCTTTTGGGCGGCCAATAAGGGCAGGGGTAAAACAGAGAGGATTGTTCCGGATCCTTTGCGCTCCCTCCATCACCTACTTCTCTGGGTTGTTCTAAAATGTCTTTCTAAGATTTCTCTATGTTCCCTGGAGGGCTATTGGCCCATCTAATATCGCTTGGAGTGCGCCCAGTTGGCCAGTTCTGCTGTCTGTCAGTCTCCTGTCTGACAGCTGACTGCAGGGCACCGCCCCCTCTCCCAGATTCAAGACAACAACGGCGGCCATCTTGCTCTGTTGTTCAGTGCTACAGTGTAGGTATTTCTTCATATTTTTTTAATAAATCATACAAGGTGTTTGAAAAATATTGAAAGGCAGCAGGACTTCAACCAGGGGCCAATAAGGGATCGATTTTAATTTGGAACATTTTTGTCCATTTTTGGCAAAGTTATGGATAGTTATGGAGATGCTAGCATAGCATGATAGCCTTCTTCCCATCCATGTAGCTCAGAGGGACAGACAGTGGAATATTTAATATTTTTTATTATATCGTACAAGGTGTTTGGAAAATATTTAAAGGCACCTTGTCTTCAACCAGGTCCCACCAAGGAATCAATTTTAATTTGGAAAAAATTTGGTTCATTTTGGCATAGTTATGGATGGTTATGGACCTATAGCATCGGCTAGCATGATAGCCTTTTTCCCCATCCATCTACCTCAGAGAGACAGACAGTGGAATATTTGATATTTTTTATTAAATCGTACAAGGTGTTTGGAAAATATTTAAAGGCACCTTGTCTTCAACCAGGTCCCACCAAGGAATCGATTTTAATTTGGAAAAATTTTGGTTCATTTTGGCATATATATGGACATTGCAGCATATGTTAACATGTTAGCTGCAGGATGGGTTCTTCTCATTATTTATTACTGTATGTTCAATTGGTGTACATTAGCGTGGAGCAGCAACAGCTTGCTATTTTCGAAATGTTTTACTCAAATTGAGAACAATAAACAATAGCATGTTTTTAAATAGCATGTTGTGAGCTTGTAGATCTGCTCATTTCATATAGGAAATGTATATGAGGTTGGTTAAATGTTATATCGAAGGTTAATTATTTAGATGTGAAAATCATGTAATACTGTACTGTCTAGGGCCAATTCACATGCAAACACAAACAGCAATGGTATAGTACTATAGCCAGTTTCTGCTGGACTGTACGGGGTGCGATTCCCTGCATTGCTAAAAACCTGCTGTGATATACCCATTTATTTTCTCCGCTGTATTGTCATAGCCAGGATTTAAAATGATCTATGACTTCTACAACATTGCTTTTAATTGATCTTTTATTTTATTTTTTGTTATTCATGTCCTCACTGTATTGCATTACTGCTTTTCTTTTATTCTCCATTGTTCTGTAAAGCACTTTGAGCTGCATTTCATGTCATGAAAGGTGCTATACAAATAAAGTTGTATTATTATGATCTGGTTCCTTCCCTTCAATCTGGGGGACGGATTGATTGATAAGGAAGCCTAGAGCTTTGAACCTTACTGACCTTCCTTTGAACTGGGACATTAGCTGATCTACAAGCTCACAACCATAAATCAAATTTAGCTAGGGTATTGATATACAATTATTGACAGACTAACTTCAGAATACTGATTTTATTTTATTTGTAATGTTTAACTAACTAACTAACTAATTCATAGATTCATATTTAACCATGGCAGAGAACAAAACTAAAATCAAGAGTGAAGAGGTGAGTTGAGTAATGTAACTCTGAGAACAAAGGCAATGACCCCTCGACCTTACTGTTCTGTCATAATTATTCACATATTTCACACACCACTCTCACCTCTCATGGATGCTGTGATTTCTCTGCATGCATGCAACTGAATGGCCACGAGGTATCGTAAATGCACAGTAACAGAGCATAGTCCTAGCAGAGTCTGTTCAATAGTTCAGCTCTAATGTCATATTAGAGCTGACATATTATATTATTATTGTCATATGTCATATTATAATGTCAATTTGAGTTGCTATAGATGTGTTTGTGTTAACTGAACCTTCAGAACTAAGACAATTCATGGAATATGAGTATGACAACCTCAAATAATGAACTCGTGTCCAAGCGCAAGGGCCTTGTGCCAACACGTGAATGTAGAATCCATGTTAGCGTGTTGGCTCTGCCTTGTTAACATGTATTCCACGGGATATTTGGCATAATCTGTCCAGCCATGTACCATGTACCATGATAATGCCTCTCTAGGTACAGCAGACAGCTGTCAAACTGGGGTCAAACTA
Source organism: Protomyctophum bolini (assembly GCF_963924005.1). Taxonomy (NCBI): domain Eukaryota; kingdom Metazoa; phylum Chordata; class Actinopteri; order Myctophiformes; family Myctophidae; genus Protomyctophum; species Protomyctophum bolini. The sequence continues at coordinate 44,398,978 of NC_137876.1, read as the reverse complement.
TTAATGAATGGATGAAGAAGACCCAATGAGCATAAAGATGAATGATGTAGACCTTTGATTATGATATATTATTTTATATTTCATCCTTTTGAAAACATATTAAGCACAGTTTAGAGCATGCATAGCTAGATAAAGGCTATCTCATTGTAACCTACAATAGACTCTGCAGAAATAGCAGATCACCAGCTCACGACGTGCCACCTTTAATCAAAAATGTTTCCAATGCTTTATTGCCTACTCTGGTAAAGGAAATAACTATAGATTGAGTCGGTCAGTAAGTCAGTCAGTATAGGGTCAAACCAGTTAAAACTATAACCAGTTGAAATTCAGAAGTCACGCTCGGGGTCGAAGGTGAAGATGCCTGTGGAGGTGCTGAAGAAGGCCACGGCCTGCATCATCCAGGCTGGAGGAGAAGTACAGAGGTCAAACCTTCCAGTGGCTCCTGAGCCATATCCCGCATACATGCATATAGTTTTATAACCATGTCATCTATATTAATAAGCTGTCAATGGATAACGTGGATTGTGAATAAGGTAATATCAGTATGGATAACATTAACGTAATCAATCTGGTTAGTTATCTGTAGCTGCACGGCTTAAATTGATGTGGCTGATTCCACTATGTCATTCAGTTATCACTTCATTCTAGCTTTCATACATTAGAAATTAAATGTTTAAGCATGAGTGAAAATAGCTGATCTACAAGCTCACAACATGCTTTTTAAAAACATGCTATTGTGTATTGTTCTCAATTTTGAGTAAAACACACGGAAACCGCTCGGCGCACTGCTTTTTCTTTCAGGGTCACCTCGGGTCACCTCGGGCCAGGGTCACCTCAGGACACTGTGGGCGGGCATATACAAAAATGCTATTTTAATAGAGTCGGAGGCGCCTCCCACGTTCTGGGAAGGCGCCTCCCACGTTCTGGGAGGCGGGTTGAGAGGGGAATAGGAACGCACCGACTAAAATAGGAACGCGGAGGCTGTGCGTTCCAATTATCGGGCTTTTGGGCCCGCCACGGGCAAACGAGGCCATGCCAGGGCACGCCGGCCGCGTTTCCCAGGCCTGGGCGGCCTGGGGCTCGGCACCATGCCCAGGGGCGGCGTCCGCACGGCCCCTGCGGGGCCGCACGGGGCCAGGGGCCAAAAACTCAAAGAACAGAAAGGGTCCTCAATTTTAGCAGAAAACCAATCTACTCTGTATCGTTCCAATTTTAGAAAAAAATGTATCTACTGTTTCGTTCCAATTTTAGCAGAAAACTAATCTACTCTGTATCGTTCCAATTTTAGAAAAAAATGTATCTACTGTTTCGTTCCAATTTTAGAAAAAACTAATCTATTGTATCGTTCCAATTTTAGCAGAAAACCAATCTACTCTGTATCGTTCCAATTTTAGAAAAAAACGAATTACTGTTTTGTTCCAATTATAGCAGAAAACCAATCTACTCTGTATCGTTCCAATTTTAGAAAAAAACGAATTACTGTTTTGTTCCAATTTTAGAAAAAAACAAATTACTGTTTCGTTCCAATTTTAGCAGAAAACCAATCTACTCTGTATTGTTCCAATTTTATTATATGTGCAGAAGAAGCTGACACAGGAGTACCCTGGCTAGTCCAAATAGATATAGGTCTCAGTGTGGACATCTATGGGTCTCCCGGCTAAGGCTAACTGTGTAGGGCACGCCGCAGTTACAGTCAGATAACTCCTCCCACAAAGGTCGACACGGTCCCATCTTTTAGTATGTTATGTAGCTTGTCAAGACGAACATTTTGATATGTGTTTCTCCACACAAGGTCGTACGGTCGCTAACCCTTAAAGCGCGATAGCTCCTCCCACAAAGGTCGAAAATGGAAGTGCCTTGCATCTACGCATAGCTATCGATAAGACGAACGTGCTGATATGTGTCTCCCTGCGCACGGATGTAATTTAGGATTAGCAAAAAAAACAAAAAAGTGGATTCGCAAAAAAAAGTGCTCAAAATGGTGAAAAATACGGAACGCTTCACGAATTTGCGTGTCATCCTTGCGCTTGGTCGAGTTCCATCTTCGTCCTTTTTTTGTTCCAAGTGTTCCAACATTGTTTCAACTTCCGGGCCACCGATTGGCCGGTGCCCGGATCGTGCAGGCTACCATTGGCTGGTTCCACCTGGGGTTCCACCCCAGGAGCCAATGGGGGCATGGTCCCGCCCCTACCTCTCAGTAATTCCAAAACAGCACGGCGGCGGCCATCTTGTTACAGTGTGCGGTGGATGGACGTATTCATAATTTTAATAAATCGTACAAGGTGTTTGGAAAATATTTAAAGGCAGCGGGGCTTTCTCCAGGGGCCAATAAGGGAACGATTTTAATTTGGAACATTTCTGTCCATTTTTGGCTTAGTTATGGACATGTAGTATCTGTTAGCATGTTAGCTAGCTGCTGGATGATGATGATGATGATGGGTTCTTAATATTATGTGTGAATATTTGATATTTTTTTATTAAATCGTACAAGGCGTTTGGAAAATATTTAAAGGCGGCAGGGCTTTCTCCAGGGGCCAATAAGGGAACGATTTTAATTTGGAACATTTCTGTCCATTTTTGGCTTAGTTATGGACATGTAGTATCTGTTAGCATGTTAGCTAGCTGCTGGATGATGAACAATGAACTCAAGTGTCACAAAGCAAAGCAACACGAAAAGCGATGGTAATAGTACTATTAGCCAGCTTCTGCTGACCTATATGGGGTGCGAGGCCCTGCATTGCTCAATAACCTGCTTTGATGACACTTTTGTCCTTTTGTATGTTTAAATCAAATGTCAAATTATAGTTCAAAGACACCAAGAAGATAGTCTGTGATTACAATATCAATTTAAAATGTAAATCGCTCTGGATTAAGAGCGTCTGCTAAATGCCTAAATTGTAAATTGTCCCCTTGCGCTTAGGGTCCGGCCCATTCCTCTCTGTTATGTCATATGACGAGCATTCAGTTGAAGGTTTACTTGATTTAACTTTTAATATCACAATTATTGTAGCTAATTTAACTGAATCTGGAAGTCTTCCTTTATTAAATGATTCTTCATAGTCTGGAATTGTAACTGATCCATTTTTTATGGTGACTTTCGCCTTTATTTTATATGGAGGGACAGTCAGTGGTGTAAACTTTATTTATATAGCACATTTCATACATAAAATGCAACTCAAAGTACTTCACATGAAAATAAAATAAAAAATAACAAGCAGCGGAATGCCAGAAACAAAAAAAAGGTCAATCTACAATTAGCAAATATAATACAAAACTAAAACATTAAAAATGGTAAGGAAATTTGTATTGGATAATACATTTTAAATTGATATTCTTAGATATTCAACTATATTGACATTTATAATTAAATTGGTGTCTTTACACTGTAGAATTTTACATTTGATTTAAGTGTCTATTTGTTTGTCTCTAAATGTTTTCATGAATTGAACAATGCCCTTTTGGTAAACAAGTGTAAGGCTTAATTGGGTCGTCCACTCACAGTTAACAGTCTTTGTATTGAGTTTGTGCTTGAAATGTAGGCCTACTGTAATTCTGCAAACTGTTAATAAATATTTCAATCAATCAATCAAAATTGACATTTCAACTATTGATCAGACGCTGTGCATTGACGACACCTAATGGTCATTCATTTTAATTGCATGCATGCAGAGAAATCACAACATTGTGAGACGCACTGGGTCGTTGCCATGTTTTGCCACGGAAACCAGCGACCTGCCTTGTGTAAGTAAGTAAGTACATTTTATTTATAAAGCACCTTTCTTAACAATGTTACAAAGTGCTGTACAGTGACACAATAAAATCAATCATAATTAAAACAGTGACAGTACAACAAGCAAATAAGAACAACATAATCAAGTCAAATAAAATCAGAAAAATGTTCCCGAAATAAAAACGTTTTCAGTGGACGAAGCCAGGCTTGATACGAGCAGACGTGGCAACGCCATTGAAACACAGGGGCAATCTCCCGTTGGCCGAGAGGTTGGAACTCACGGGACAATGGGAGCCTGCATGCTTTTGGGCGGCCAATAAGGGCAGGGGTAAAACAGAGAGGATTGTTCCGGATCCTTTGCGCTCCCTCCATCACCTACTTCTCTGGGTTGTTCTAAAATGTCTTTCTAAGATTTCTCTATGTTCCCTGGAGGGCTATTGGCCCATCTAATATCGCTTGGAGTGCGCCCAGTTGGCCAGTTCTGCTGTCTGTCAGTCTCCTGTCTGACAGCTGACTGCAGGGCACCGCCCCCTCTCCCAGATTCAAGACAACAACGGCGGCCATCTTGCTCTGTTGTTCAGTGCTACAGTGTAGGTATTTCTTCATATTTTTTTAATAAATCATACAAGGTGTTTGAAAAATATTGAAAGGCAGCAGGACTTCAACCAGGGGCCAATAAGGGATCGATTTTAATTTGGAACATTTTTGTCCATTTTTGGCAAAGTTATGGATAGTTATGGAGATGCTAGCATAGCATGATAGCCTTCTTCCCATCCATGTAGCTCAGAGGGACAGACAGTGGAATATTTAATATTTTTTATTATATCGTACAAGGTGTTTGGAAAATATTTAAAGGCACCTTGTCTTCAACCAGGTCCCACCAAGGAATCAATTTTAATTTGGAAAAAATTTGGTTCATTTTGGCATAGTTATGGATGGTTATGGACCTATAGCATCGGCTAGCATGATAGCCTTTTTCCCCATCCATCTACCTCAGAGAGACAGACAGTGGAATATTTGATATTTTTTATTAAATCGTACAAGGTGTTTGGAAAATATTTAAAGGCACCTTGTCTTCAACCAGGTCCCACCAAGGAATCGATTTTAATTTGGAAAAATTTTGGTTCATTTTGGCATATATATGGACATTGCAGCATATGTTAACATGTTAGCTGCAGGATGGGTTCTTCTCATTATTTATTACTGTATGTTCAATTGGTGTACATTAGCGTGGAGCAGCAACAGCTTGCTATTTTCGAAATGTTTTACTCAAATTGAGAACAATAAACAATAGCATGTTTTTAAATAGCATGTTGTGAGCTTGTAGATCTGCTCATTTCATATAGGAAATGTATATGAGGTTGGTTAAATGTTATATCGAAGGTTAATTATTTAGATGTGAAAATCATGTAATACTGTACTGTCTAGGGCCAATTCACATGCAAACACAAACAGCAATGGTATAGTACTATAGCCAGTTTCTGCTGGACTGTACGGGGTGCGATTCCCTGCATTGCTAAAAACCTGCTGTGATATACCCATTTATTTTCTCCGCTGTATTGTCATAGCCAGGATTTAAAATGATCTATGACTTCTACAACATTGCTTTTAATTGATCTTTTATTTTATTTTTTGTTATTCATGTCCTCACTGTATTGCATTACTGCTTTTCTTTTATTCTCCATTGTTCTGTAAAGCACTTTGAGCTGCATTTCATGTCATGAAAGGTGCTATACAAATAAAGTTGTATTATTATGATCTGGTTCCTTCCCTTCAATCTGGGGGACGGATTGATTGATAAGGAAGCCTAGAGCTTTGAACCTTACTGACCTTCCTTTGAACTGGGACATTAGCTGATCTACAAGCTCACAACCATAAATCAAATTTAGCTAGGGTATTGATATACAATTATTGACAGACTAACTTCAGAATACTGATTTTATTTTATTTGTAATGTTTAACTAACTAACTAACTAATTCATAGATTCATATTTAACCATGGCAGAGAACAAAACTAAAATCAAGAGTGAAGAGGTGAGTTGAGTAATGTAACTCTGAGAACAAAGGCAATGACCCCTCGACCTTACTGTTCTGTCATAATTATTCACATATTTCACACACCACTCTCACCTCTCATGGATGCTGTGATTTCTCTGCATGCATGCAACTGAATGGCCACGAGGTATCGTAAATGCACAGTAACAGAGCATAGTCCTAGCAGAGTCTGTTCAATAGTTCAGCTCTAATGTCATATTAGAGCTGACATATTATATTATTATTGTCATATGTCATATTATAATGTCAATTTGAGTTGCTATAGATGTGTTTGTGTTAACTGAACCTTCAGAACTAAGACAATTCATGGAATATGAGTATGACAACCTCAAATAATGAACTCGTGTCCTTGCGCTCCCTCCATCACCTACTTCTCTGGGTTGTTCTAAAATGTCTTTCTAAGATTTCTCTATGTTCCCTGGAGGGCTATTGGCCCATCTAATATCGCTTGGAGTGCGCCCAGTTGGCCAGTTCTGCTGTCTGTCAGTCTCCTGTCTGACAGCTGACTGCAGGGCACCGCCCCCTCTCCCAGATTCAAGACAACAACGGCGGCCATCTTGCTCTGTTGTTCAGTGCTACAGTGTAGGTATTTATTCATATTTTTTTAATAAATCATACAAGGTGTTTGAAAAATATTGAAAGGCAGCAGGACTTCAACCAGGGGCCAATAAGGGATCGATTTTAATTTGGAACATTTTTGTCCATTTTTGGCAAAGTTATGGATAGTTATGGAGATGCTAGCATAGCATGATAGCCTTCTTCCCATCCATGTAGCTCAGAGGGACAGACAGTGGAATATTTAAAAAAATTTTTTAAATCGTACAAGGTGTTTGGAAAATATTTAAAGGCACCTTGTCTTCAACCAGGTCCCACCAAGGAATCGATTTTAATTTGGATTTTTTTTGGTTCATTTTGGCATAGTTATGGATGGTTATGGACCTGTAGCATCGGCTAGCATGATAGCCTTTTTCCCCATCCATCTACCTCAGAGAGACAGACAGTGGGATATTTAATATTTTTTATTAAATCGTACAAGGTGTTTGGAAAATATTTAAAGGCACCTTGTCTTCAACCAGGTCCCACCAAGGAATCGATTTTAATTTGGAACATTTTTGCTTCATTTTGGCATATATATGGACATTGCAGCATATGTTAACATGTTAGCTGCAGGATGGGTTCTTCTCATTATTTATTACTGTATGTTCAATTGGTGTACATTAGCGTGGAGCAGCAACAGCTTGCTATTTTAGAAATGTTTTACTCAAATTGAGAACAATACACAATAGCATGTTTTTAAATAGCATGTTGTGAGCTTGTAGATCTGCTCATTTCATATAGGAAATGTATATGAGGTTGGTTAAATGTTATATCGAAGGTTAATTCTTTAGATGTGAAAATCATGTAATACTGTACTGTCTAGGGCCAATTCACATGCAAACACAAACAGCAATGGTATAGTACTATAGCCAGCTTCTGCTGGACTGTACGGGGTGCGATTCCCTGCATTGCTAATAACCTGCTGTGATATACCCATTTATTTTCTCCGCTGTATTGTCATAGCCAGGATTTAAAATGATCTATGACTTCTACAACATTGCTTTTAATTGATCTTTTATTTTATTTTTTGTTATTCATGTCCTCACTGTATTGCATTACTGCTTTTCTTTTATTCTCCATTGTTCTGTAAAGCACTTTGAGCTGCATTTCATGTCATGAAAGGTGCTATACAAATAAAGTTGTATTATTATGATCTGGTTCCTTCCCTTCAATCTGGGGGACGGATTGATTGATAAGGAAGCCTAGAGCTTTGAACCTTACTGACCTTCCTTTGAACTGGGACATTAGCTGATCTACAAGCTCACAACCATAAATCAAATTTAGCTAGGCTATTGATATACAATTATTGACAGACTAACTTCAGAATAATGATTTTATTTTATTTGTAATGTTTAACTAACTAACTAACTAATTCATTCATTCATATTTAACCATGGCAGAGAACAAAACTAAAATCAAGAGTGAAGAGGTGAGTTGAGTAATGTAACTCTGAGAACAAAGGCAATGACCCCTCGACCTTACTGTTCTGTCATAATTATTCACATATTTCACACACCACTCTCACCTCTCATGGATGCTGTGATTTCTCTGCATGCATGCAACTGAATGGCCACGAGGTATCGTCAATGCACAGTAACAGAGCATAGTCCTAGCAGAGTCTGTTCAATAGTTCAGCTCTAATGTCATATAGAGCTGACATATTATATTATTATTGTCATATGTCATATTATAATGTCAATTTGAGTTGCTATAGATGTGTTTGTGTTAACTGAACCTTCAGAACTAAGACAATTCATGGAATATGAGTATGACAACCTCAAAAAATGAACTCGTGTCCAAGCGCAAGGGCCTTGTGCCAACACGTGAATGTAGAATCCATTTTAGCGTGTTGGCTCTGCCTTGTTAACATGTATTCCATGGTATATTTGGCATAATCTGTCCAGCCATGTACCATGTACCATGATAATGCTTCTCTAGGTACAGCAGACAGCTGTCAAACTGGGGTCAAACTATTAATGAATGGATGAAGAAGACCCAATGAGCATAAAGATGAATGATGTAGACCTTTGATTATGATATATTATTTTATATTTCATCCTTTTGAAAACATATTAAGCACAGTTTAGAGCATGCATAGCTAGATAAAGGCTATCTCATTGTAACCTACAATAGACTCTGCAGAAATAGCAGATCACCAGCTCACGACGTGCCACCTTTAATCAAAAATGTTTTCGAATGCTTTATTGCCTACTCTGGTAAAGGAAATAACTATAGATTGAGTCAGTCAGTAAGTCAGTCAGTATAGGGTCAAACCAGTTAAAACTATAACCAGTTGAAATTCAGAAGTCACGCTCGGGGTCGAAGGTGAAGATGCCTGTGGAGGTGCTGAAGAAGGCCACGGCCTGCATCATCCAGGCTGGAGGAGAAGTAAGGAGGTCAAACCTTCCAGTGGCTCCTTAGCCATATCACCCATACATATGCATATAGTTTTATAACCATGTCATCTATATTAATAAGCTGTCAATGCATAACGTAGATTGTGAATAAGGTAATATCAGTATGGATAACATAAAGGGTGTGGTAATCAATCTGGTTAGTTATATGTAGCTGCACGGCTTAAATTGATGTGGCTGATTCCACCATGTCATTCAGTTATCGCTTCATTCTAGCGTTCATACATTAGAAATTAAATGTTTAAGCATGAGTGAAAATAGCTGATCTACAAGCTCACAACATGCTTTTTAAAAACATGCTATTGTGTATTGTTCTCAATTTTGAGTAAAACACACAGAAACCGCTCGGCGCACTGCTTTTTCTTTCAGGGTCACCTCGGGTCACCTCGGGCCAGGGTCACCTCAGGACACTGTGGGCTGGCATATACAAAGATGCTATTATAACAGAGTCGGAGGCGCCTCCCACGTTCTGGGAAGGCGCCTCCCACGTTCTGGGAGGCGGGTCGAGAGGGGAATAGGAACGCACCGACTAAAATAGGAACGCGGAGGCTGTGCGTTCCAATTATCGGGCTTTTGGGCCCGCCACGGGCAAACGAGGCCATGCCAGGGAACGCCGGCCGCGTTTCCCAGGCCTGGGCGGCCTGGGGCTCGGCACCATGCCCAGGGGCGGCGTCCGCACGGCCCCTGCGGGGCCGCACGGGGCCATGGGCCAAAACCTCAAAGAACAGAAGGGGTCCTTTGCGCTCCCTCCATCACCTACTTCTCTGGGTTGTTCTAAAATGTCTTTCTAAGATTTCTCTATGTTCCCTGGAGGGCTATTGGCCCATCTAATATCGCTTGGAGTGCGCCCAGTTGGCCAGTTCTGCTGTCTGTCAGTCTCCTGTCTGACAGCTGACTGCAGGGCACCGCCCCCTCTCCCAGATTCAAGACAACAACGGCGGCCATCTTGCTCTGTTGTTCAGTGCTACAGTGTAGGTATTTCTTCATATTTTTTTAATAAATCATACAAGGTGTTTGAAAAATATTGAAAGGCAGCAGGACTTCAACCAGGGGCCAATAAGGGATCGATTTTAATTTGGAACATTTTTGTCCATTTTTGGCAAAGTTATGGATAGTTATGGAGATGCTAGCATAGCATGATAGCCTTCTTCCCATCCATGCAGCTCAGAGGGACAGACAGTGGAATATTTAATATTTTTTATTAAATCGTACAAGGTGTTTGGAAAATATTTAAAGGCACCTTGTCTTCAACCAGGTCCCACCAAGGAATCGATTTTAATTTGGAAAAAATTTGGTTCATTTTGGCATAGTTATGGATGGTTATGGACCTATAGCATCGGCTAGCATGATAACCTTTTTCCCCATCCATCTACCTCAGAGAGACAGACAGTGGAATATTTAATATTTTTTATTAAATCGTACAAGGTGTTTGGAAAATATTTAAAGGCACCTTGTCTTCAACCAGGTCCCACCAAGGAATCGATTTTAATTTGGAAAAAATTTGGTTCATTTTGGCATATATATGGACATTGCAGCATATGTTAACATGTTAGCTGCAGGATGGGTTCTTCTCATTATTTATTACTGTATGTTCAATTGGTGTACATTAGCGTGGAGCAGCAACAGCTTGCTATTTTAGAAATGTTTTACTCAAATTGAGAACAATACACAATAGCATGTTTTTAAATAGCATGTTGTGAGCTTGTAGATCTGCTCATTTCATATAGGAAATGTATATGAGGTTGGTTAAATGTTATATCGAAGGTTAATTCTTTAGATGTGAAAATCATGTAATACTGCACTGTCTAGGGCCAATTCACATGCAAACACAAACAGCAATGGTATAGTACTATAGCCAGCTTCTGCTGGACTGTACGGGGTGCGATTCCCTGCATTGCTAATAACCTGCTGTGATATACCCATTTATTTTCTCCGCTGTATTGTCATAGCCAGGATTTAAAATTATCTATGACTTCTACAACATTGCTTTTAATTGATCTTTTATTTTATTTTTTGTTATTCATGTCCTCACTGTATTGCATTACTGCTTTTCTTTTATTCTCCATTGTTCTGTAAAGCACTTTGAGCTGCATTTCATGTCATGAAAGGTGCTATACAAATAAAGTTGTATTATTATTATCTGCTTCCTTCCCTTCAATCTGGGGGACGGATTGATTGATAAGGAAGCCTAGAGCTTTGAACCTTACTGACCTTCCTTTGAACTGGGACATTAGCTGATCTACAAGCTCACAACCATAAATCAAATTTAGCTAGGCTATTGATATACAATTATTGACAGACTAACTTCAGAATAATTATTTTATTTTATTTGTAATGTTTAACTAACTAACTAATTCATTCATTCATATTTAACCATGGCAGAGAACAAAACTAAAATCAAGAGTGAAGAGGTGAGTTGAGTAATGTAACTCTGAGAACAAAGGCAATGACCCCTCGACCTTACTGTTCTGTCATAATTATTCACATATTTCACACACCACTCTCACCTCTCATGCAGATTTCTCTGCATGCATGCAACTGAATGGCCACGAGGTATCGTCAATGCACAGTAACAGAGCATAGTCCTAGCAGAGTCTGTTCAATAGTTCAGCTCTAATGTCATATAGAGCTGACATATTATATTATTATTGTCATATGTCATATTATAATGTCAATTTGAGTTGCTATAGATGTGTTTGTGTTAACTGAACCTTCAGAACTAAGACAATTCATGGAATATGAGTATGACAACCTCAAATAATGAACTCGTGTCCAAGCGCAAGGGCCTTGTGCCAACACGTGAATGTAGAATCCATGTTAGCGTGTTGGCTCTGCCTTGTTAACATGTATTCCACGGGATATTTGGCATAATCTGTCCAGCCATGTACCATGTACCATGATAATGCCTCTCTAGGTACAGCAGACAGCTGTCAAACTGGGGTCAAACTATTAATGAATGGATGAAGAAGACCCAATGAGCATAAAGATGAATGATGTAGACCTTTGATTATGATATATTATTTTATATTTCATCCTTTTGAAAACATATTAAGCACAGTTTAGAGCATGCATAGCTAGATAAAGGCTATCTCATTGTAACCTACAATAGACTCTGCAGAAATAGCAGATCACCAGCTCACGACGTGCCACCTTTAATCAAAAATGTTTTCCAATGCTTTATTGCCTACTCTGGTAAAGGAAATAACTATAGATTGAGTCGGTCAGTAAGTCAGTCAGTATAGGGTCAAACCAGTTAAAACTATAACCAGTTGAAATTCAGAAGTCACGCTCGGGGTCGAAGGTGAAGATGCCTGTGGAGGTGCTGAAGAAGGCCACGGCCTGCATCATCCAGGCTGGAGGAGAAGTACAGAGGTCAAACCTTCCAGTGGCTCCTGAGCCATATCCCGCATACATATGCATATAGTTTTATAACCATGTCATCTATATTAATAAGCTGTCAATGGATAACGTGGATTGTGAATAAGGTAATATCAGTATGGATAACATTAACGTAATCAATCTGGTTAGTTATCTGTAGCTGCACGGCTTAAATTGATGTGGCTGATTCCACTATGTCATTCAGTTATCACTTCATTCTAGCTTTCATACATTAGAAATTAAATGTTTAAGCATGAGTGAAAATAGCTGATCTACAAGCTCACAACATGCTTTTTAAAAACATGCCATTGTGTATTGTTCTCAATTTTGAGTAAAACACACGGAAACCGCTCGGCGCACTGCTTTTTCTTTCAGGGTCACCTCGGGCCAGGGTCACCTCAGGACACTGTGGGTGGGCATATACAAAAATGCTATTTTAATAGAGTCGGAGGCGCCTCCCACGTTCTGGGAAGGCGCCTCCCACGTTCTGGGAGGCGGGTCGAGAGGGGAATAGGAACACACCGACTAAAATAGGAACGCGGAGGCTGTGCGTTCCAATTATCGGGCTTTTGGGCCCGCCACGGGCAAACGAGGCCATGCCAGGGCACGCCGGCCGCGTTTCCCAGGCCTGTGCGGCCTGGGGCTCGGCACCATGCCCAGGGGCGGCGTCCGCACGGCCCCTGCGGGGCCGCACGGGGCCAGGGGCCAAAAACTCAAAGAACAGAAGGGGTCCTTTGCGCTCCCTCCATCACCTACTTCTCTGGGTTGTTCTAAAATGTCTTTCTAAGATTTCTCTATGTTCCCTGGAGGGCTATTGGCCCATCTAATATCGCTTGGAGTGCGCCCAGTTGGCCAGTTCTGCTGTCTGTCAGTCTCCTGTCTGACAGCTGACTGCAGGGCACCGCCCCCTCTCCCAGATTCAAGACAACAACGGCGGCCATCTTGCTCTGTTGTTCAGTGCTACAGTGTAGGTATTTCTTCATATTTTTTTAATAAATCATACAAGGTGTTTGAAAAATATTGAAAGGCAGCAGGACTTCAACCAGGGGCCAATAAGGGATCGATTTTAATTTGGAACATTTTTGTCCATTTTTGGCAAAGTTATGGATAGTTATGGAGATGCTAGCATAGCATGATAGCCTTCTTCCCATCCATGCAGCTCAGAGGGACAGACAGTGGAATATTTAATATTTTTTATTAAATCGTACAAGGTGTTTGGAAAATATTTAAAGGCACCTTGTCTTCAACCAGGTCCCACCAAGGAATCGATTTTAATTTGGAAAAAATTTGGTTCATTTTGGCATAGTTATGGATGGTTATGGACCTATAGCATCGGCTAGCATGATAACCTTTTTCCCCATCCATCTACCTCAGAGAGACAGACAGTGGAATATTTAATATTTTTTATTAAATCGTACAAGGTGTTTGGAAAATATTTAAAGGCACCTTGTCTTCAACCAGGTCCCACCAAGGAATCGATTTTAATTTGGAAAAAATTTGGTTCATTTTGGCATATATATGGACATTGCAGCATATGTTAACATGTTAGCTGCAGGATGGGTTCTTCTCATTATTTATTACTGTATGTTCAATTGGTGTACATTAGCGTGGAGCAGCAACAGCTTGCTATTTTAGAAATGTTTTACTCAAATTGAGAACAATACACAATAGCATGTTTTTAAATAGCATGTTGTGAGCTTGTAGATCTGCTCATTTCATATAGGAAATGTATATGAGGTTGGTTAAATGTTATATCGAAGGTTAATTCTTTAGATGTGAAAATCATGTAATACTGCACTGTCTAGGGCCAATTCACATGCAAACACAAACAGCAATGGTATAGTACTATAGCCAGCTTCTGCTGGACTGTACGGGGTGCGATTCCCTGCATTGCTAATAACCTGCTGTGATATACCCATTTATTTTCTCCGCTGTATTGTCATAGCCAGGATTTAAAATTATCTATGATTTCTACAACATTGCTTTTAATTGATCTTTTATTTTATTTTTTGTTATTCATGTCCTCACTGTATTGCATTACTGCTTTTCTTTTATTCTCCATTGTTCTGTAAAGCACTTTGAGCTGCATTTCATGTCATGAAAGGTGCTATACAAATAAAGTTGTATTATTATTATCTGCTTCCTTCCCTTCAATCTGGGGGACGGATTGATTGATAAGGAAGCCTAGAGCTTTGAACCTTACTGACCTTCCTTTGAACTGGGACATTAGCTGATCTACAAGCTCACAACCATAAATCAAATTTAGCTAGGCTATTGATATACAATTATTGACAGACTAACTTCAGAATAATTATTTTATTTTATTTGTAATGTTTAACTAACTAACTAATTAATTCATTCATATTTAACCATGGCAGAGAACAAAACTAAAATCAAGAGTGAAGAGGTGAGTTGAGTAATGTAACTCTGAGAACAAAGGCAATGACCCCTCGACCTTACTGTTCTGTCATAATTATTCACATATTTCACACACCACTCTCACCTCTCATGGATGCTGTGATTTCTCTGCATGCATGCAACTGAATGGCCACGAGGTATCGTCAATGCACAGTAACAGAGCATAGTCCTAGCAGAGTCTGTTCAATAGTTCAGCTCTAATGTCATATAGAGCTGACATATTATATTATTATTGTCATATGTCATATTATAATGTAAATTTGAGTTGCTATAGATGTGTTTGTGTTAACTGAACCTTCAGAACTAAGACAATTCATGGAATATGAGTATGACAACCTCAAATAATGAACTCGTGTCCAAGCGCAAGGGCCTTGTGCCAACACGTGAATGTAGAATCCATGTTAGCGTGTTGGCTCTGCCTTGTTAACATGTATTCCACGGGATATTTGGCATAATCTGTCCAGCCATGTACCATGTACCATGATAATGCCTCTCTAGGTACAGCAGACAGCTGTCAAACTGGGGTCAAACTATTAATGAATGGATGAAGAAGACCCAATGAGCATAAAGATGAATGATGTAGACCTTTGATTATGATATATTATTTTATATTTCATCCTTTTGAAAACATATTAAGCACAGTTTAGAGCATGCATAGCTAGATAAAGGCTATCTCATTGTAACCTACAATAGACTCTGCAGAAATAGCAGATCACCAGCTCACGACGTGCCACCTTTAATCAAAAATGTTTTCCAATGCTTTATTGCCTACTCTGGTAAAGGAAATAACTATAGATTGAGTCGGTCAGTAAGTCAGTCAGTATAGGGTCAAACCAGTTAAAACTATAACCAGTTGAAATTCAGAAGTCACGCTCGGGGTCGAAGGTGAAGATGCCTGTGGAGGTGCTGAAGAAGGCCACGGCCTGCATCATCCAGGCTGGAGGAGAAGTACAGAGGTCAAACCTTCCAGTGGCTCCTGAGCCATATCCCGCATACATATGCATATAGTTTTATAACCATGTCATCTATATTAATAAGCTGTCAATGGATAACGTGGATTGTGAATAAGGTAATATCAGTATGGATAACATTAACATAATCAATCTGGTTAGTTATCTGTAGCTGCACGGCTTAAATTGATGTGGCTGATTCCACTATGTCATTCAGTTATCACTTCATTCTAGCTTTCATACATTAGAAATTAAATATTTAAGCATGAGTGAAAATAGCTGATCTACAAGCTCACAACATGCTTTTTAAAAACATGCTATTGTGTATTGTTCTCAATTTTGAGTAAAACACACGGAAACCGCTCGGCGCACTGCTTTTTCTTTCAGGGTCACCTCGGGTCACCTCGGGCCAGGGTCACCTCAGGACACTGTGGGCGGGCATATACAAAAATGCTATTTTAATAGAGTCGGAGGCGCCTCCCACGTTCTGGGAAGGCGCCTCCCACGTTCTGGGAGGCGGGTCGAGAGGGGAATAGGAACGCACCGACTAAAATAGGAACGCGGAGGCTGTGCGTTCCAATTATCGGGCTTTTGGGCCCGCCACGGGCAAACGAGGCCATGCCAGGGCACGCCGGCCGCGTTTCCCAGGCCTGGGCGGCCTGGGGCTCGGCACCATGCCCAGGGGCGGCGTCCGCACGGCCCCTGCGGGGCCGCACGGGGCCAGGGGCCAAAAACTCAAAGAACAGAAGGGGTCCTTTGCGCTCCCTCCATCACCTACTTCTCTGGGTTGTTCTAAAATGTCTTTCTAAGATTTCTCTATGTTCCCTGGAGGGCTATTGGCCCATCTAATATCGCTTGGAGTGCGCCCAGTTGGCCAGTTCTGCTGTCTGTCAGTCTCCTGTCTGACAGCTGACTGCAGGGCACCGCCCCCTCTCCCAGATTCAAGACAACAACGGCGGCCATCTTGCTCTGTTGTTCAGTGCTACAGTGTAGGTATTTCTTCATATTTTTTTAATAAATCATACAAGGTGTTTGAAAAATATTGAAAGGCAGCAGGACTTCAACCAGGGGCCAATAAGGGATCGATTTTAATTTGGAACATTTTTGTCCATTTTTGGCAAAGTTATGGATAGTTATGGAGATGCTAGCATAGCATGATAGCCTTCTTCCCATCCATGCAGCTCAGAGGGACAGACAGTGGAATATTTAATATTTTTTATTAAATCGTACAAGGTGTTTGGAAAATATTTAAAGGCACCTTGTCTTCAACCAGGTCCCACCAAGGAATCGATTTTAATTTGGAAAAAATTTGGTTCATTTTGGCATAGTTATGGATGGTTATGGACCTATAGCATCGGCTAGCATGATAACCTTTTTCCCCATCCATCTACCTCAGAGAGACAGACAGTGGAATATTTAATATTTTTTATTAAATCGTACAAGGTGTTTGGAAAATATTTAAAGGCACCTTGTCTTCAACCAGGTCCCACCAAGGAATCGATTTTAATTTGGAAAAAATTTGGTTCATTTTGGCATATATATGGACATTGCAGCATATGTTAACATGTTAGCTGCAGGATGGGTTCTTCTCATTATTTATTACTGTATGTTCAATTGGTGTACATTAGCGTGGAGCAGCAACAGCTTGCTATTTTAGAAATGTTTTACTCAAATTGAGAACAATACACAATAGCATGTTTTTAAATAGCATGTTGTGAGCTTGTAGATCTGCTCATTTCATATAGGAAATGTATATGAGGTTGGTTAAATGTTATATCGAAGGTTAATTCTTTAGATGTGAAAATCATGTAATACTGCACTGTCTAGGGCCAATTCACATGCAAACACAAACAGCAATGGTATAGTACTATAGCCAGCTTCTGCTGGACTGTACGGGGTGCGATTCCCTGCATTGCTAATAACCTGCTGTGATATACCCATTTATTTTCTCCGCTGTATTGTCATAGCCAGGATTTAAAATTATCTATGACTTCTACAACATTGCTTTTAATTGATCTTTTATTTTATTTTTTGTTATTCATGTCCTCACTGTATTGCATTACTGCTTTTCTTTTATTCTCCATTGTTCTGTAAAGCACTTTGAGCTGCATTTCATGTCATGAAAGGTGCTATACAAATAAAGTTGTATTATTATTATCTGCTTCCTTCCCTTCAATCTGGGGGACGGATTGATTGATAAGGAAGCCTAGAGCTTTGAACCTTACTGACCTTCCTTTGAACTGGGACATTAGCTGATCTACAAGCTCACAACCATAAATCAAATTTAGCTAGGCTATTGATATACAATTATTGACAGACTAACTTCAGAATAATTATTTTATTTTATTTGTAATGTTTAACTAACTAACTAATTAATTCATTCATATTTAACCATGGCAGAGAACAAAACTAAAATCAAGAGTGAAGAGGTGAGTTGAGTAATGTAACTCTGAGAACAAAGGCAATGACCCCTCGACCTTACTGTTCTGTCATAATTATTCACATATTTCACACACCACTCTCACCTCTCATGGATGCTGTGATTTCTCTGCATGCATGCAACTGAATGGCCACGAGGTATCGTCAATGCACAGTAACAGAGCATAGTCCTAGCAGAGTCTGTTCAATAGTTCAGCTCTAATGTCATATAGAGCTGACATATTATATTATTATTGTCATATGTCATATTATAATGTCAATTTGAGTTGCTATAGATGTGTTTGTGTTAACTGAACCTTCAGAACTAAGACAATTCATGGAATATGAGTATGACAACCTCAAATAATGAACTCGTGTCCTTGCGCTCCCTCCATCACCTACTTCTCTGGGTTGTTCTAAAATGTCTTTCTAAGATTTCTCTATGTTCCCTGGAGGGCTATTGGCCCATCTAATATCGCTTGGAGTGCGCCCAGTTGGCCAGTTCTGCTGTCTGTCAGTCTCCTGTCTGACAGCTGACTGCAGGGCACCGCCCCCTCTCCCAGATTCAAGACAACAACGGCGGCCATCTTGCTCTGTTGTTCAGTGCTACAGTGTAGGTATTTCTTCATATTTTTTTAATAAATCATACAAGGTGTTTGAAAAATATTGAAAGGCAGCAGGACTTCAACCAGGGGCCAATAAGGGATCGATTTTAATTTGGAACATTTTTGTCCATTTTTGGCAAAGTTATGGATAGTTATGGAGATGCTAGCATAGCATGATAGCCTTCTTCCCATCCATGCAGCTCAGAGGGACAGACAGTGGAATATTTAATATTTTTTATTAAATCGTACAAGGTGTTTGGAAAATATTTAAAGGCACCTTGTCTTCAACCAGGTCCCACCAAGGAATCGATTTTAATTTGGAAAAAATTTGGTTCATTTTGGCATAGTTATGGATGGTTATGGACCTATAGCATCGGCTAGCATGATAACCTTTTTCCCCATCCATCTACCTCAGAGAGACAGACAGTGGAATATTTAATATTTTTTATTAAATCGTACAAGGTGTTTGGAAAATATTTAAAGGCACCTTGTCTTCAACCAGGTCCCACCAAGGAATCGATTTTAATTTGGAAAAAATTTGGTTCATTTTGGCATATATATGGACATTGCAGCATATGTTAACATGTTAGCTGCAGGATGGGTTCTTCTCATTATTTATTACTGTATGTTCAATTGGTGTACATTAGCGTGGAGCAGCAACAGCTTGCTATTTTAGAAATGTTTTACTCAAATTGAGAACAATACACAATAGCATGTTTTTAAATAGCATGTTGTGAGCTTGTAGATCTGCTCATTTCATATAGGAAATGTATATGAGGTTGGTTAAATGTTATATCGAAGGTTAATTCTTTAGATGTGAAAATCATGTAATACTGCACTGTCTAGGGCCAATTCACATGCAAACACAAACAGCAATGGTATAGTACTATAGCCAGCTTCTGCTGGACTGTACGGGGTGCGATTCCCTGCATTGCTAATAACCTGCTGTGATATACCCATTTATTTTCTCCGCTGTATTGTCATAGCCAGGATTTAAAATTATCTATGACTTCTACAACATTGCTTTTAATTGATCTTTTATTTTATTTTTTGTTATTCATGTCCTCACTGTATTGCATTACTGCTTTTCTTTTATTCTCCATTGTTCTGTAAAGCACTTTGAGCTGCATTTCATGTCATGAAAGGTGCTATACAAATAAAGTTGTATTATTATTATCTGCTTCCTTCCCTTCAATCTGGGGGACGGATTGATTGATAAGGAAGCCTAGAGCTTTGAACCTTACTGACCTTCCTTTGAACTGGGACATTAGCTGATCTACAAGCTCACAACCATAAATCAAATTTAGCTAGGCTATTGATATACAATTATTGACAGACTAACTTCAGAATAATTATTTTATTTTATTTGTAATGTTTAACTAACTAACTAATTAATTCATTCATATTTAACCATGGCAGAGAACAAAACTAAAATCAAGAGTGAAGAGGTGAGTTGAGTAATGTAACTCTGAGAACAAAGGCAATGACCCCTCGACCTTACTGTTCTGTCATAATTATTCACATATTTCACACACCACTCTCACCTCTCATGGATGCTGTGATTTCTCTGCATGCATGCAACTGAATGGCCACGAGGTATCGTCAATGCACAGTAACAGAGCATAGTCCTAGCAGAGTCTGTTCAATAGTTCAGCTCTAATGTCATATAGAGCTGACATATTATATTATTATTGTCATATGTCATATTATAATGTCAATTTGAGTTGCTATAGATGTGTTTGTGTTAACTGAACCTTCAGAACTAAGACAATTCATGGAATATGAGTATGACAACCTCAAATAATGAACTCGTGTCCTGTCCTTGCGCTCCCTCCATCACCTACTTCTCTGGGTTGTTCTAAAATGTCTTTCTAAGATTTCTCTATGTTCCCTGGAGGGCTATTGGCCCATCTAATATCGCTTGGAGTGCGCCCAGTTGGCCAGTTCTGCTGTCTGTCAGTCTCCTGTCTGACAGCTGACTGCAGGGCACCGCCCCCTCTCCCAGATTCAAGACAACAACGGCGGCCATCTTGCTCTGTTGTTCAGTGCTACAGTGTAGGTATTTCTTCATATTTTTTTAATAAATCATACAAGGTGTTTGAAAAATATTGAAAGGCAGCAGGACTTCAACCAGGGGCCAATAAGGGATCGATTTTAATTTGGAACATTTTTGTCCATTTTTGGCAAAGTTATGGATAGTTATGGAGATGCTAGCATAGCATGATAGCCTTCTTCCCATCCATGCAGCTCAGAGGGACAGACAGTGGAATATTTAATATTTTTTATTAAATCGTACAAGGTGTTTGGAAAATATTTAAAGGCACCTTGTCTTCAACCAGGTCCCACCAAGGAATCGATTTTAATTTGGAAAAAATTTGGTTCATTTTGGCATAGTTATGGATGGTTATGGACCTATAGCATCGGCTAGCATGATAACCTTTTTCCCCATCCATCTACCTCAGAGAGACAGACAGTGGAATATTTAATATTTTTTATTAAATCGTACAAGGTGTTTGGAAAATATTTAAAGGCACCTTGTCTTCAACCAGGTCCCACCAAGGAATCGATTTTAATTTGGAAAAAATTTGGTTCATTTTGGCATATATATGGACATTGCAGCATATGTTAACATGTTAGCTGCAGGATGGGTTCTTCTCATTATTTATTACTGTATGTTCAATTGGTGTACATTAGCGTGGAGCAGCAACAGCTTGCTATTTTAGAAATGTTTTACTCAAATTGAGAACAATACACAATAGCATGTTTTTAAATAGCATGTTGTGAGCTTGTAGATCTGCTCATTTCATATAGGAAATGTATATGAGGTTGGTTAAATGTTATATCGAAGGTTAATTCTTTAGATGTGAAAATCATGTAATACTGCACTGTCTAGGGCCAATTCACATGCAAACACAAACAGCAATGGTATAGTACTATAGCCAGCTTCTGCTGGACTGTACGGGGTGCGATTCCCTGCATTGCTAATAACCTGCTGTGATATACCCATTTATTTTCTCCGCTGTATTGTCATAGCCAGGATTTAAAATTATCTATGACTTCTACAACATTGCTTTTAATTGATCTTTTATTTTATTTTTTGTTATTCATGTCCTCACTGTATTGCATTACTGCTTTTCTTTTATTCTCCATTGTTCTGTAAAGCACTTTGAGCTGCATTTCATGTCATGAAAGGTGCTATACAAATAAAGTTGTATTATTATTATCTGCTTCCTTCCCTTCAATCTGGGGGACGGATTGATTGATAAGGAAGCCTAGAGCTTTGAACCTTACTGACCTTCCTTTGAACTGGGACATTAGCTGATCTACAAGCTCACAACCATAAATCAAATTTAGCTAGGCTATTGATATACAATTATTGACAGACTAACTTCAGAATAATTATTTTATTTTATTTGTAATGTTTAACTAACTAACTAATTAATTCATTCATATTTAACCATGGCAGAGAACAAAACTAAAATCAAGAGTGAAGAGGTGAGTTGAGTAATGTAACTCTGAGAACAAAGGCAATGACCCCTCGACCTTACTGTTCTGTCATAATTATTCACATATTTCACACACCACTCTCACCTCTCATGGATGCTGTGATTTCTCTGCATGCATGCAACTGAATGGCCACGAGGTATCGTCAATGCACAGTAACAGAGCATAGTCCTAGCAGAGTCTGTTCAATAGTTCAGCTCTAATGTCATATAGAGCTGACATATTATATTATTATTGTCATATGTCATATTATAATGTCAATTTGAGTTGCTATAGATGTGTTTGTGTTAACTGAACCTTCAGAACTAAGACAATTCATGGAATATGAGTATGACAACCTCAAATAATGAACTCGTGTCCAAGCGCAAGGGCCTTGTGCCAACACGTGAATGTAGAATCCATGTTAGCGTGTTGGCTCTGCCTTGTTAACATGTTTTAGAAATTGTTTATATTATAAACCTTTATCATCACCTTCCTTCTCGTCCTTCGAACTAAGCCTGTTTGAGCTGGGTCGCTCAAACCCTGTCCTATGTGCAGTAATTTACCGCCCACCTAAATATGACAAAGACTTTATTATGGAGTTCTCAGAGTTCCTTTCCGGTGTTGTAATTAAATACAATAGACTTCTGACGGTTGGTGATATGAATTTACATACATTTTGCTGTGTCTCAAAGCCCCTAGCTAAAGAATTTATGGACACTCTTGATGCTTTTAATTTTATTCAACATGTTACTGAACCCACGCATGAGCGGGGTCATATTTTAGACCTTGTTTTATCGTGTAATCTGACCATCTCAAATGTCCAAGTGTGTGGTACTGTTCTATCTGATCATATGCCTGTCTTATTCGATTTTCTATTACCCTGTAATATTTTAAAACCATGTGTTCCTATTCGTCACTGTCGTATGCTCAAACCCTCCACTCCTGTCCATTTTAGCTCAGTTTTCACGAGCACAGCTCAACCTGTAATTTCAGAGGGTCAGCAGAACACTGAGCAATTAACATCTGCCTTCTTGTCCGCCTGTACCAGCGCCCTTGATTCCGTGGCGCCCTTAAAAGTCATGCGCCCCCGACTTAAGGCTGAGCCTTGGCTCAATGACACCACTCGCGCCGCCAGACGAGAATGTCGAAAGGCGGAGCGCAGGTGGAAAAGTGACAAGCTCCAAGCATCATATGACACCCTCAAAACCTGTTGGAAAATGTACCAAATTACCGTCAAGGCTGAAAAAACCAAATATTTCTCTGATATTATTTCAACTAATGCTGATAAACCACGAGTATTATTTAAAACCATTGAAGTATTGTTAAATCCTCCCTTATCTACATGTTTGGAAGCCTCCCCGGAGGTATGCGAAAGTTTTCTCTCATTTTTCATAGATAAAATAGCCTCTATCAGAGCCCTCTTTCCACCCCCTGTTCTCGACCCCCCGACGTCTGTTAATACGTCGGTTAATACTCACGCTCCTGTTTTTAATCATTTTGAACCTGTGTCGCTCTTAGCTCTCAGTGACATTGTTGCAAAAATTAAACCCTCGTCCTGCCCGTTAGATGCCATCCCCACCCGCTTATTCAAGGAGGTCTGGGGGACTATTGGACCTTCAGTCCATAACATAATAAACAGCAGTCTTACAACAGGAGTTGTACCAGCACATTTTAAAGTAGCAGTTGTGGAACCCCTAATCAAAAAAGCCAACCTGGACACCTCTGTTCTATCCAACTACCGACCCATTTCTAAGCTTCCATTTATTTCAAAACTTTTAGAAAAAACAGCACTTTTACAGTTACAGACTTTTTTAAATGAGCACAACATCCTTGAAACTTTTCAATCTGGTTTTAAAGCTTTCCATAGCACCGAGTCGGCACTGCTCAAAGTTTTTAATGATCTTTTCATTTCCACAGATAATGGTGACACTGTAATTCTTTTACTCTTAGATTTAACTGCTGCTTTTGACACATTAGATTATAATATTTTAATATCACGCCTGGAGCACAGTGTAGGTATCAGGGATACCGCCCTAGACTGGTTCAAATCATACCTATGCAATAGATCCTTCTCAGTTAAATTTGGTCATCATACATCTTCTTCCGCCCCCCTGTCATCTGGAGTACCCCAAGGTTCAATTATTGGCCCCATCCTGTTTTCGCTATATCTTCTCCCCCTAGGACTCATCTTAAAAAAACACGGAATCTCCTATCACCTTTACGCAGATGACTCCCAAATATACATGCCCCTAAATAGAGATAGCAACAGCCCCCTATCCCCTCTCCTTGACTGTTTAAAAGATATTAAAGCCTGGATGGCCCTAAATTTCTTAAATATAAATGAAAGCAAAACTGAGGTGATAATGTTCGGACCAAGTGTCATCAACACTCCTCCCTTAGACCTAGGCCCACTTCAACCCTTTGTGGTTCCCATGGTCTCCAATTTAGGAGTTAAAATAGATAATGCTTTTAAACTTGATAAACAAATAAATGCTGTGGTCAGATCTAGTTTTTATCATTTAAGGCTTTTATCACAAATCAAATCAGTTTTATCTTTTAAGGACCTAGAGCGAGTGATACATGCTTTTATTACAACTCGCCTTGACTATTGTAATGCCCTCTATGCCGGCATCACCCAAGCCTCCCTCTCCCGCCTTCAACTTGTTCAAAATGCTGCCGCACGTCTTTTAACAGGAACCCGGAAATATGAACACATCACTCCCATTTTAGCTGCACTCCATTGGCTCCCAGTACGTTTTAGAATCCATTTTAAGATTTTATTGTTTGTTTTTAAATCTTTAAATGGATCAGCGCCAGTTTATGTCTCCGATCTCCTAAAACCCTATGCTCCCTCTAGGTCACTGAGGTCAGCAGATCAAATGCTCCTTGTCATCCCCAAGGCAAGGTGTGTGAGAAGAGGGCACCGAGCCTTCTCAGTAATTGCTCCGAAACTGTGGAACCAGCTTCCTAGCCACGTCAGGCTGGCTCCAACACTACCTGTTTTTAAAACACATCTTAAAACTCATTTCTATTCCCTGGCTTTTAAACCGTGAATAATGTGTACTCTTGATTGTTTGATTTTATTATTATGTTTTCATTACTGTATTGTATTGTATTATGTTTTGCTTTGCCTAATTGTACAGCACTTTGGTCAACTTTGTTGTTTTAAACGTGCTCTATAAATAAAATTGGATTGGATTGGATTGGATGTATTCCACGGGAAATTTGGCATAATCTGTCCAGCCATGTACCATGTACCATGATAATGCCTCTCTAGGTACAGCAGACAGCTGTCAAACTGGGGTCAAACTATTAATGAATGGATGAAGAAGACCCAATGAGCATAAAGATGAATGATGTAGACCTTTGATTATGATATATTATTTTATATTTCATCCTTTTGAAAACATATTAAGCACAGTTTAGAGCATGCATAGCTAGATAAAGGCTATCTCATTGTAACCTACAATAGACTCTGCAGAAATAGCAGATCACCAGCTCACGACGTGCCACCTTTAATCAAAAATGTTTTCCAATGCTTTATTGCCTACTCTGGTAAAGGAAATAACTATAGATTGAGTCGGTCAGTAAGTCAGTCAGTATAGGGTCAAACCAGTTAAAACTATAACCAGTTGAAATTCAGAAGTCACGCTCGGGGTCGAAGGTGAAGATGCCTGTGGAGGTGCTGAAGAAGGCCACGGCCTGCATCATCCAGGCTGGAGGAGAAGTAAGGAGGTCAAACCTTCCAGTGGCTCCTGAGCCATATCCCGCATACATATGCATATAGTTTTATAACCATGTCATCTATATTAATAAGCTGTCAATGGATAACGTGGATTGTGAATAAGGTAATATCAGTATGGATAACATTAACATAATCAATCTGGTTAGTTATCTGTAGCTGCACGGCTTAAATTGATGTGGCTGATTCCACTATGTCATTCAGTTATCACTTCATTCTAGCTTTCATACATTAGAAATTAAATATTTAAGCATGAGTGAAAATAGCTGATCTACAAGCTCACAACATGCTTTTTAAAAACATGCTATTGTGTATTGTTCTCAATTTTGAGTAAAACACACGGAAACCGCTCGGCGCACTGCTTTTTCTTTCAGGGTCACCTCGGGTCACCTCGGGCCAGGGTCACCTCAGGACACTGTGGGCGGGCATATACAAAAATGCTATTTTAATAGAGTCGGAGGCGCCTCCCACGTTCTGGGAAGGCGCCTCCCACGTTCTGGGAGGCGGGTCGAGAGGGGAATAGGAACGCACCGACTAAAATAGGAACGCGGAGGCTGTGCGTTCCAATTATCGGGCTTTTGGGCCCGCCACGGGCAAACGAGGCCATGCCAGGGCACGCCGGCCGCGTTTCCCAGGCCTGGGCGGCCTGGGGCTCGGCACCATGCCCAGGGGCGGCGTCCGCACGGCCCCTGCGGGGCCGCACGGGGCCAGGGGCCAAAAACTCAAAGAACAGAAGGGGTCCTCAATTTTAGCAGAAAACCAATCTACTCTGTATCGTTCCAATTTTAGAAAAAAACAAATTACTGTTTTGTTCCAATTTTAGCAGAAAACCAATCTACAATTTAGGCATTTAGCAGACTACCCTGTATCGTTCCAATTTTAGAAAAAAACAAATTACTGTATTGTTCCAATTTTAGCAGAAAACCAATCTACTCTGTATCGTTCCAATTTTTGAAAAAAACAAATTACTGTATTGTTCCAATTTTAGGAAACAAACTAATCTACTCTGTATCGTTCAAATTTTAGAAAAAACGAATTACTGTTTCGTTCCAATTTTAGCAGAAAACCAATCTACTCTGTATCGTTCCAATTTTAGAAAAAAACAAATTACTGTTTCGTTCCAATTTTTGCAGAAAAACAATCTACTCTGTATCGTTTCAATTTTAGGAAAAAAACAAATTACTGTATTGTTCCAATTTTAGGAAACAAACTAATCTACTCTGTATCGTTCAAATTTTAGAAAAAACGAATTACTGTTTCGTTCCAATTTTAGCAGAAAACCAATCTACTCTGTCTCGTTCCAATTTTAGAAAAAAACGAATTACTGTTTTGTTCCAATTTTAGCAGAAAACCAATCAACTCTGTATCGTTCCAATTTTAGAAAAAACAAATTACTGTTTCGTTCCAATTTTAGCAGAAAACCAATCTACTCTGTATCGTTCCAATTTTAGAAAAAAACAAATTACTGTTTTGTTCCAATTTTAGCAGAAAACCAATCTACTCTGTATCGTTCCAATTTTAGAAAATAACAAATTACTGTTTTGTTCCAATTTTAGCAGAAAACCAATCTACCCTGTATCGTTCCAATTTTAGAAAAAAACAAATTACTGTATTGTTCCAATTTTAGCAGAAAACCAATCTACTCAGTATCGTTCCAATTTTTGAAAAAAACAAATTACTGTATTGTTCCAATTTTAGGAAACAAACTAATCTACTCTGTATCGTTCCAATTTTAGAAAAAACAAATTACTGTTTCGTTCCAATTTTAGGAAACAAACTAATCTACTCTGTATCGTTCCAATTTTAGAAAAAACGAATTACTGTTTCGTTCCAATTTTAGCAGAAAACCAATCTACTCTGTATCGTTCCAATTTTAGAAAAAAACAAATTACTGTTTCGTTCCAATTTTAGCAGAAAACCAATCTACTCTGTATCGTTCCAATTTTAGAAAAAAACAAATTACTGTATTGTTCCAATTTTAGGAAACAAACTAATCTACTCTGTATCGTTCCAATTTTAGAAAAAACGAATTACTGTTTCGTTCCAATTTTAGCAGAAAACCAATCTACTCTGTATCGTTCCAATTTTAGAAAAAAACAAATTACTGTTTCGTTCCAATTTTAGCAGAAAACCAATCTACTCTGTATCGTTCCAATTTTAGAAAAAAACAAATTACTGTTTCGTTCCAATTTTAGCAGAAAACCAATCTACTCTGTATCGTTCCAATTTTAGAAAAAAACAAATTACTGTTTTGTTCCAATTTTAGCAGAAAACCAATCTACCCTGTATCGTTCCAATTTTAGAAAAAAAAAAATGTTGTTCCAATTTTAGCAGAAAACCAATCTACTCTGTATCGTTCCAATTTTAGAAAAAAACAAAATACTGTTTTGTTCCAATTTTAGCAGAAAACCAATCTACCCTGTATCGTTCCAATTTTAGAAAAAAAATAATTTTGTTCCAATTTTAGCAGAAAACCAATCTACTCTGTATCGTTCCAATTTTAGAAAATAATTTTGTTCCAATTTTAGCAGAAAACTAATCTACTCTATCGTTCCAATTTTAGAAAAAAATTAACCTACTGTTTCGTTCCAATTTTAGCAGAAAACCAATCTACTCTGTATCGTTCCAATTTTTGAAAAAAACAAATTACTGTTTCGTTCCAATTTTAGCAGAAAAACAATCTACTCTGTATCGTTCCAATTTTAGGAAAAAAACAAATTACTGTATTGTTCCAATTTTAGGAAACAAACTAATCTACTCTGTATCGTTCCAATTTTAGAAAAAAACAAATTACTGTTTCGTTCCAATTTTAGCAGAAAACCAATCTACTCTGTATCGTTCCAATTTTAGAAAAAAACAAATTACTGTTTTGTTCCAATTTTAGCAGAAAACCAATCTACCCTGTATCGTTCAAATTTTAGAAAAAAACAAATTACTGTATTGTTCCAATTTTAGCAGAAAACCAATCTACTCTGTATCGTTCCAATTTTTGAAAAAAACAAATTACTGTATTGTTCCAATTTTAGGAAACAAACTAATCTACTCTGTATCGTTCAAATTTTAGAAAAAACGAATTACTGTTTCGTTCCAATTTTAGCAGAAAACCAATCTACTCTGTATCGTTCCAATTTTAGAAAAAAACAAATTACTGTTTCGTTCCAATTTTAGCAGAAAAACAATCTACTCTGTATCGTTCCAATTTTAGGAAAAAAACAAATTACTGTATTGTTCCAATTTTAGGAAACAAACTAATCTACCCTGTATCGTTCCAATTTTAGAAAAAAAAAAATGTTGTTCCAATTTTAGCAGAAAACCAATCTACTCTGTATCGTTCCAATTTTAGAAAAAAACAAATTACTGTTTTGTTCCAATTTTAGCAGAAAACCAATCTACCCTGTATCGTTCCAATTTTAGAAAAAAAATAATTTTGTTCCAATTTTAGCAGAAAACCAATCTACTCTGTATCGTTCCAATTTTAGAAAATAATTTTGTTCCAATTTTAGCAGAAAACTAATCTACTCTATCGTTCCAATTTTAGAAAAAAATTAACCTACTGTTTCGTTCCAATTTTAGCAGAAAACCAATCTACTCTGTATCGTTCCAATTTTTGAAAAAAACAAATTACTGTTTCGTTCCAATTTTAGCAGAAAAACAATCTACTCTGTATCGTTCCAATTTTAGGAAAAAAACAAATTACTGTATTGTTCCAATTTTAGGAAACAAACTAATCTACTCTGTATCGTTCCAATTTTAGAAAAAAACAAATTACTGTTTCGTTCCAATTTTAGCAGAAAACCAATCTACTCTGTATCGTTCCAATTTTAGAAAAAAACAAATTACTGTTTTGTTCCAATTTTAGCAGAAAACCAATCTACCCTGTATCGTTCAAATTTTAGAAAAAAACAAATTACTGTATTGTTCCAATTTTAGCAGAAAACCAATCTACTCTGTATCGTTCCAATTTTTGAAAAAAACAAATTACTGTATTGTTCCAATTTTAGGAAACAAACTAATCTACTCTGTATCGTTCAAATTTTAGAAAAAACGAATTACTGTTTCGTTCCAATTTTAGCAGAAAACCAATCTACTCTGTATCGTTCCAATTTTAGAAAAAAACAAATTACTGTTTCGTTCCAATTTTAGCAGAAAAACAATCTACTCTGTATCGTTCCAATTTTAGGAAAAAAACAAATTACTGTATTGTTCCAATTTTAGGAAACAAACTAATCTACTCTGTATCGTTCCAATTTTAGAAAAAACGAATTACTGTTTCGTTCCAATTTTAGCAGAAAACCAATCTACTCTGTATCGTTCCAATTTTAGAAAAAAACAAATTACTGTTTCGTTCCAATTTTAGCAGAAAACCAATCTACTCTGTATCGTTCCAATTTTAGAAAAAAACAAATTACTGTTTTGTTCCAATTTTAGCAGAAAACCAATCTACCCTGTATCGTTCCAATTTTAGAAAAAAAATAATTTTGTTCCAATTTTAGCAGAAAACCAATCTACTCTGTATCGTTCCAATTTTAGAAAAAAACAAATTACTGTTTTGTTCCAATTTTAGCAGAAAACCAATCTACCCTGTATCGTTCCAATTTTAGAAAAAAAATAATTTTGTTCCAATTTTAGCAGAAAACCAATCTACTCTGTATCGTTCCAATTTTAGAAAATAATTTTGTTCCAATTTTAGCAGAAAACTAATCTACTCTATCGTTCCAATTTTAGAAAAAAATTAACCTACTGTTTCGTTCCAATTTTAGCAGAAAACCAATCTACTCTGTATCGTTCCAATTTTTGAAAAAAACAAATGACTGTTTCGTTCCAATTTTAGCAGAAAACCAATCTACTCTGTATCGTTCCAATTTTAGAAAAAAACAAATTACTGTTTCGTTCCAATTTTAGCAGAAAAACAATCTACTCTGTATCGTTCCAATTTTAGGAAAAAAACAAATTACTGTATTGTTCCAATTTTAGGAAACAAACTAATCTACCCTGTATCGTTCCAATTTTAGAAAAAACTAATTTCTGTTTCGTTCCAATTTTAGCAGAAAACCAATCTACTCTGTATCGTTCCAATTTTAGAAAAAAACAAATTACTGTTTTGTTCCAATTTTAGCAGAAAACCAATCTACCCTGTATCGTTCCAATTTTAGAAAAAAAATAATTTTGTTCCAATTTTAGCAGAAAACCAATCTACTCTGTATCGTTCCAATTTTAGAAAATAATTTTGTTCCAATTTTAGCAGAAAACTAATCTACTCTATCGTTCCAATTTTAGAAAAAAATTAACCTACTGTTTCGTTCCAATTTTAGCAGAAAACCAATCTACTCTGTATCGTTCCAATTTTTGAAAAAAACAAATTACTGTTTCGTTCCAATTTTAGCAGAAAAACAATCTACTCTGTATCGTTCCAATTTTAGGAAAAAAAACAAATTACTGTATTGTTCCAATTTTAGGAAACAAACTAATCTACTCTGTATCGTTCCAATTTTAGAAAAAAACAAATTACTGTTTCGTTCCAATTTTAGCAGAAAACCAATCTACTCTGTATCGTTCCAATTTTAGAAAAAAACAAATTACTGTTTCGTTCCAATTTTAGCAGAAAAACAATCTACTCTGTATCGTTCCAATTTTAGGAAAAAAACAAATTACTGTATTGTTCCAATTTTAGGAAACAAACTAATCTACTCTGTATCGTTCCAATTTTAGAAAAAACGAATTACTGTTTCGTTCCAATTTTAGCAGAAAACCAATCTACTCTGTATCGCTCCAATTTTAGAAAAAAACAAATTACTGTTTCGTTCCAATTTTAGCAGAAAACCAATCTACTCTGTATCGTTCCAATTTTAGAAAAAAACAAATTACTGTTTCGTTCCAATTTTAGCAGAAAACCAATCTACTCTGTATCGTTCCAATTTTAGAAAAAAACAAATTACTGTTTTGTTCCAATTTTAGCAGAAAACCAATCTACCCTGTATCGTTCCAATTTTAGAAAAAAAAAAAATTTGTTCCAATTTTAGCAGAAAACCAATCTACTCTGTATCGTTCCAATTTTTGAAAAAAACAAATTACTGTATTGTTCCAATTTTAGGAAACAAACTAATCTACTCTGTATCGTTCAAATTTTAGAAAAAACGAATTATAGTTTCGTTCCAATTTTAGCAGAAAACCAATCTACTCTGTATCGTTCCAATTTTAGAAAAAAACAAATTACTGTTTCGTTCCAATTTTAGCAGAAAAACAATCTACTCTGTATCGTTCCAATTTTAGGAAAAAAACAAATTACTGTATTGTTCCAATTTTAGGAAACAAACTAATCTACTCTGTATCGTTCCAATTTTAGAAAAAACGAATTACTGTTTCGTTCCAATTTTAGCAGAAAACCAATCTACTCTGTATCGTTCCAATTTTAGAAAAAAACAAATTACTGTTTCGTTCCAATTTTAGCAGAAAACAAATCTACTCTGTATCGTTCCAATTTTAGAAAAAAACAAATTACTGTTTCGTTCCAATTTTAGCAGAAAACAAATCTACTCTGTATCGTTCCAATTTTAGAAAAAAACAAATTACTGTTTCGTTCCAATTTTAGCAGAAAAACAATCTACTCTGTATCGTTCCAATTTTAGGAAAAAAACAAATTACTGTATTGTTCCAATTTTAGGAAACAAACTAATCTACTCTGTATCGTTCCAATTTTAGAAAAAACGAATTACTGTTTCGTTCCAATTTTAGCAGAAAACCAATCTACTCTGTATCGCTCCAATTTTAGAAAAAAACAAATTACTGTTTCGTTCCAATTTTAGCAGAAAACCAATCTACTCTGTATCGTTCCAATTTTAGAAAAAAACAAATTACTGTTTCGTTCCAATTTTAGCAGAAAACCAATCTACTCTGTATCGTTCCAATTTTAGAAAAAAACAAATTACTGTTTTGTTCCAATTTTAGCAGAAAACCAATCTACCCTGTATCGTTCCAATTTTAGAAAAAAAAAAAATTTGTTCCAATTTTAGCAGAAAACCAATCTACTCTGTATCGTTCCAATTTTTGAAAAAAACAAATTACTGTATTGTTCCAATTTTAGGAAACAAACTAATCTACTCTGTATCGTTCAAATTTTAGAAAAAACGAATTATAGTTTCGTTCCAATTTTAGCAGAAAACCAATCTACTCTGTATCGTTCCAATTTTAGAAAAAAACAAATTACTGTTTCGTTCCAATTTTAGCAGAAAAACAATCTACTCTGTATCGTTCCAATTTTAGGAAAAAAACAAATTACTGTATTGTTCCAATTTTAGGAAACAAACTAATCTACTCTGTATCGTTCCAATTTTAGAAAAAACGAATTACTGTTTCGTTCCAATTTTAGCAGAAAACCAATCTACTCTGTATCGTTCCAATTTTAGAAAAAAACAAATTACTGTTTCGTTCCAATTTTAGCAGAAAACAAATCTACTCTGTATCGTTCCAATTTTAGAAAAAAACAAATTACTGTTTCGTTCCAATTTTAGCAGAAAACAAATCTACTCTGTATCGTTCCAATTTTAGAAAAAAACAAATTACTGTTTTGTTCCAATTTTAGCAGAAAACCAATCTACCCTGTATCGTTCCAATTTTAGAAAAAAAATAATTTTGTTCCAATTTTAGCAGAAAACCAATCTACTCTGTATCGTTCCAATTTTAGAAAATAATTTTGTTCCAATTTTAGCAGAAAACTAATCTACTCTATCGTTCCAATTTTAGAAAAAAATTAACCTACTGTTTCGTTCCAATTTTAGCAGAAAACTAATCTACTCTGTATCGTTCCAATTTTAGAAAACAACAAATCTACTGTTTTGTTCCAATGTTAGCAGAAAACTAATCTACTCTGTATCGTTCCAATTTTAGAAAAAAATGTATCTACTGTTTCGTTCCAATTTTAGAAAAAACTAATCTACTGTATCGTTCCAATTTTAGCAGAAAACCAATCTACTCTGTATCGTTCAAATTTTAGAAAAACCGAATTACTGTTTCGTTCCAATTTTAGCAGAAAACCAATCTACTCTGTATCGTTCCAATTTTAGAAAAAAACTAATTACTGTTTCGTTCCAATTTTAGCAGAAAACCAATCTACTCTGTATCGTTCCAATTTTTGAAAAAAACAAATTACTGTATTGTTCCAATTTTAGGAAACAAACTAATCTACTCTGTATCGTTCAAATTTTAGAAAAAACGAATTATAGTTTCGTTCCAATTTTAGCAGAAAACCAATCTACTCTGTATCGTTCCAATTTTAGAAAAAAACAAATTACTGTTTCGTTCAAATTTTAGCAGAAAAACAATCTACTCTGTATCGTTCCATTTTAGGAAAAAAACAAATTACTGTATTGTTCCAATTTTAGGAAACAAACTAATCTACTCTGTATCGTTCCAATTTTAGAAAAAACGAATTACTGTTTCGTTCCAATTTTAGCAGAAAACCAATCTACTCTGTATCGTTCCAATTTTAGAAAAAAACAAATTACTGTTTCGTTCCAATTTTAGCAGAAAACCAATCTACTCTGTATCGTTCCAATTTTAGAAAAAAACAAATTACTGTTTCGTTCCAATTTTAGCAGAAAACCAATCTACTCTGTATCGTTCCAATTTTAGGAAAAAAACTAATTACTGTATTGTTCCAATTTTAGCAGAAAACCAATCTACTCTGTATCGTTCCAATTTTAGAAAAAAACAAATTACTGTTTTGTTCCAATTTTAGCAGAAAACCAATCTACCCTGTATCGTTCCAATTTAAGAAAAAAACAAATTACTGTATTGTTCCAATTTTAGCAGAAAACCAATCTACTCTGTATCGTTCCAATTTTTGAAAAAAACAAATTACTGTATTGTTCCAATTTTAGGAAACAAACTAATCTACTCTGTATCGTTCAAATTTTAGAAAAAACGAATTACTGTTTCGTTCCAATCTTAGCAGAAAACCAATCTACTCTGTATCGTTCCAATTTTAGAAAAAAACAAATTACTGTTTCGTTCCAATTTTAGCAGAAAAACAATCTACTCTGTATCGTTCCAATTTTAGGAAAAAAACAAATTACTGTATTGTTCCAATTTTAGGAAACAAACTAATCTACTCTGTATCGTTCCAATTTTAGAAAAAACTAATTACTGTTTCGTTCCAATTTTAGCAGAAAACCAATCTACTCTGTATCGTTCCAATTTTAGAAAAAAACAAATTACTGTTTCGTTCCAATTTTAGCTGAAAACCAATCTACTCTGTATCGTTCCAATTTTAGAAAAAAAATAATTTTGTTCCAATTTTAGCAGAAAACCAATCTACTCTGTATCTTTCAAATTTTAGAAAATAATTTTGTTCCAATTTTAGCAGAAAACTAATCTACTCTATCGTTCCAATTTTAGAAAAAAATTTACCTACTGTTTCGTTCCAATTTTAGCAGAAAACTAATCTACTCTGTATCGTTCCAATTTTAGAAAAAAACAAATTACTGTTTCGTTCCAATTTTAGCAGAAAACCAATCTACTCTGTATCGTTCCAATTTTAGAAAAAAACATATTACTGTTTCGTTCCAATTTTAGCAGAAAACCAATCTACTCTGTATCGTTCCAATTTTTGAAAAAAACAAATTACTGTATTGTTCCAATTTTAGGAAACAAACTAATCTACTCTGTATCGTTCCAATTTTAGAAAAAACGAATTACTGTTTCGTTCCAATTTTAGCAGAAAACCAATCTACTCTGTATCGTTCCAATTTTAGAAAAAAACAAATTACTGTTTCGTTCCAATTTTAGCAGAAAAACAATCTACTCTGTATCGTTCCAATTTTAGGAAAAAAACAAATTACTGTATTGTTCCAATTTTAGGAAACAAACTAATCTACTCTGTATCGTTCCAATTTTAGAAAAAACGAATTACTGTTTCGTTCCAATTTTAGCAGAAAACCAATCTACTCTGTATCGTTCCAATTTTAGAAAAAAACAAATTACTGTTTCGTTCCAATTTTAGCTGAAAACCAATCTACTCTGTATCGTTCCAATTTTAGAAAAAAAATAATTTTGTTCCAATTTTAGCAGAAAACCAATCTACTCTGTATCGTTCCAATTTTAGAAAAAAACATATTACTGTTTCGTTCCAATTTTAGCAGAAAACCAATCTACTCTGTATCGTTCCAATTTTTGAAAAAAACAAATTACTGTATTGTTCCAATTTTAGGAAACAAACTAATCTACTCTGTATCGTTCCAATTTTAGAAAAAACGAATTACTGTTTCGTTCCAATTTTAGCAGAAAACCAATCTACTCTGTATCGTTCCAATTTTAGAAAAAAACAAATTACTGTTTCGTTCCAATTTTAGCAGAAAAACAATCTACTCTGTATCGTTCCAATTTTAGAAAAAAACAAATTACTGTTTTGTTTCAATTTTAGCAGAAAACCAATCTACCCTGTATCGTTCCAATTTTAGAAAAAAAATAATTTTGTTCCAATTTTAGCAGAAAACCAATCTACTCTGTATCGTTCCAATTTTAGAAAATAATTTTGTTCCAATTTTAGCAGAAAACTAATCTACTCTATCGTTCCAATTTTAGAAAAAAATTAACCTACTGTTTCGTTCCAATTTTAGCAGAAAACCAATCTACTCTGTATCGTTCCAATTTTTGAAAAAAACAAATTACTGTATTGTTCCAATTTTAGGAAACAAACTAATCTACTCTGTATCGTTCAAATTTTAGAAAAAACGAATTATAGTTTCGTTCCAATTTTAGCAGAAAACCAATCTACTCTGTATCGTTCCAATTTTAGAAAAAAACAAATTACTGTTTCGTTCCAATTTTAGCAGAAAAACAATCTACTCTGTATCGTTCCAATTTTAGGAAAAAAAACAAATTACTGTATTGTTCCAATTTTAGGAAACAAACTAATCTACTCTGTATCGTTCCAATTTTAGAAAAAACGAATTACTGTTTCGTTCCAATTTTAGCAGAAAACCAATCTACTCTGTATCGTTCCAATTTTAGAAAAAAACAAATTACTGTTTCGTTCCAATTTTAGCAGAAAACCAATCTACTCTGTATCGTTCCAATTTTAGAAAAAAACAAATGACTGTTTCGTTCCAATTTTAGCAGAAAACAAATCTACTCTGTATCGTTCCAATTTTAGAAAAAAACAAATTACTGTTTTGTTCCAATTTTAGCAGAAAACCAATCTACCCTGTATCGTTCCAATTTTAGAAAAAAAATAATTTTGTTCCAATTTTAGCAGAAAACCAATCTACTCTGTATCGTTCCAATTTTAGAAAATAATTTTGTTCCAATTTTAGCAGAAAACTAATCTACTCTATCGTTCCAATTTTAGAAAAAAATTTAACCTACTGTTTCGTTCCAATTTTAGCAGAAAACTAATCTACTCTGTATCGTTCCAATTTTAGAAAACAACAAATCTACTGTTTTGTTCCAATGTTAGCAGAAAACTAATCTACTCTGTATCGTTCCAATTTTAGAAAAAAATGTATCTACTGTTTCGTTCCAATTTTAGAAAAAACTAATCTACTGTATCGTTCCAATTTTAGCAGAAAACCAATCTACTCTGTATCGTTCAAATTTTAGAAAAACCGAATTACTGTTTCGTTCCAATTTTAGCAGAAAACCAATCTACTCTGTATCGTTCCAATTTTAGAAAAAAACTAATTACTGTTTCGTTCCAATTTTAGCAGAAAACCAATCTACTCTGTATCGTTCCAATTTTAGAAAAAACCAAATTACTGTTTTGTTCCAATTTTAGCAGAAAACCAATCTACTCTGTATCGTTCCAATTTTAGAAAAAAACTAATTACTGTATTGTTCCAATTTTAGCAGAAAACCAATCTACTCTGTATCGTTCCAATTTTTGAAAAAAACAAATTACTGTATTGTTCCAATTTTAGGAAACAAACTAATCTACTCTGTATCGTTCAAATTTTTAGAAAAAAAGGAATTACTGTTTCGTTCCAATTTTAGCAGAAAACCAATCTACTCTGTATCGTTCCAATTTTAGAAAAAAACAAATTACTGTTTCGTTCCAATTTTAGCAGAAAAACAATCTACTCTGTATCGTTCCAATTTTAGGAAAAAAACTAATTACTGTATTGTTCCAATTTTAGCAGAAAACCAATCTACTCTGTATCGTTCCAATTTTAGAAAAAACCAAATTACTGTTTTGTTCCAATTTTAGCAGAAAACCAATCTACCCTGTATCGTTCCAATTTTAGAAAAAAACAAATTACTGTATTGTTCCAATTTTAGCAGAAAACCAATCTACTCTGTATCGTTCCAATTTTTGAAAAAAACAAATTACTGTATTGTTCCAATTTTAGGAAACAAACTAATCTACTCTGTATCGTTCAAATTTTAGAAAAAACGAATTACTGTTTCGTTCCAATCTTAGCAGAAAACCAATCTACTCTGTATCGTTCCAATTTTAGAAAAAAACAAATTACTGTTTCGTTCCAATTTTAGCAGAAAAACAATCTACTGTGTATCGTTCCAATTTTAGGAAAAAAACAAATTACTGTATTGTTCCAATTTTAGGAAACAAACTAATCTACTCTGTATCGTTCCAATTTTAGAAAATAATTTTGTTCCAATTTTAGCAGAAAACTAATCTACTCTATCGTTCCAATTTTAGAAAAAAATTAACCTACTGTTTCGTTCCAATTTTAGCAGAAAACTAATCTACTCTGTATCGTTCCAATTTTAGAAAAAAACAAATTACTGTTTCGTTCCAATTTTAGCAGAAAACCAATCTACTCTGTATCGTTCCAATTTTAGAAAAAAACAAATTACTGTTTCGTTCCAATTTTAGCAGAAAACCAATCTACTCTGTATCGTTCCAATTTTAGAAAAAAACATATTACTGTTTCGTTCCAATTTTAGCAGAAAACCAATCTACTCTGTATCGTTCCAATTTTTGAAAAAAACAAATTACTGTATTGTTCCAATTTTAGGAAACAAACTAATCTACTCTGTATCGTTCCAATTTTAGAAAAAACGAATTACTGTTTCGTTCCAATTTTAGCAGAAAACCAATCTACTCTGTATCGTTCCAATTTTAGAAAAAAACAAATTACTGTTTCGTTCCAATTTTAGCAGAAAAACAATCTACTCTGTATCGTTCCAATTTTAGGAAAAAAACAAATTACTGTATTGTTCCAATTTTAGGAAACAAACTAATCTACTCTGTATCGTTCCAATTTTAGAAAAAACGAATTACTGTTTCGTTCCAATTTTAGCAGAAAACCAATCTACTCTGTATCGTTCCAATTTTAGAAAAAAACAAATGACTGTTTCGTTCCAATTTTAGCAGAAAACAAATCTACTCTGTATCGTTCCAATTTTAGAAAAAAACAAATTACTGTTTTGTTCCAATTTTAGCAGAAAACCAATCTACCCTGTATCGTTCCAATTTTAGAAAAAAAATAATTTTGTTCCAATTTTAGCAGAAAACCAATCTACTCTGTATCGTTCCAATTTTAGAAAATAATTTTGTTCCAATTTTAGCAGAAAACTAATCTACTCTATCGTTCCAATTTTAGAAAAAAATTTAACCTACTGTTTCGTTCCAATTTTAGCAGAAAACTAATCTACTCTGTATCGTTCCAATTTTAGAAAACAACAAATCTACTGTTTTGTTCCAATGTTAGCAGAAAACTAATCTACTCTGTATCGTTCCAATTTTAGAAAAAAATGTATCTACTGTTTCGTTCCAATTTTAGAAAAAACTAATCTACTGTATCGTTCCAATTTTAGCAGAAAACCAATCTACTCTGTATCGTTCAAATTTTAGAAAAACCGAATTACTGTTTCGTTCCAATTTTAGCAGAAAACCAATCTACTCTGTATCGTTCCAATTTTAGAAAAAAACTAATTACTGTTTCGTTCCAATTTTAGCAGAAAACCAATCTACTCTGTATCGTTCCAATTTTAGAAAAAACCAAATTACTGTTTTGTTCCAATTTTAGCAGAAAACCAATCTACCCTGTATCGTTCCAATTTTAGAAAAAAACTAATTACTGTATTGTTCCAATTTTAGCAGAAAACCAATCTACTCTGTATCGTTCCAATTTTTGAAAAAAACAAATTACTGTATTGTTCCAATTTTAGGAAACAAACTAATCTACTCTGTATCGTTCAAATTTTTAGATAAAACGAATTACTGTTTCGTTCCAATTTTAGCAGAAAACCAATCTACTCTGTATCGTTCCAATTTTAGAAAAAAACAAATTACTGTTTCGTTCCAATTTTAGCAGAAAAACAATCTACTCTGTATCGTTCCAATTTTAGGAAAAAAACTAATTACTGTATTGTTCCAATTTTAGCAGAAAACCAATCTACTCTGTATCGTTCCAATTTTAGAAAAAACCAAATTACTGTTTTGTTCCAATTTTAGCAGAAAACCAATCTACCCTGTATCGTTCCAATTTTAGAAAAAAACAAATTACTGTATTGTTCCAATTTTAGCAGAAAACCAATCTACTCTGTATCGTTCCAATTTTTGAAAAAAACAAATTACTGTATTGTTCCAATTTTAGGAAACAAACTAATCTACTCTGTATCGTTCAAATTTTAGAAAAAACGAATTACTGTTTCGTTCCAATCTTAGCAGAAAACCAATCTACTCTGTATCGTTCCAATTTTAGAAAAAAACAAATTACTGTTTCGTTCCAATTTTAGCAGAAAAACAATCTACTGTGTATCGTTCCAATTTTAGGAAAAAAACAAATTACTGTATTGTTCCAATTTTAGGAAACAAACTAATCTACTCTGTATCGTTCCAATTTTAGAAAATAATTTTGTTCCAATTTTAGCAGAAAACTAATCTACTCTATCGTTCCAATTTTAGAAAAAAATTAACCTACTGTTTCGTTCCAATTTTAGCAGAAAACTAATCTACTCTGTATCGTTCCAATTTTAGAAAAAAACAAATTACTGTTTCGTTCCAATTTTAGCAGAAAACCAATCTACTCTGTATCGTTCCAATTTTAGAAAAAAACAAATTACTGTTTCGTTCCAATTTTAGCAGAAAACCAATCTACTCTGTATCGTTCCAATTTTAGAAAAAAACATATTACTGTTTCGTTCCAATTTTAGCAGAAAACCAATCTACTCTGTATCGTTCCAATTTTTGAAAAAAACAAATTACTGTATTGTTCCAATTTTAGGAAACAAACTAATCTACTCTGTATCGTTCCAATTTTAGAAAAAACGAATTACTGTTTCGTTCCAATTTTAGCAGAAAACCAATCTACTCTGTATCGTTCCAATTTTAGAAAAAAACAAATTACTGTTTCGTTCCAATTTTAGCAGAAAAACAATCTACTCTGTATCGTTCCAATTTTAGGAAAAAAACAAATTACTGTATTGTTCCAATTTTAGGAAACAAACTAATCTACTCTGTATCGTTCCAATTTTAGAAAAAACGAATTACTGTTTCGTTCCAATTTTAGCAGAAAACCAATCTACTCTGTATCGTTCCAATTTTAGAAAAAAACAAATTACTGTTTCGTTCCAATTTTAGCTGAAAACCAATCTACTCTGTATCGTTCCAATTTTAGAAAAAAAATAATTTTGTTCCAATTTTAGCAGAAAACCAATCTACTCTGTATCGTTCCAATTTTAGAAAAAAACATATTACTGTTTCGTTCCAATTTTAGCAGAAAACCAATCTACTCTGTATCGTTCCAATTTTTGAAAAAAACAAATTACTGTATTGTTCCAATTTTAGGAAACAAACTAATCTACTCTGTATCGTTCCAATTTTAGAAAAAACGAATTACTGTTTCGTTCCAATTTTAGCAGAAAACCAATCTACTCTGTATCGTTCCAATTTTAGAAAAAAACAAATTACTGTTTCGTTCCAATTTTAGCAGAAAAACAATCTACTCTGTATCGTTCCAATTTTAGGAAAAAAACAAATTACTGTATTGTTCCAATTTTAGGAAACAAACTAATCTACTCTGTATCGTTCCAATTTTAGAAAAAACGAATTACTGTTTCGTTCCAATTTTAGCAGAAAACCAATCTACTCTGTATCGTTCCAATTTTAGAAAAAAACAAATTACTGTTTCGTTCCAATTTTAGCTGAAAACCAATCTACTCTGTATCGTTCCAAGTTTAGAAAAAAAATAATTTTGTTCCAATTTTAGCAGAAAACCAATCTACTCTGTATCATTCCAATTTTAGAAAATAATTTTGTTCCAATTTTAGCAGAAAACTAATCTACTCTATCGTTCCAATTTTAGAAAAAAATTAACCTACTGTTTCGTTCCAATTTTAGCAGAAAACTAATCTACTCTGTATCGTTCAAATTTTAGAAAACAACAAATCTACTGTTTTGTTCCAATGTTAGCAGAAAACTAATCTACTCTGTATCGTTCCAATTTTAGAAAAAAATGTATCTACTGTTTCGTTCCAATTTTAGAAAAGACTAATCTACTGTATCGTTCCAATTTTAGCAGAAAACCAATCTACTCTGTATCGTTCCAATTTTAGAAAAAAACGAATTACTGTTTTGTTCCAATTTTAGCAGAAAACCAATCTACTCTGTCTCGTTCCAATTTTAGAAAAAAACGAATTACTGTTTTGTTCCAATTTTAGCAGAAAACCAATCTACTCTGTATCGTTCCAATTTTAGAAAAAACAAATTACTGTTTCGTTCCAATTTTAGCAGAAAACCAATCTACTCTGTATCGTTCCAATTTTTGAAAAAAACAAATTACTGTATTGTTCCAATTTTAGGAAACAAACTAATCTACTCTGTATCGTTCCAATTTTAGAAAAAACGAATTACTGTTTCGTTCCAATTTGAGCAGAAAACCAATCTACTCTGTATCGTTCCAATTTTAGAAAAAAACAAATTACTGTTTCGTTCCAATTTTAGGAAATAAACTAATCTACTCTGTATCGTTCCAATTTTAGAAAAACCGAATTACTGTTTCGTTCCAATTTTAGCAGAAAACCAATCTACTCTGTATCGTTCCAATTTTAGAAAAAAACTAATTACTGTTTCGTTCCAATTTTAGTAGAAAACCAATCTACTCTGTATCGTTCCAATTTTAGAAAAAAACAAATTACTGTTTCGTTCCAATTTTTGCAGAAAACAAATCTACTCTGTATCGTTCCAATTTTAGAAAAAAACAAATTACTGTTTTGTTCCAATTTTAGCAGAAAACCAATCTACCCTGTATCGTTCCAATTTTAGAAAAAAACTAATTACTGTATTGTTCCAATTTTAGCAGAAAACCAATCTACTCTGTATCGTTCCAATTTTTGAAAAAAACAAATTACTGTATTGTTCCAATTTTAGGAAACAAACTAATCTACTCTGTATCGTTCAAATTTTAGAAAAAACGAATTACTGTTTCGTTCCAATTTTAGCAGAAAACCAATCTACTCTGTATCGTTCCAATTTTAGAAAAAAACAAATTACTGTTTCGTTCCAATTTTAGCAGAAAAACAATCTACTCTGTATCGTTCCAATTTTAGGAAAAAAACAAATTACTGTATTGTTCCAATTTTAGGAAACAAACTAATCTACTCTGTATCGTTCAAATTTTAGAAAAAACGAATTACTGTTTCGTTCCAATTTTAGCAGAAAACCAATCTACTCTGTCTCGTTCCAATTTTAGAAAAAAACGAATTACTGTTTTGTTCCAATTTTAGCAGAAAATCAATCAACTCTGTATCGTTCCAATTTTAGAAAAAACAAATTACTGTTTCGTTCCATTTTTAGCAGAAAACCAATCTACTCTGTATCGTTCCAATTTTAGAAAAAAACAAATTACTGTTTTGTTCCAATTTTAGCAGAAAACCAATCTACTCTGTATCGTTCCAATTTTAGAAAAAAACAAATTACTGTTTTGTTCCAATGTTAGCAGAAAACTAATCTACTCTGTATCGTTCCAATTTTAGAAAAAAATGTATCTACTGTTTCGTTCCAATTTTAGAAAAAACTAATCTACTATATCGTTCCAATTTTAGCAGAAAACCAATCTACTCTGTATCGTTCCAATTTTAGAAAAAAACGAATTACTGTTTTGTTCCAATGTTAGCAGAAAACTAATCTACTCTGTATCGTTCCAATTTTAGAAAAAAATGTATCTACTGTTTCGTTCCAATTTTAGAAAAAACTAATCTACTATATCGTTCCAATTTTAGCAGAAAACCAATCTACTCTGTATCGTTCCAATTTTAGAAAAAAACGAATTACTGTTTTGTTCCAATTTTAGCAGAAAACCAATCTACTCTGTCTCGTTCCAATTTTAGAAAAAAACGAATTACTGTTTCGTTCCAATTTTAGCAGAAAACCAATCTACTCTGTATCGTTCCAATTTTAGAAAAAAACAAATTACTGTTTTGTTCCAATGTTAGCAGAAAACTAATCTACTCTGTATCGTTCCAATTTTAGAAAAAAATGTATCTACTGTTTCGTTCCAATTTTAGAAAAAACTAATCTACTATATCGTTCCAATTTTAGCAGAAAACCAATCTACTCTGTATCGTTCCAATTTTAGAAAAAAACGAATTACTGTTTTGTTCCAATTTTAGCAGAAAACCAATCTACTCTGTCTCGTTCCAATTTTAGAAAAAAACGAATTACTGTTTTGTTCCAATTTTAGCAGAAAACCAATCTACTCTGTCTCGTTCCAATTTTAGAAAAAAACAAATTACTGTTTTGTTCCAATGTTAGCAGAAAACTAATCTA
Source organism: Protomyctophum bolini (assembly GCF_963924005.1). Classification (NCBI taxonomy): domain Eukaryota; kingdom Metazoa; phylum Chordata; class Actinopteri; order Myctophiformes; family Myctophidae; genus Protomyctophum; species Protomyctophum bolini. Next base: position 44,354,458 of record NC_137876.1, on the reverse strand, counting down.
CTCTGTATCGTTCCAATTTTAGAAAAAAATGTATCTACTGTTTCGTTCCAATTTTAGAAAAAACTAATCTACTATATCGTTCCAATTTTAGCAGAAAACCAATCTACTCTGTATCGTTCCAATTTTAGAAAAAACAAATTACTGTTTCGTTCCAATTTTAGCAGAAAACCAATCTACTCTGTATCGTTCCAATTTTTGAAAAAAACAAATTACTGTATTGTTCCAATTTTAGGAAACAAACTAATCTACTCTGTATCGTTCCAATTTTAGAAAAAACGAATTACTGTTTCGTTCCAATTTTAGCAGAAAACCAATCTACTCTGTATCGTTCCAATTTTAGAAAAAAACAAATTACTGTTTCGTTCCAATTTTAGCAGAAAACCAATCTACTCTGTCTCGTTCCAATTTTAGAAAAAAACGAATTACTGTTTTGTTCCAATTTTAGCAGAAAACCAATCTACTCTGTATCGTTCCAATTTTAGAAAAAACAAATTACTGTTTCGTTCCAATTTTAGCAGAAAACCAATCTACTCTGTATCGTTCCAATTTTTGAAAAAAACAAATTACTGTATTGTTCCAATTTTAGGAAACAAACTAATCTACTCTGTATCGTTCCAATTTTAGAAAAAACGAATTACTGTTTCGTTCCAATTTTAGCAGAAAACCAATCTACTCTGTATCGTTCCAATTTTAGAAAAAAACAAATTACTGTTTCGTTCCAATTTTAGCAGAAAAACAATCTACTCTGTATCGTTCCAATTTTAGGAAAAAAACAAATTACTGTATTGTTCCAATTTTAGGAAACAAACTAATCTACTCTGTATCGTTCCAATTTTAGAAAAAACGAATTACTGTTTCGTTCCAATTTTAGCAGAAAACCAATCTACTCTGTATCGTTCCAATTTTAGAAAAAAACAAATTACTGTTTCGTTCCAATTTTAGCAGAAAACAAATCTACTCTGTATCGTTCCAATTTTAGAAAAAAACAAATTACTGTTTTGTTCCAATTTTAGCAGAAAACCAATCTACCCTGTATCGTTCCAATTTTAGAAAAAAACGAATTACTGTTTTGTTCCAATTTTAGCAGAAAACTAATCTACTCTGTATCGTTCCAATTTTAGAAAAAACGAATTACTGTTTCGTTCCAATTTTAGCAGAAAACCAATCTACTCTGTATCGTTCCAATTTTAGAAAAAAACAAATTACTGTTTCGTTCCAATTTTAGGAAATAAACTAATCTACTCTGTATCGTTCCAATTTTAGAAAAACCGAATTACTGTTTCGTTCCAATTTTAGCAGAAAACCAATCTACTCTGTATCGTTCCAATTTTAGAAAGAAACTAATTACTGTTTCGTTCCAATTTTAGCAGAAAACCAATCTACTCTGTATCGTTCCAATTTTAGAAAAAAACAAATTACTGTTTCGTTCCAATTTTAGCAGAAAACAAATCTACTCTGTATCGTTCCAATTTTAGAAAAAAACAAATTACTGTTTTGTTCCAATTTTAGCAGAAAACCAATCTACCCTGTATCGTTCCAATTTTAGAAAAAAACAAATTACTGTATTGTTCCAATTTTAGCAGAAAACCAATTTACTCTGTATCGTTCCAATTTTTGAAAAAAACAAATTACTGTATTGTTCCAATTTTAGGAAACAAACTAATCTACTCTGTATCGTTCAAATTTTAGAAAAAACGAATTACTGTTTCGTTCCAATTTTAGCAGAAAACCAATCTACTCTGTATCGTTCCAATTTTAGAAAAAAACAAATTACTGTTTCGTTCCAATTTTAGCAGAAAAACAATCTACTCTGTATCGTTCCAATTTTAGGAAAAAAACAAATTACTGTATTGTTCCAATTTTAGCAGAAAACCAATCTACCCTGTATCGTTCCAATTTTAGAAAAAAACAAATTACTGTATTGTTCCAATTTTAGCAGAAAACCAATTTACTCTGTATCGTTCCAATTTTTGAAAAAAACAAATTACTGTATTGTTCCAATTTTAGGAAACAAACTAATCTACTCTGTATCGTTCAAATTTTAGAAAAAACGAATTACTGTTTCGTTCCAATTTTAGCAGAAAACCAATCTACTCTGTCTCGTTCCAATTTTAGAAAAAAACGAATTACTATTTTGTTCCAATTTTAGCAGAAAATCAATCAACTCTGTATCGTTCCAATTTTAGAAAAAACAAATTACTGTTTCGTTCCATTTTTAGCAGAAAACCAATCTACTCTGTATCGTTCCAATTTTAGAAAAAAACAAATTACTGTTTTGTTCCAATTTTAGCAGAAAACCAATCTACTCTGTATCGTTCCAATTTTAGAAAAAAACAAATTACTGTTTTGTTCCAATGTTAGCAGAAAACTTATCTACTCTGTATCGTTCCAATTTTAGAAAAAAATGTATCTACTGTTTCGTTCCAATTTTAGAAAAAACTAATCTACTATATCGTTCCAATTTTAGCAGAAAACCAATCTACTCTGTATCGTTCCAATTTTAGAAAAAAACGAATTACTGTTTTGTTCCAATTTTAGCAGAAAACCAATCTACTCTGTCTCGTTCCAATTTTAGAAAAAAACGAATTACTGTTTTGTTCCAATTTTAGCAGAAAACCAATCTACTCTGTATCGTTCCAATTTTAGAAAAAAACAAATTACTGTTTTGTTCCAATTTTAGCAGAAAACCAATCTACCCTGTATCGTTCCAATTTTAGAAAAAAAATAATTTTGTTCCAATTTTAGCAGAAAACCAATCTACTCTGTATCGTTCCAATTTTAGAAAATAATTTTGTTCCAATTTTAGCAGAAAACTAATCTACTCTATCGTTCCAATTTTAGAAAAAAATTAACCTACTGTTTCGTTCCAATTTTAGCAGAAAACCAATCTACTCTGTATCGTTCCAATTTTAGAAAACAACAAATTACTGTATTGTTCCAATTTTAGGAAACAAACTAATCTACTCTGTATCGTTCAAATTTTAGAAAAAACGAATTATAGTTTCGTTCCAATTTTAGCAGAAAACCAATCTACTCTGTATCGTTCCAATTTTAGAAAAAAACAAATTACTGTTTCGTTCCAATTTTAGCAGAAAAACAATCTACTCTGTATCGTTCCAATTTTAGGAAAAAAACAAATTACTGTATTGTTCCAATTTTAGGAAACAAACTAATCTACTCTGTATCGTTCCAATTTTAGAAAAAACGAATTACTGTTTCGTTCCAATTTTAGCAGAAAACCAATCTACTCTGTATCGTTCCAATTTTAGAAAAAAACAAATTACTGTTTCGTTCCAATTTTAGCAGAAAACCAATCTACTCTGTATCGTTCCAATTTTAGAAAAAAACAAATTACTGTTTCGTTCCAATTTTAGCAGAAAACAAATCTACTCTGTATCGTTCCAATTTTAGAAAAAAACAAATTACTGTTTTGTTCCAATTTTAGCAGAAAACCAATCTACCCTGTATCGTTCCAATTTTAGAAAAAAAAAATTTTGTTCCAATTTTAGCAGAAAACCAATCTACTCTGTATCGTTCCAATTTTAGAAAATAATTTTGTTCCAATTTTAGCAGAAAACTAATCTACTCTATCGTTCCAATTTTAGAAAAAAATTAACCTACTGTTTCGTTCCAATTTTAGCAGAAAACTAATCTACTCTGTATCGTTCCAATTTTAGAAAACAACAAATCTACTGTTTTGTTCCAATGTTAGCAGAAAACTAATCTACTCTGTATCGTTCCAATTTTAGAAAAAAATTTATCTACTGTTTCGTTCCAATTTTAGAAAAAACTAATCTACTGTATCGTTCCAATTTTAGCAGAAAACCAATCTACTCTGTATCGTTCAAATTTTAGAAAAACCGAATTACTGTTTCGTTCCAATTTTAGCAGAAAACCAATCTACTCTGTATCGTTCCAATTTTAGAAAAAAACTAATTACTGTTTCGTTCCAATTTTAGCAGAAAACCAATCTACTCTGTATCGTTCCAATTTTAGAAAAAAACAAATTACTGTTTTGTTCCAATTTTAGCAGAAAACCAATCTACCCTGTATCGTTCCAATTTTAGAAAAAAACAAATTACTGTATTGTTCCAATTTTAGCAGAAAACCAATCTACTCTGTATCGTTCCAATTTTTGAAAAAAACAAATTACTGTATTGTTCCAATTTTAGGAAACAAACTAATCTACTCTGTATCGTTCAAATTTTTAGATAAAACGAATTACTGTTTCGTTCCAATTTTAGCAGAAAACCAATCTACTCTGTATCGTTCCAATTTTAGAAAAAAACAAATTACTGTTTCGTTCCAATTTTAGCAGAAAAACAATCTACTCTGTATCGTTCCAATTTTAGGAAAAAAACTAATTACTGTATTGTTCCAATTTTAGCAGAAAACCAATCTACTCTGTATCGTTCCAATTTTAGAAAAAAAATTATCTACTGTTTCGTTCCAATTTTAGAAAAAACTAATCTACTGTATCGTTCCAATTTTAGCAGAAAACCAATCTACTCTGTATCGTTCAAATTTTAGAAAAACCGAATTACTGTTTCGTTCCAATTTTAGCAGAAAACCAATCTACTCTGTATCGTTCCAATTTTAGAAAAAAACTAATTACTGTTTCGTTCCAATTTTAGCAGAAAACCAATCTACTCTGTATCGTTCCAATTTTAGAAAAAAACAAATTACTGTTTTGTTCCAATTTTAGCAGAAAACCAATCTACCCTGTATCGTTCCAATTTTAGAAAAAAACAAATTACTGTATTGTTCCAATTTTAGCAGAAAACCAATCTACTCTGTATCGTTCCAATTTTTGAAAATAATTTTGTTCCAATTTTAGCAGAAAACTAATCTACTCTATCGTTCCAATTTTAGAAAAAAATTAACCTACTGTTTCGTTCCAATTTTAGCAGAAAACTAATCTACTCTGTATCGTTCCAATTTTAGAAAACAACAAATCTACTGTTTTGTTCCAATGTTAGCAGAAAACTAATCTACTCTGTATCGTTCCAATTTTAGAAAAAAATTTATCTACTGTTTCGTTCCAATTTTAGAAAAAACTAATCTACTGTATCGTTCCAATTTTAGCAGAAAACCAATCTACTCTGTATCGTTCAAATTTTAGAAAAACCGAATTACTGTTTCGTTCCAATTTTAGCAGAAAACCAATCTACTCTGTATCGTTCCAATTTTAGAAAAAAACTAATTACTGTTTCGTTCCAATTTTAGCAGAAAACCAATCTACTCTGTATCGTTCCAATTTTAGAAAAAAACAAATTACTGTTTTGTTCCAATTTTAGCAGAAAACCAATCTACCCTGTATCGTTCCAATTTTAGAAAAAAACAAATTACTGTATTGTTCCAATTTTAGCAGAAAACCAATCTACTCTGTATCGTTCCAATTTTTGAAAAAAACAAATTACTGTATTGTTCCAATTTTAGGAAACAAACTAATCTACTCTGTATCGTTCAAATTTTTAGATAAAACGAATTACTGTTTCGTTCCAATTTTAGCAGAAAACCAATCTACTCTGTATCGTTCCAATTTTAGAAAAAAACAAATTACTGTTTCGTTCCAATTTTAGCAGAAAAACAATCTACTCTGTATCGTTCCAATTTTAGGAAAAAAACTAATTACTGTATTGTTCCAATTTTAGCAGAAAACCAATCTACTCTGTATCGTTCCAATTTTAGAAAATAATTTTGTTCCAATTTTAGCAGAAAACTAATCTACTCTATCGTTCCAATTTTAGAAAAAAATTAACCTACTGTTTCGTTCCAATTTTAGCAGAAAACTAATCTACTCTGTATCGTTCCAATTTTAGAAAACAACAAATCTACTGTTTTGTTCCAATGTTAGCAGAAAACTAATCTACTCTGTATCGTTCCAATTTTAGAAAAAAAATTATCTACTGTTTCGTTCCAATTTTAGAAAAAACTAATCTACTGTATCGTTCCAATTTTAGCAGAAAACCAATCTACTCTGTATCGTTCAAATTTTAGAAAAAAACAAATTACTGTTTTGTTCCAATGTTAGCAGAAAACCAATCTACCCTGTATCGTTCCAATTTTAGAAAAAAACAAATTACTGTATTGTTCCAATTTTAGCAGAAAACCAATCTACTCTGTATCGTTCCAATTTTTGAAAAAAACAAATTACTGTATTGTTCCAATTTTAGGAAACAAACTAATCTACTCTGTATCGTTCAAATTTTTAGATAAAACGAATTACTGTTTCGTTCCAATTTTAGCAGAAAACCAATCTACTCTGTATCGTTCCAATTTTAGAAAAAAACAAATTACTGTTTCGTTCCAATTTTAGCAGAAAAACAATCTACTCTGTATCGTTCCAATTTTAGGAAAAAAACTAATTACTGTATTGTTCCAATTTTAGCAGAAAACCAATCTACTCTGTATCGTTCCAATTTTAGAAAATAATTGTTCCAATTTTAGCAGAAAACTAATCTACTCTATCGTTCCAATTTTAGAAAAAAATTAACCTACTGTTTCGTTCCAATTTTAGCAGAAAACTAATCTACTCTGTATCGTTCCAATTTTAGAAAACAACAAATCTACTGTTTTGTTCCAATGTTAGCAGAAAACTAATCTACTCTGTATCGTTCCAATTTTAGAAAAAAATTTATCTACTGTTTCGTTCCAATTTTAGAAAAAACTAATCTACTGTATCGTTCCAATTTTAGCAGAAAACCAATCTACTCTGTATCGTTCAAATTTTAGAAAAACCGAATTACTGTTTCGTTCCAATTTTAGCAGAAAACCAATCTACTCTGTATCGTTCCAATTTTAGAAAAAAACTAATTACTGTTTCGTTCCAATTTTAGCAGAAAACCAATCTACTCTGTATCGTTCCAATTTTAGAAAAAAACAAATTACTGTTTTGTTCCAATTTTAGCAGAAAACCAATCTACCCTGTATCGTTCCAATTTTAGAAAAAAACAAATTACTGTATTGTTCCAATTTTAGCAGAAAACCAATCTACTCTGTATCGTTCCAATTTTTGAAAAAAACAAATTACTGTATTGTTCCAATTTTAGGAAACAAACTAATCTACTCTGTATCGTTCAAATTTTTAGATAAAACGAATTACTGTTTCGTTCCAATTTTAGCAGAAAACCAATCTACTCTGTATCGTTCCAATTTTAGAAAAAAACAAATTACTGTTTCGTTCCAATTTTAGCAGAAAAACAATCTACTCTGTATCGTTCCAATTTTAGGAAAAAAACTAATTACTGTATTGTTCCAATTTTAGCAGAAAACCAATCTACTCTGTATCGTTCCAATTTTAGAAAATAAATTATCTACTGTTTCGTTCCAATTTTAGAAAAAACTAATCTACTGTATCGTTCCAATTTTAGCAGAAAACCAATCTACTCTGTATCGTTCAAATTTTAGAAAAACCGAATTACTGTTTCGTTCCAATTTTAGCAGAAAACCAATCTACTCTGTATCGTTCCAATTTTAGAAAAAAACTAATTACTGTTTCGTTCCAATTTTAGCAGAAAACCAATCTACTCTGTATCGTTCCAATTTTAGAAAAAAACAAATTACTGTTTTGTTCCAATTTTAGCAGAAAACCAATCTACCCTGTATCGTTCCAATTTTAGAAAAAAACAAATTACTGTATTGTTCCAATTTTAGCAGAAAACCAATCTACTCTGTATCGTTCCAATTTTTGAAAAAAACAAATTACTGTATTGTTCCAATTTTAGGAAACAAACTAATCTACTCTGTATCGTTCAAATTTTTAGATAAAACGAATTACTGTTTCGTTCCAATTTTAGCAGAAAACCAATCTACTCTGTATCGTTCCAATTTTAGAAAAAAACAAATTACTGTTTCGTTCCAATTTTAGCAGAAAAACAATCTACTCTGTATCGTTCCAATTTTAGGAAAAAAACTAATTACTGTATTGTTCCAATTTTAGCAGAAAACCAATCTACTCTGTATCGTTCCAATTTTAGAAAAAACCAAATTACTGTTTTGTTCCAATTTTAGCAGAAAACCAATCTACCCTGTATCGTTCCAATTTTAGAAAAAAACAAATTACTGTATTGTTCCAATTTTAGCAGAAAACCAATCTACTCTGTATCGTTCCAATTTTTGAAAAAAACAAATTACTGTATTGTTCCAATTTTAGGAAACAAACTAATCTACTCTGTATCGTTCAAATTTTAGAAAAAACGAATTACTGTTTCGTTCCAATCTTAGCAGAAAACCAATCTACTCTGTATCGTTCCAATTTTAGAAAAAAACAAATTACTGTTTCGTTCCAATTTTAGCAGAAAAACAATCTACTGTGTATCGTTCCAATTTTAGGAAAAAAACAAATTACTGTATTGTTCCAATTTTAGGAAACAAACTAATCTACTCTGTATCGTTCCAATTTTAGAAAAAACTAATTACTGTTTCGTTCCAATTTTAGCAGAAAACCAATCTACTCTGTATCGTTCCAATTTTAGAAAAAAACAAATTACTGTTTCGTTCCAATTTTAGCTGAAAACCAATCTACTCTGTATCGTTCCAATTTTAGAAAAAAAAAATTTTTGTTCCAATTTTAGCAGAAAACCAATCTACTCTGTATCGTTCCAATTTTAGAAAATAATTTTGTTCCAATTTTAGCAGAAAACTAATCTACTCTATCGTTCCAATTTTAGAAAAAAATTAACCTACTGTTTCGTTCCAATTTTAGCAGAAAACTAATCTACTCTGTATCGTTCCAATTTTAGAAAAAAACAAATTACTGTTTCGTTCCAATTTTAGCAGAAAACCAATCTACTCTGTATCGTTCCAATTTTAGAAAAAAACAAATTACTGTTTCGTTCCAATTTTAGCAGAAAACCAATCTACTCTGTATCGTTCCAATTTTAGAAAAAAACATATTACTGTTTCGTTCCAATTTTAGCAGAAAACCAATCTACTCTGTATCGTTCCAATTTTTGAAAAAAACAAATTACTGTATTGTTCCAATTTTAGGAAACAAACTAATCTACTCTGTATCGTTCCAATTTTAGAAAAAACGAATTACTGTTTCGTTCCAATTTTAGCAGAAAACCAATCTACTCTGTATCGTTCCAATTTTTGAAAAAAACAAATTACTGTTTCGTTCCAATTTTAGCAGAAAAACAATCTACTCTGTATCGTTCCAATTTTAGGAAAAAAACAAATTACTGTATTGTTCCAATTTTAGGAAACAAACTAATCTACTTTGTATCGTTCCAATTTTAGAAAAAACGAATTACTGTTTCGTTCCAATTTTAGCAGAAAACCAATCTACTCTGTATCGTTCCAATTTTAGAAAAAAACAAATTACTGTTTCGTTCCAATTTTAGCTGAAAACCAATCTACTCTGTATCGTTCCAATTTTAGAAAAAAAAAAATTTTGTTCCAATTTTAGCAGAAAACCAATCTACTCTGTATCGTTCCAATTTTAGAAAAAAACATATTACTGTTTCGTTCCAATTTTAGCAGAAAACCAATCTACTCTGTATCGTTCCAATTTTTGAAAAAAACAAATTACTGTATTGTTCCAATTTTAGGAAACAAACTAATCTACTCTGTATCGTTCCAATTTTAGAAAAAACGAATTACTGTTTCGTTCCAATTTTAGCAGAAAACCAATCTACTCTGTATCGTTCCAATTTTAGAAAAAAACAAATTACTGTTTCGTTCCAATTTTAGCAGAAAAACAATCTACTCTGTATCGTTCCAATTTTAGGAAAAAAACAAATTACTGTATTGTTCCAATTTTAGGAAACAAACTAATCTACTCTGTATCGTTCCAATTTTAGAAAAAACGAATTACTGTTTCGTTCCAATTTTAGCAGAAAACCAATCTACTCTGTATCGTTCCAATTTTAGAAAAAAACAAATTACTGTTTCGTTCCAATTTTAGCTGAAAACCAATCTACTCTGTATCGTTCCAAGCTTAGAAAAAAAATAATTTTGTTCCAATTTTAGCAGAAAACCAATCTACTCTGTATCGTTCCAATTTTAGAAAATAATTTTGTTCCAATTTTAGCAGAAAACTAATCTACTCTATCGTTCCAATTTTAGAAAAAAATTAACCTACTGTTTCGTTCCAATTTTAGCAGAAAACTAATCTACTCTGTATCGTTCAAATTTTAGAAAACAACAAATCTACTGTTTTGTTCCAATGTTAGCAGAAAACTAATCTACTCTGTATCGTTCAAATTTTAGAAAAAAATGTATCTACTGTTTCGTTCCAATTTTAGAAAAGACTAATCTACTGTATCGTTCCAATTTTAGCAGAAAACCAATCTACTCTGTATCGTTCCAATTTTAGAAAAAAACGAATTACTGTTTTGTTCCAATTTTAGCAGAAAACCAATCTACTCTGTCTCGTTCCAATTTTAGAAAAAAACGAATTACTGTTTTGTTCCAATTTTAGCAGAAAACCAATCTACTCTGTATCGTTCCAATTTTAGAAAAAACAAATTACTGTTTCGTTCCAATTTTAGCAGAAAACCAATCTACTCTGTATCGTTCCAATTTTTGAAAAAAACAAATTACTGTATTGTTCCAATTTTAGGAAACAAACTAATCTACTCTGTATCGTTCCAATTTTAGAAAAAACGAATTACTGTTTCGTTCCAATTTGAGCAGAAAACCAATCTACTCTGTATCGTTCCAATTTTAGAAAAAAACAAATTACTGTTTCGTTCCAATTTTAGGAAATAAACTAATCTACTCTGTATCGTTCCAATTTTAGAAAAACCGAATTACTGTTTCGTTCCAATTTTAGCAGAAAACCAATCTACTCTGTATCGTTCCAATTTTAGAAAAAAACTAATTACTGTTTCGTTCCAATTTTAGCAGAAAACCAATCTACTCTGTATCGTTCCAATTTTAGAAAAAAACTAATTACTGTTTCGTTCCAATTTTAGCAGAAAACCAATCTACCCTGTATCGTTCCAATTTTAGAAAAAAACAAATTACTGTATTGTTCCAATTTTAGCAGAAAACCAATCTACTCTGTATCGTTCCAATTTTTGAAAAAAACAAATTACTGTATTGTTCCAATTTTAGGAAACAAACTAATCTACTCTGTATCGTTCAAATTTTAGAAAAAACGAATTACTGTTTCGTTCCAATTTTAGCAGAAAACCAATCTACTCTGTATCGTTCCAATTTTAGAAAAAAACAAATTACTGTTTCGTTCCAATTTTAGCAGAAAAACAATCTACTCTGTATCGTTCCAATTTTAGGAAAAAAACAAATTACTGTATTGTTCCAATTTTAGGAAACAAACTAATCTACTCTGTATCGTTCAAATTTTAGAAAAAACGAATTACTGTTTCGTTCCAATTTTAGCAGAAAACCAATCTACTCTGTCTCGTTCCAATTTTAGAAAAAAACGAATTACTGTTTTGTTCCAATTTTAGCAGAAAATCAATCAACTCTGTATCGTTCCAATTTTAGAAAAAACAAATTACTGTTTCGTTCCATTTTTAGCAGAAAACCAATCTACTCTGTATCGTTCCAATTTTAGAAAAAAACAAATTACTGTTTTGTTCCAATTTTAGCAGAAAACCAATCTACTCTGTATCGTTCCAATTTTAGAAAAAAACAAATTACTGTTTTGTTCCAATGTTAGCAGAAAACTAATCTACTCTGTATCGTTCCAATTTTAGAAAAAAATGTATCTACTGTTTCGTTCCAATTTTAGAAAAAACTAATCTACTATATCGTTCCAATTTTAGCAGAAAACCAATCTACTCTGTATCGTTCCAATTTTAGAAAAAAACGAATTACTGTTTTGTTCCAATGTTAGCAGAAAACTAATCTACTCTGTATCGTTCCAATTTTAGAAGAAAATGTATCTACTGTTTCGTTCCAATTTTAGAAAAAACTAATCTACTATATCGTTCCAATTTTAGCAGAAAACCAATCTACTCTGTATCGTTCCAATTTTAGAAAAAAACGAATTACTGTTTTGTTCCAATTTTAGAAGAAAACCAATCTACTCTGTCTCGTTCCAATTTTAGAAAAAAACGAATTACTGTTTTGTTCCAATTTTAGCAGAAAACCAATCTACTCTGTCTCGTTCCAATTTTAGAAAAAAACGAATTACTGTTTTGTTCCAATTTTAGCAGAAAACCAATCTACTCTGTATCGTTCCAATTTTAGAAAAAACAAATTACTGTTTCGTTCCAATTTTAGCAGAAAACCAATCTACTCTGTATCGTTCCAATTTTAGAAAAAAACAAATTACTGTTTTGTTCCAATGTTAGCAGAAAACTAATCTACTCTGTATCGTTCCAATTTTAGAAAAAAATGTATCTACTGTTTCGTTCCAATTTTAGAAAAAACTAATCTACTATATCGTTCCAATTTTAGCAGAAAACCAATCTACTCTGTATCGTTCCAATTTTAGAAAAAAACGAATTACTGTTTTGTTCCAATTTTAGCAGAAAACCAATCTACTCTGTCTCGTTCCAATTTTAGAAAAAAACGAATTACTGTTTTGTTCCAATTTTAGCAGAAAACCAATCTACTCTGTCTCGTTCCAATTTTAGAAAAAAACGAATTACTGTTTTGTTCCAATTTTAGCAGAAAACCAATCTACTCTGTATCGTTCCAATTTTAGAAAAAACAAATTACTGTTTCGTTCCAATTTTAGCAGAAAACCAATCTACTCTGTATCGTTCCAATTTTTGAAAAAAACAAATTACTGTATTGTTCCAATTTTAGGAAACAAACTAATCTACTCTGTATCGTTCCAATTTTAGAAAAAACGAATTACTGTTTCGTTCCAATTTTAGCAGAAAACCAATCTACTCCGTATCGTTCCAATTTTAGAAAAAAACAAATTACTGTTTCGTTCCAATTTTAGGAAATAAACTAATCTACTCTGTATCGTTCCAATTTTAGAAAAAAACAAATTACTGTTTCGTTCCAATTTTAGCAGAAAAACAATCTACTCTGTATCGTTCCAATTTTAGGAAAAAAACAAATTACTGTATTGTTCCAATTTTAGGAAACAAACTAATCTACTCTGTATCGTTCCAATTTTAGAAAAAACGAATTACTGTTTCGTTCCAATTTTAGCAGAAAACCAATCTACTCTGTATCGTTCCAATTTTAGAAAAAAACAAATTACTGTTTCGTTCCAATTTTAGCTGAAAACCAATCTACTCTGTATCGTTCCAATTTTAGAAAAAAAATAATTTTGTTCCAATTTTAGCAGAAAACCAATCTACTCTGTATCGTTCCAATTTTAGAAAATAATTTTGTTCCAATTTTAGCAGAAAACTAATCTACTCTATCGTTCCAATTTTAGAAAAAAATTAACCTACTGTTTCGTTCCAATTTTAGCAGAAAACTAATCTACTCTGTATCGTTCCAATTTTAGAAAAAAAATAATTTTGTTCCAATTTTAGCAGAAAACCAATCTACTCTGTATCGTTCCAATTTTAGAAAATAATTTTGTTCCAATCTTAGCAGAAAACTAATCTACTCTGTATCGTTCCAATTTTAGAAAAAAATGTATCTACTGTTTCGTTCCAATTTTAGAAAAAACTAATCTACTATATCGTTCCAATTTTAGCAGAAAACCAATCTACTCTGTATCGTTCCAATTTTAGAAAAAAACGAATTACTGTTTTGTTCCAATGTTAGCAGAAAACTAATCTACTCTGTATCGTTCCAATTTTAGAAAAAAATGTATCTACTGTTTCGTTCCAATTTTAGAAAAAACTAATCTACTATATCGTTCCAATTTTAGCAGAAAACCAATCTACTCTGTATCGTTCCAATTTTAGAAAAAAACAAATTACTGTTTTGTTCCAATTTTAGAAGAAAACCAATCTACTCTGTCTCGTTCCAATTTTAGAAAAAAACGAATTACTGTTTTGTTCCAATTTTAGCAGAAAACCAATCTACTCTGTCTCGTTCCAATTTTAGAAAAAAACGAATTACTGTTTTGTTCCAATTTTAGCAGAAAACCAATCTACTCTGTATCGTTCCAATTTTAGAAAAAACAAATTACTGTTTCGTTCCAATTTTAGCAGAAAACCAATCTACTCTGTATCGTTCCAATTTTAGAAAAAAACAAATTACTGTTTTGTTCCAATGTTAGCAGAAAACTAATCTACTCTGTATCGTTCCAATTTTAGAAAAAAATGTATCTACTGTTTCGTTCCAATTTTAGCAGAAAACCAATCTACTCTGTATCGTTCCAATTTTAGAAAAAAACGAATTACTGTTTTGTTCCAATTTTAGCAGAAAACCAATCTACTCTGTCTCGTTCCAATTTTAGAAAAAAACGAATTACTGTTTTGTTCCAATTTTAGCAGAAAACCAATCTACTCTGTCTCGTTCCAATTTTAGAAAAAAACGAATTACTGTTTTGTTCCAATTTTAGCAGAAAACCAATCTACTCTGTATCGTTCCAATTTTAGAAAAAACAAATTACTGTTTCGTTCCAATTTTAGCAGAAAACCAATCTACTCTGTATCGTTCCAATTTTTGAAAAAAACAAATTACTGTATTGTTCCAATTTTAGGAAACAAACTAATCTACTCTGTATCGTTCCAATTTTAGAAAAAACGAATTACTGTTTCGTTCCAATTTTAGCAGAAAACCAATCTACTCCGTATCGTTCCAATTTTAGAAAAAAACAAATTACTGTTTCGTTCCAATTTTAGGAAATAAACTAATCTACTCTGTATCGTTCCAATTTTAGAAAAAAACAAATTACTGTTTCGTTCCAATTTTAGCAGAAAAACAATCTACTCTGTATCGTTCCAATTTTAGGAAAAAAACAAATTACTGTATTGTTCCAATTTTAGGAAACAAACTAATCTACTCTGTATCGTTCCAATTTTAGAAAAAACGAATTACTGTTTCGTTCCAATTTTAGCAGAAAACCAATCTACTCTGTATCGTTCCAATTTTAGAAAAAAACAAATTACTGTTTCGTTCCAATTTTAGCTGAAAACCAATCTACTCTGTATCGTTCCAATTTTAGAAAAAAAATAATTTTGTTCCAATTTTAGCAGAAAACCAATCTACTCTGTATCGTTCCAATTTTAGAAAATAATTTTGTTCCAATTTTAGCAGAAAACTAATCTACTCTATCGTTCCAATTTTAGAAAAAAATTAACCTACTGTTTCGTTCCAATTTTAGCAGAAAACTAATCTACTCTGTATCGTTCCAATTTTAGAAAAAATATAATTTTGTTCCAATTTTAGCAGAAAACCAATCTACTCTGTATCGTTCCAATTTTAGAAAATAATTTTGTTCCAATGTTAGCAGAAAACTAATCTACTCTGTATCGTTCCAATTTTAGAAAAAAATGTATCTACTGTTTCGTTCCAATTTTAGAAAAAACTAATCTACTATATCGTTCCAATTTTAGCAGAAAACCAATCTACTCTGTATCGTTCCAATTTTAGAAAAAAACGAATTACTGTTTTGTTCCAATGTTAGCAGAAAACTAATCTACTCTGTATCGTTCCAATTTTAGAAAAAAATGTATCTACTGTTTCGTTCCAATTTTAGAAAAAACTAATCTACTATATCGTTCCAATTTTAGCAGAAAACCAATCTACTCTGTATCGTTCCAATTTTAGAAAAAAACAAATTACTGTTTTGTTCCAATTTTAGAAGAAAACCAATCTACTCTGTCTCGTTCCAATTTTAGAAAAAAACGAATTACTGTTTTGTTCCAATTTTAGCAGAAAACCAATCTACTCTGTCTCGTTCCAATTTTAGAAAAAAACGAATTACTGTTTTGTTCCAATTTTAGCAGAAAACCAATCTACTCTGTATCGTTCCAATTTTAGAAAAAACAAATTACTGTTTCGTTCCAATTTTAGCAGAAAACCAATCTACTCTGTATCGTTCCAATTTTTGAAAAAAACAAATTACTGTTTTGTTCCAATGTTAGCAGAAAACTAATCTACTCTGTATCGTTCCAATTTTAGAAAAAAATGTATCTACTGTTTCGTTCCAATTTTAGAAAAAACTAATCTACTATATCGTTCCAATTTTAGCAGAAAACCAATCTACTCTGTATCGTTCCAATTTTAGAAAAAAACGAATTACTGTTTTGTTCCAATTTTAGCAGAAAACCAATCTACTCTGTCTCGTTCCAATTTTAGAAAAAAACGAATTACTGTTTTGTTCCAATTTTAGCAGAAAACCAATCTACTCTGTCTCGTTCCAATTTTAGAAAAAAACGAATTACTGTTTTGTTCCAATTTTAGCAGAAAACCAATCTACTCTGTATCGTTCCAATTTTAGAAAAAACAAATTACTGTTTCGTTCCAATTTTAGCAGAAAACCAATCTACTCTGTATCGTTCCAATTTTTGAAAAAAACAAATTACTGTATTGTTCCAATTTTAGGAAACAAACTAATCTACTCTGTATCGTTCCAATTTTAGAAAAAACGAATTACTGTTTCGTTCCAATTTTAGCAGAAAACCAATCTACTCCGTATCGTTCCAATTTTAGAAAAAAACAAATTACTGTTTCGTTCCAATTTTAGGAAATAAACTAATCTACTCTGTATCGTTCCAATTTTAGAAAAAAACAAATTACTGTTTCGTTCCAATTTTAGCAGAAAAACAATCTACTCTGTATCGTTCCAATTTTAGGAAAAAAACAAATTACTGTATTGTTCCAATTTTAGGAAACAAACTAATCTACTCTGTATCGTTCCAATTTTAGAAAAAACGAATTACTGTTTCGTTCCAATTTTAGCAGAAAACCAATCTACTCTGTATCGTTCCAATTTTAGAAAAAAACAAATTACTGTTTCGTTCCAATTTTAGCTGAAAACCAATCTACTCTGTATCGTTCCAATTTTAGAAAAAAAATAATTTTGTTCCAATTTTAGCAGAAAACCAATCTACTCTGTATCGTTCCAATTTTAGAAAATAATTTTGTTCCAATTTTAGCAGAAAACTAATCTACTCTATCGTTCCAATTTTAGAAAAAAATTAACCTACTGTTTCGTTCCAATTTTAGCAGAAAACTAATCTACTCTGTATCGTTCCAATTTTAGAAAAAAAATAATTTTGTTCCAATTTTAGCAGAAAACCAATCTACTCTGTATCGTTCCAATTTTAGAAAATAATTTTGTTCCAATGTTAGCAGAAAACTAATCTACTCTGTATCGTTCCAATTTTAGAAAAAAATGTATCTACTGTTTCGTTCCAATTTTAGAAAAAACTAATCTACTATATCGTTCCAATTTTAGCAGAAAACCAATCTACTCTGTATCGTTCCAATTTTAGAAAAAAACGAATTACTGTTTTGTTCCAATGTTAGCAGAAAACTAATCTACTCTGTATCGTTCCAATTTTAGAAAAAAATGTATCTACTGTTTCGTTCCAATTTTAGAAAAAACTAATCTACTATATCGTTCCAATTTTAGCAGAAAACCAATCTACTCTGTATCGTTCCAATTTTAGAAAAAAACAAATTACTGTTTTGTTCCAATTTTAGAAGAAAACCAATCTACTCTGTCTCGTTCCAATTTTAGAAAAAAACGAATTACTGTTTTGTTCCAATTTTAGCAGAAAACCAATCTACTCTGTCTCGTTCCAATTTTAGAAAAAAACGAATTACTGTTTTGTTCCAATTTTAGCAGAAAACCAATCTACTCTGTATCGTTCCAATTTTAGAAAAAACAAATTACTGTTTCGTTCCAATTTTAGCAGAAAACCAATCTACTCTGTATCGTTCTAATTTTAGAAAAAAACAAATTACTGTTTTGTTCCAATGTTAGCAGAAAACTAATCTACTCTGTATCGTTCCAATTTTAGAAAAAAATGTATCTACTGTTTCGTTCCAATTTTAGAAAAAACTAATCTACTATATCGTTCCAATTTTAGCAGAAAACCAATCTACTCTGTATCGTTCCAATTTTAGAAAAAAACGAATTACTGTTTTGTTCCAATTTTAGCAGAAAACCAATCTACTCTGTCTCGTTCCAATTTTAGAAAAAAACGAATTACTGTTTTGTTCCAATTTTAGCAGAAAACCAATCTACTCTGTCTCGTTCCAATTTTAGAAAAAAACGAATTACTGTTTTGTTCCAATTTTAGCAGAAAACCAATCTACTCTGTATCGTTCCAATTTTAGAAAAAAACAAATTACTGTTTCGTTCCAATTTTAGCAGAAAACCAATCTACTCTTTATCGTTCCAATTTTTGAAAAAAACAAATTACTGTATTGTTCCAATTTTAGGAAACAAACTAATCTACTCTGTATCGTTCCAATTTTAGAAAAAACGAATTACTGTTTCGTTCCAATTTTAGCAGAAAACCAATCTACTCTGTATCGTTCCAATTTTAGAAAAAAACAAATTACTGTTTCGTTCCAATTTTAGGAAATAAACTAATCTACTCTGTATCGTTCCAATTTTAGAAAAAAACAAATTACTGTTTCGTTTTAATTTTAGCAGAAAAACAATCTACTCTGTATCGTTCCAATTTTAGGAAAAAAACAAATTACTGTATTGTTCCAATTTTAGGAAACAAACTAATCTACTCTGTATCGTTCCAATTTTAGAAAAAACGAATTAAAGTTTCGTTCCAATTTTAGCAGAAAACCAATCTACTCTGTATCGTTCCAATTTTAGAAAAAAACAAATTACTGTATTGTTCCAATTTTAGCAGAAAACCAATCTACTCTGTATCGTTCGAATTTTAGAAAAATCACGGATGTAATTTAGGATTAGCAAAAAAAAGAGCTCAAAAGGGTGAAAAATATGGAACGCTTCACGAATTTGCGTGTCATCCTTGCGCTCCCTCCATCACCTACTTCTCTGGGTTGTTCTAAAATGTCTTTCTAAGATTTCTCTATGTTCCCTGGAGGGCTATTGGCCCATCTAATATCGCTTGGAGTGCGCCCAGTTGGCCAGTTCTGCTGTCTGTCAGTCTCCTGTCTGACAGCTGACTGCAGGGCACCGCCCCCTCTCCCAGATTCAAGACAACAACGGCGGCCATCTTGCTCTGTTGTTCAGTGCTACAGTGTAGGTATTTCTTCATATTTTTTTAATAAATCATACAAGGTGTTTGAAAAATATTGAAAGGCAGCAGGACTTCAACCAGGGGCCAATAAGGGATCGATTTTAATTTGGAACATTTTTGTCCATTTTTGGCAAAGTTATGGATAGTTATGGAGATGCTAGCATAGCATGATAGCCTTCTTCCCATCCATGCAGCTCAGAGGGACAGACAGTGGAATATTTAATATTTTTTATTAAATCGTACAAGGTGTTTGGAAAATATTTAAAGGCACCTTGTCTTCAACCAGGTCCCACCAAGGAATCGATTTTAATTTGGAAAAAATTTGGTTCATTTTGGCATAGTTATGGATGGTTATGGACCTATAGCATCGGCTAGCATGATAACCTTTTTCCCCATCCATCTACCTCAGAGAGACAGACAGTGGAATATTTAATATTTTTTATTAAATCGTACAAGGTGTTTGGAAAATATTTAAAGGCACCTTGTCTTCAACCAGGTCCCACCAAGGAATCGATTTTAATTTGGAAAAAAATTGGTTCATTTTGGCATATATATGGACATTGCAGCATATGTTAACATGTTAGCTGCAGGATGGGTTCTTCTCATTATTTATTACTGTATGTTCAATTGGTGTACATTAGCGTGGAGCAGCAACAGCTTGCTATTTTAGAAATGTTTTACTCAAATTGAGAACAATACACAATAGCATGTTTTTAAATAGCATGTTGTGAGCTTGTAGATCTGCTCATTTCATATAGGAAATGTATATGAGGTTGGTTAAATGTTATATCGAAGGTTAATTCTTTAGATGTGAAAATCATGTAATACTGCACTGTCTAGGGCCAATTCACATGCAAACACAAACAGCAATGGTATAGTACTATAGCCAGCTTCTGCTGGACTGTACGGGGTGCGATTCCCTGCATTGCTAATAACCTGCTGTGATATACCCATTTATTTTCTCCGCTGTATTGTCATAGCCAGGATTTAAAATTATCTATGACTTCTACAACATTGCTTTTAATTGATCTTTTATTTTATTTTTTGTTATTCATGTCCTCACTGTATTGCATTACTGCTTTTCTTTTATTCTCCATTGTTCTGTAAAGCACTTTGAGCTGCATTTCATGTCATGAAAGGTGCTATACAAATAAAGTTGTATTATTATTATCTGCTTCCTTCCCTTCAATCTGGGGGACGGATTGATTGATAAGGAAGCCTAGAGCTTTGAACCTTACTGACCTTCCTTTGAACTGGGACATTAGCTGATCTACAAGCTCACAACCATAAATCAAATTTAGCTAGGCTATTGATATACAATTATTGACAGACTAACTTCAGAATAATTATTTTATTTTATTTGTAATGTTTAACTAACTAACTAATTCATTCATTCATATTTAACCATGGCAGAGAACAAAACTAAAATCAAGAGTGAAGAGGTGAGTTGAGTAATGTAACTCTGAGAACAAAGGCAATGACCCCTCGACCTTACTGTTCTGTCATAATTATTCACATATTTCACACACCACTCTCACCTCTCATGGATGCTGTGATTTCTCTGCATGCATGCAACTGAATGGCCACGAGGTATCGTAAATGCACAGTAACAGAGCATAGTCCTAGCAGAGTCTGTTCAATAGTTCAGCTCTAATGTCATATTAGAGCTGACATATTATATTATTATTGTCATATGTCATATTATAATGTCAATTTGAGTTGCTATAGATGTGTTTGTGTTAACTGAACCTTCAGAACTAAGACAATTCATGGAATATGAGTATGACAACCTCAAATAATGAACTCGTGTCCCAATTTTAGCTGAAAACCAATCTACTCTGTATCGTTCCAATTTTAGAAAAAAAATAATTTTGTTCCAATTTTAGCAGAAAACCAATCTACTCTGTATCGTTCCAATTTTAGAAAATAATTTTGTTCCAATTTTAGCAGAAAACTTATCTACTCTATCGTTCCAATTTTAGAAAAAAATTAACCTACTGTTTCGTTCCAATTTTAGCAGAAAACTAATCTACTCTGTATCGTTCCAATTTTAGAAAACAACAAATCTACTGTTTTGTTCCAATGTTAGCAGAAAACTAATCTACTCTGTATCGTTCCAATTTTAGAAAAAAATTTATCTACTGTTTCGTTCCAATTTTAGAAAAGACTAATCTACTGTATCGTTCCAATTTTAGCAGAAAACCAATCTACTCTGTATCGTTCCAATTTTAGAAAAAAACGAATTACTGTTTTGTTCCAATTTTAGCAGAAAACCAATCTACTCTGTCTCGTTCCAATTTTAGAAAAAAACGAATTACTGTTTTGTTCCAATTTTAGCAGAAAACCAATCTACTCTGTATCGTTCCAATTTTAGAAAAAACAAATTACTGTTTCGTTCCAATTTTAGCAGAAAACCAATCTACTCTGTATCGTTCCAATTTTTGAAAAAAACAAATTACTGTATTGTTCCAATTTTAGGAAACAAACTAATCTACTCTGTATCGTTCCAATTTTAGAAAAAACGAATTACTGTTTCGTTCCAATTTTAGCAGAAAACCAATCTACTCTGTATCGTTCCAATTTTAGAAAAAAACAAATTACTGTTTCGTTCCAATTTTAGGAAATAAACTAATCTACTCTGTATCGTTCCAATTTTAGAAAAACCGAATTACTGTTTCGTTCCAATTTTAGCAGAAAACCAATCTACTCTGTATCGTTCCAATTTTAGAAAGAAACTAATTACTGTTTCGTTCCAATTTTAGCAGAAAACCAATCTACTCTGTATCGTTCCAATTTTAGAAAAAAACAAATTACTGTTTCGTTCCAATTTTAGCAGAAAACAAATCTACTCTGTATCGTTCCAATTTTAGAAAAAAACAAATTACTGTTTTGTTCCAATTTTAGCAGAAAACCAATCTACCCTGTATCGTTCCAATTTTAGAAAAAAACAAATTACTGTATTGTTCCAATTTTAGGAAACAAACTAATCTACTCTGTATCGTTCCAATTTTAGAAAAAACGAATTAAAGTTTCGTTCCAATTTTAGCAGAAAACCAATCTACTCTGTATCGTTCCAATTTTAGAAAAAAACAAATTACTGTTTCGTTCCAATTTTAGCTGAAAACCAATCTACTCTGTATCGTTCCAATTTTAGAAAAAAAATAATTTTGTTCCAATTTTAGCAGAAAACCAATCTACTCTGTATCGTTCCAATTTTAGAAAATAATTTTGTTCCAATTTTAGCAGAAAACTTATCTACTCTATCGTTCCAATTTTAGAAAAAAATTAACCTACTGTTTCGTTCCAATTTTAGCAGAAAACTAATCTACTCTGTATCGTTCCAATTTTAGAAAACAACAAATCTACTGTTTTGTTCCAATGTTAGCAGAAAACTAATCTACTCTGTATCGTTCCAATTTTAGAAAAAAATGTATCTACTGTTTCGTTCCAATTTTAGAAAAGACTAATCTACTGTATTGTTCCAATTTTAGCAGAAAACCAATCTACTCTGTATCGTTCCAATTTTAGAAAAAAACGAATTACTGTTTTGTTCCAATTTTAGCAGAAAACCAATCTACTCTGTCTCGTTCCAATTTTAGAAAAAAACGAATTACTGTTTTGTTCCAATTTTAGCAGAAAACCAATCTACTCTGTATCGTTCCAATTTTAGAAAAAACAAATTACTGTTTCGTTCCAATTTTAGCAGAAAACCAATCTACTCTGTATCGTTCCAATTTTTGAAAAAAACAAATTACTGTATTGTTCCAATTTTAGGAAACAAACTAATCTACTCTGTATCGTTCCAATTTTAGAAAAAACGAATTACTGTTTCGTTCCAATTTTAGCAGAAAACCAATCTACTCTGTATCGTTCCAATTTTAGAAAAAAACAAATTACTGTTTCGTTCCAATTTTAGGAAATAAACTAATCTACTCTGTATCGTTCCAATTTTAGAAAAACCGAATTACTGTTTCGTTCCAATTTTAGCAGAAAACCAATCTACTCTGTATCGTTCCAATTTTAGAAAGAAACTAATTACTGTTTCGTTCCAATTTTAGCAGAAAACCAATCTACTCTGTATCGTTCCAATTTTAGAAAAAAACAAATTACTGTTTCGTTCCAATTTTAGCAGAAAACAAATCTACTCTGTATCGTTCCAATTTTAGAAAAAAACAAATTACTGTTTTGTTCCAATTTTAGCAGAAAACCAATCTACCCTGTATCGTTCCAATTTTAGAAAAAAACAAATTACTGTATTGTTCCAATTTTAGCAGAAAACCAATCTACTCTGTATCGTTCCAATTTTTGAAAAAAACAAATTACTGTATTGTTCCAATTTTAGGAAACAAACTAATCTACTCTGTATCGTTCAAATTTTAGAAAAAACGAATTACTGTTTCGTTCCAATTTTAGCAGAAAACCAATCTACTCTGTATCGTTCCAATTTTAGAAAAAAACAAATTACTGTTTCGTTCCAATTTTAGCAGAAAAACAATCTACTCTGTATCGTTCCAATTTTAGGAAAAAAACAAATTACTGTATTGTTCCAATTTTAGGAAACAAACTAATCTACTCTGTATCGTTCAAATTTTAGAAAAAACGAATTACTGTTTCGTTCCAATTTTAGCAGAAAACCAATCTACTCTGTCTCGTTCCAATTTTAGAAAAAAACGAATTACTATTTTGTTCCAATTTTAGCAGAAAATCAATCAACTCTGTATCGTTCCAATTTTAGAAAAAACAAATTACTGTTTCGTTCCATTTTTAGCAGAAAACCAATCTACTCTGTATCGTTCCAATTTTAGAAAAAAACAAATTACTGTTTTGTTCCAATTTTAGCAGAAAACTAATCTACTCTGTATCGTTCAAATTTTAGAAAAAAATGTATCTACTGTTTCGTTCCAATTTTAGAAAAAACTAATCTACTATATCGTTCCAATTTTAGCAGAAAACCAATCTACTCTGTATCGTTCCAATTTTAGAAAAAAACGAATTACTGTTTTGTTCCAATTTTAGCAGAAAACCAATCTACTCTGTCTCGTTCCAATTTTAGAAAAAAACGAATTACTGTTTTGTTCCAATTTTAGCAGAAAACCAATCTACTCTGTCTCGTTCCAATTTTAGAAAAAAACGAATTACTGTTTTGTTCCAATTTTAGCAGAAAACCAATCTACTCTGTATCGTTCCAATTTTAGAAAAAAACAAATTACTGTTTCGTTCCAATTTTAGCAGAAAACCAATCTACTCTGTATCGTTCCAATTTTTGAAAAAAACAAATTACTGTATTGTTCCAATTTTAGGAAACAAACTAATCTACTCTGTATCGTTCCAATTTTAGAAAAAACGAATTACTGTTTCGTTCCAATTTTAGCAGAAAACCAATCTACTCTGTATCGTTCCAATTTTAGAAAAAAACAAATTACTGTTTCGTTCCAATTTTAGGAAATAAACTAATCTACTCTGTATCGTTCCAATTTTAGAAAAAAACAAATTACTGTTTCGTTTTAATTTTAGCAGAAAAACAATCTACTCTGTATCGTTCCAATTTTAGGAAAAAAACAAATTACTGTATTGTTCCAATTTTAGGAAACAAACTAATCTACTCTGTATCGTTCCAATTTTAGAAAAAACGAATTAAAGTTTCGTTCCAATTTTAGCAGAAAACCAATCTACTCTGTATCGTTCCAATTTTAGAAAAAAACAAATTACTGTTTCGTTCCAATTTTAGCTGAAAACCAATCTACTCTGTATCGTTCCAATTTTAGAAAAAAAATAATTTTGTTCCAATTTTAGCAGAAAACCAATCTACTCTGTATCGTTCCAATTTTAGAAAATAATTTTGTTCCAATTTTAGCAGAAAACTTATCTACTCTATCGTTCCAATTTTAGAAAAAAATTAACCTACTGTTTCGTTCCAATTTTAGCAGAAAACTAATCTACTCTGTATCGTTCCAATTTTAGAAAACAACAAATCTACTGTTTTGTTCCAATGTTAGCAGAAAACTAATCTACTCTGTATCGTTCCAATTTTAGAAAAAAATTTATCTACTGTTTCGTTCCAATTTTAGAAAAGACTAATCTACTGTATCGTTCCAATTTTAGCAGAAAACCAATCTACTCTGTATCGTTCCAATTTTAGAAAAAAACGAATTACTGTTTTGTTCCAATTTTAGCAGAAAACCAATCTACTCTGTCTCGTTCCAATTTTAGAAAAAAACGAATTACTGTTTTGTTCCAATTTTAGCAGAAAACCAATCTACTCTGTATCGTTCCAATTTTAGAAAAAACAAATTACTGTTTCGTTCCAATTTTAGCAGAAAACCAATCTACTCTGTATCGTTCCAATTTTTGAAAAAAACTAATTACTGTATTGTTCCAATTTTAGGAAACAAACTAATCTACTCTGTATCGTTCCAATTTTAGAAAAAACGAATTACTGTTTCGTTCCAATTTTAGCAGAAAACCAATCTACTCTGTATCGTTCCAATTTTAGAAAAAAACAAATTACTGTTTCGTTCCAATTTTAGGAAATAAACTAATCTACTCTGTATCGTTCCAATTTTAGAAAAACCGAATTACTGTTTCGTTCCAATTTTAGCAGAAAACCAATCTACTCTGTATCGTTCCAATTTTAGAAAGAAACTAATTACTGTTTCGTTCCAATTTTAGCAGAAAACCAATCTACTCTGTATCGTTCCAATTTTAGAAAAAAACAAATTACTGTTTCGTTCCAATTTTAGCAGAAAACAAATCTACTCTGTATCGTTCCAATTTTAGAAAAAAACAAATTACTGTTTTGTTCCAATTTTAGCAGAAAACCAATCTACCCTGTATCGTTCCAATTTTAGAAAAAAACAAATTACTGTATTGTTCCAATTTTAGCAGAAAACCAATCTACTCTGTATCGTTCCAATTTTTGAAAAAAACAAATTACTGTATTGTTCCAATTTTAGGAAACAAACTAATCTACTCTGTATCGTTCAAATTTTAGAAAAAACGAATTACTGTTTCGTTCCAATTTTAGCAGAAAACCAATCTACTCTGTATCGTTCCAATTTTAGAAAAAAACAAATTACTGTTTCGTTCCAATTTTAGCAGAAAAACAATCTACTCTGTATCGTTCCAATTTTAGGAAAAAAACAAATTACTGTATTGTTCCAATTTTAGGAAACAAACTAATCTACTCTGTATCGTTCAAATTTTAGAAAAAACGAATTACTGTTTCGTTCCAATTTTAGCAGAAAACCAATCTACTCTGTCTCGTTCCAATTTTAGAAAAAAACGAATTACTATTTTGTTCCAATTTTAGCAGAAAATCAATCAACTCTGTATCGTTCCAATTTTAGAAAAAACAAATTACTGTTTCGTTCCATTTTTAGCAGAAAACCAATCTACTCTGTATCGTTCCAATTTTAGAAAAAAACAAATTACTGTTTTGTTCCAATTTTAGCAGAAAACTAATCTACTCTGTATCGTTCAAATTTTAGAAAAAAATGTATCTACTGTTTCGTTCCAATTTTAGAAAAAACTAATCTACTATATCGTTCCAATTTTAGCAGAAAACCAATCTACTCTGTATCGTTCCAATTTTAGAAAAAAACGAATTACTGTTTTGTTCCAATTTTAGCAGAAAACCAATCTACTCTGTCTCGTTCCAATTTTAGAAAAAAACGAATTACTGTTTTGTTCCAATTTTAGCAGAAAACCAATCTACTCTGTCTCGTTCCAATTTTAGAAAAAAACGAATTACTGTTTTGTTCCAATTTTAGCAGAAAACCAATCTACTCTGTATCGTTCCAATTTTAGAAAAAACAAATTACTGTTTCGTTCCAATTTTAGCAGAAAACCAATCTACTCTGTATCGTTCCAATTTTTGAAAAAAACAAATTACTGTATTGTTCCAATTTTAGGAAACAAACTAATCTACTCTGTATCGTTCCAATTTTAGAAAAAACGAATTACTGTTTCGTTCCAATTTTAGCAGAAAACCAATCTACTCTGTATCGTTCCAATTTTAGAAAAAAACAAATTACTGTTTCGTTCCAATTTTAGGAAATAAACTAATCTACTCTGTATCGTTCCAATTTTAGAAAAACCGAATTACTGTTTCGTTCCAATTTTAGCAGAAAACCAATCTACTCTGTATCGTTCCAATTTTAGAAAAAAACTAATTACTGTTTCGTTCCAATTTTAGCAGAAAACCAATCTACTCTGTATCGTTCCAATTTTAGAAAAAAACAAATTACTGTTTCGTTCCAATTTTAGCAGAAAACAAATCTACTCTGTATCGTTCCAATTTTAGAAAAAAACAAATTACTGTTTTGTTCCAATTTTAGCAGAAAACCAATCTACCCTGTATCGTTCCAATTTTAGAAAAAAACGAATTACTGTATTGTTCCAATTTTAGCAGAAAACCAATCTACTCTGTATCGTTCCAATTTTTGAAAAAAACAAATTACTGTATTGTTCCAATTTTAGGAAACAAACTAATCTACTCTGTATCGTTCACATTTTAGAAAAAACGAATTACTGTTTCGTTCCAATCTTAGCAGAAAACCAATCTACTCTGTATCGTTCCAATTTTAGAAAAAAACAAATTACTGTTTCGTTCCAATTTTAGCAGAAAAACAATCTACTCTGTATCGTTCCAATTTTAGGAAAAAAACAAATTACTGTATTGTTCCAATTTTAGGAAACAAACTAATCTACTCTGTATCGTTCCAATTTTAGAAAAAACTAATTACTGTTTCGTTCCAATTTTAGCAGAAAACCAATCTACTCTGTATCGTTCCAATTTTAGAAAAAAACAAATTACTGTTTCGTTCCAATTTTAGCTGAAAACCAATCTACTCTGTATCGTTCCAATTTTAGAAAAAAAATAATTTTGTTCCAATTTTAGCAGAAAACCAATCTACTCTGTATCGTTCCAATTTTAGAAAAAAACATATTACTGTTTCGTTCCAATTTTAGCAGAAAACCAATCTACTCTGTATCGTTCCAATTTTTGAAAAAAACAAATTACTGTATTGTTCCAATTTTAGGAAACAAACTAATCTACTCTGTATCGTTCCAATTTTAGAAAAAACGAATTACTGTTTCGTTCCAATTTTAGCAGAAAACCAATCTACTCTGTATCGTTCCAATTTTAGAAAAAAACAAATTACTGTTTCGTTCCAATTTTAGCAGAAAAACAATCTACTCTGTATCGTTCCAATTTTAGAAAAAAACAAATTACTGTTTTGTTCCAATTTTAGCAGAAAACCAATCTACCCTGTATCGTTCCAATTTTAGAAAAAAAATAATTTTGTTCCAATTTTAGCAGAAAACCAATCTACTCTGTATCGTTCCAATTTTAGAAAATAATTTTGTTCCAATTTTAGCAGAAAACTAATCTACTCTATCGTTCCAATTTTAGAAAAAAATTAACCTACTGTTTCGTTCCAATTTTAGCAGAAAACCAATCTACTCTGTATCGTTCCAATTTTAGAAAAAAACAAATTACTGTTTCGTTCCAATTTTAGCAGAAAAACAATCTACTCTGTATCGTTCCAATTTTAGGAAAAAAAACAAATTACTGTATTGTTCCAATTTTAGGAAACAAACTAATCTACTCTGTATCGTTCCAATTTTAGAAAAAACGAATTACTGTTTCGTTCCAATTTTAGCAGAAAACCAATCTACTCTGTATCGTTCCAATTTTAGAAAAAAACAAATTACTGTTTCGTTCCAATTTTAGCAGAAAACCAATCTACTCTGTATCGTTCCAATTTTAGAAAAAAACAAATTACTGTTTCGTTCCAATTTTAGCAGAAAACAAATCTACTCTGTATCGTTCCAATTTTAGAAAAAAACAAATTACTGTTTTGTTCCAATTTTAGCAGAAAACCAATCTACCCTGTATCGTTCCAATTTTAGAAAAAAAATAATTTTGTTCCAATTTTAGCAGAAAACCAATCTACTCTGTATCGTTCCAATTTTAGAAAATAATTTTGTTCCAATTTTAGCAGAAAACTAATCTACTCTATCGTTCCAATTTTAGAAAAAAATTAACCTACTGTTTCGTTCCAATTTTAGCAGAAAACTAATCTACTCTGTATCGTTCCAATTTTAGAAAACAACAAATCTACTGTTTTGTTCCAATGTTAGCAGAAAACTAATCTACTCTGTATCGTTCCAATTTTAGAAAAAAATGTATCAACTGTTTCGTTCCAATTTTAGAAAAAACTAATCTACTGTATCGTTCCAATTTTAGCAGAAAACCAATCTACTCTGTATCGTTCCAATTTTAGAAAAACCGAATTACTGTTTCGTTCCAATTTTAGCAGAAAACCAATCTACTCTGTATCGTTCCAATTTTAGAAAAAAACTAATTACTGTTTCGTTCCAATTTTAGCAGAAAACCAATCTACTCTGTATCGTTCCAATTTTAGAAAAAAACAAATTACTGTTTCGTTCCAATTTTAGCAGAAAACCAATCTACTCTGTATCGTTCCAATTTTAGAAAAAACCAAATTACTGTTTTGTTCCAATTTTAGCAGAAAACCAATCTACCCTGTATCGTTCCAATTTTAGAAAAAAAACAAATTACTGTATTGTTCCAATTTTAGCAGAAAACCAATCTACTCTGTATCGTTCCAATTTTAGGAAAAAAACAAATTACTGTATTGTTCCAATTTTAGGAAACAAACTAATCTACTCTGTATCGTTCAAATTTTAGAAAAAACGAATTACTGTTTCGTTCCAATTTTAGCAGAAAACCAATCTACTCTGTATCGTTCCAATTTTAGAAAAAAACAAATTACTGTTTCGTTCCAATTTTAGCAGAAAAACAATCTACTCTGTATCGTTCCAATTTTAGGAAAAAAACAAATTACTGTATTGTTCCAATTTTAGGAAACAAACTAATCTACTCTGTATCGTTCCAATTTTAGAAAAAATGAATTACTGTTTCGTTCCAATTTTAGCAGAAAACCAATCTACTCTGTATCGTTCCAATTTTAGAAAAAAACAAATTACTGTTTCGTTCCAATTTTAGCAGAAAACCAATCTACTCTGTATCGTTCCAATTTTAGAAAAAAACAAATTACTGTTTCGTTCCAATTTTAGCAGAAAACCAATCTACTCTGTATCGTTCCAATTTTAGAAAAAAACAAATTACTGTTTTGTTCCAATTTTAGCAGAAAACCAATCTACCCTGTATCGTTCCAATTTTAGAATTTTTTTTATTTTGTTCCAATTTTAGCAGAAAACCAATCTACTCTGTATCGTTCCAATTTTAGAAAAAAACAAATTACTGTTTTGTTCCAATTTTAGCAGAAAACCAATCTACCCTGTATCGTTCCAATTTTAGAAAAACCGAATTACTGTTTCGTTCCAATTTTAGCAGAAAACCAATCTACTCTGTATCGTTCCAATTTTAGAAAAAAACGAATTACTGTTTCTTTCCAATTTTAGCAGAAAACCAATCTACTCCGTATCGTTCCAATTTTAGAAAAACCGAATTACTGTTTCGTTCCAATTTTAGCAGAAAACCAATCTACTCTGTATCGTTCCAATTTTAGAAAAAAACGAATTACTGTTTTTTTCCAATTTTAGCAGAAAACCAATCTACTCTGTATCGTTCCAATTTTAGAAAAAAACAAATTACTGTTTCGTTCCAATTTTAGCAGAAAACCAATCTACTCTGTATCGTTCCAATTTTAGAAAAAAACAAATTACTGTATCGTTCCAATTTTAGCAGAAAACCAATCTACTCCGTATCGTTCCAATTTTAGAAAAACCGAATTACTGTTTCGTTCCAATTTTAGCAGAAAACCAATCTACTCTGTATCGTTCCAATTTTAGAAAAAAACGAATTACTGTTTCGTTCCAATTTTAGCAGAAAAACAATCTACTCTGTATCGTTCCAATTTTAGGAAAAAAACAAATTACTGTATTGTTCCAATTTTAGGAAACAAACTAATCTACTCTGTATCGTTCCAATTTTAGAAAAAACTAATTACTGTTTCGTTCCAATTTTAGCAGAAAACCAATCTACTCTGTATCGTTCCAATTTTAGAAAAAAACAAATTACTGTTTCGTTCCAATTTTAGCTGAAAACCAATCTACTCTGTATCGTTCCAATTTTAGAAAAAAAATAATTTTGTTCCAATTTTAGCAGAAAACCAATCTACTCTGTATCGTTCCAATTTTAGAAAAAAACATATTACTGTTTCGTTCCAATTTTAGCAGAAAACCAATCTACTCTGTATCGTTCCAATTTTTGAAAAAAACAAATTACTGTATTGTTCCAATTTTAGGAAACAAACTAATCTACTCTGTATCGTTCCAATTTTAGAAAAAACGAATTACTGTTTCGTTCCAATTTTAGCAGAAAACCAATCTACTCTGTATCGTTCCAATTTTAGAAAAAAACAAATTACTGTTTCGTTCCAATTTTAGCAGAAAAACAATCTACTCTGTATCGTTCCAATTTTAGAAAAAAACAAATTACTGTTTTGTTCCAATTTTAGCAGAAAACCAATCTACCCTGTATCGTTCCAATTTTAGAAAAAAAATAATTTTGTTCCAATTTTAGCAGAAAACCAATCTACTCTGTATCGTTCCAATTTTAGAAAATAATTTTGTTCCAATTTTAGCAGAAAACTAATCTACTCTATCGTTCCAATTTTAGAAAAAAATTAACCTACTGTTTCGTTCCAATTTTAGCAGAAAACCAATCTACTCTGTATCGTTCCAATTTTAGAAAAAAACAAATTACTGTTTCGTTCCAATTTTAGCAGAAAAACAATCTACTCTGTATCGTTCCAATTTTAGGAAAAAAAACAAATTACTGTATTGTTCCAATTTTAGGAAACAAACTAATCTACTCTGTATCGTTCCAATTTTAGAAAAAACGAATTACTGTTTCGTTCCAATTTTAGCAGAAAACCAATCTACTCTGTATCGTTCCAATTTTAGAAAAAAACAAATTACTGTTTCGTTCCAATTTTAGCAGAAAACCAATCTACTCTGTATCGTTCCAATTTTAGAAAAAAACAAATTACTGTTTCGTTCCAATTTTAGCAGAAAACAAATCTACTCTGTATCGTTCCAATTTTAGAAAAAAACAAATTACTGTTTTGTTCCAATTTTAGCAGAAAACCAATCTACCCTGTATCGTTCCAATTTTAGAAAAAAAATAATTTTGTTCCAATTTTAGCAGAAAACCAATCTACTCTGTATCGTTCCAATTTTAGAAAATAATTTTGTTCCAATTTTAGCAGAAAACTAATCTACTCTATCGTTCCAATTTTAGAAAAAAATTAACCTACTGTTTCGTTCCAATTTTAGCAGAAAACTAATCTACTCTGTATCGTTCCAATTTTAGAAAACAACAAATCTACTGTTTTGTTCCAATGTTAGCAGAAAACTAATCTACTCTGTATCGTTCCAATTTTAGAAAAAAATGTATCAACTGTTTCGTTCCAATTTTAGAAAAAACTAATCTACTGTATCGTTCCAATTTTAGCAGAAAACCAATCTACTCTGTATCGTTCCAATTTTAGAAAAACCGAATTACTGTTTCGTTCCAATTTTAGCAGAAAACCAATCTACTCTGTATCGTTCCAATTTTAGAAAAAAACTAATTACTGTTTCGTTCCAATTTTAGCAGAAAACCAATCTACTCTGTATCGTTCCAATTTTAGAAAAAAACAAATTACTGTTTCGTTCCAATTTTAGCAGAAAACCAATCTACTCTGTATCGTTCCAATTTTAGAAAAAACCAAATTACTGTTTTGTTCCAATTTTAGCAGAAAACCAATCTACCCTGTATCGTTCCAATTTTAGAAAAAAACAAATTACTGTATTGTTCCAATTTTAGCAGAAAACCAATCTACTCTGTATCGTTCCAATTTTAGGAAAAAAACAAATTACTGTATTGTTCCAATTTTAGGAAACAAACTAATCTACTCTGTATCGTTCAAATTTTAGAAAAAACGAATTACTGTTTCGTTCCAATTTTAGCAGAAAACCAATCTACTCTGTATCGTTCCAATTTTAGAAAAAAACAAATTACTGTTTCGTTCCAATTTTAGCAGAAAAACAATCTACTCTGTATCGTTCCAATTTTAGGAAAAAAACAAATTACTGTATTGTTCCAATTTTAGGAAACAAACTAATCTACTCTGTATCGTTCCAATTTTAGAAAAAATGAATTACTGTTTCGTTCCAATTTTAGCAGAAAACCAATCTACTCTGTATCGTTCCAATTTTAGAAAAAAACAAATTACTGTTTCGTTCCAATTTTAGCAGAAAACCAATCTACTCTGTATCGTTCCAATTTTAGAAAAAAACAAATTACTGTTTCGTTCCAATTTTAGCAGAAAACCAATCTACTCTGTATCGTTCCAATTTTAGAAAAAAACAAATTACTGTTTTGTTCCAATTTTAGCAGAAAACCAATCTACCCTGTATCGTTCCAATTTTAGAAAAACCGAATTACTGTTTCGTTCCAATTTTAGCAGAAAACCAATCTACTCTGTATCGTTCCAATTTTAGAAAAAAACGAATTACTGTTTCTTTCCAATTTTAGCAGAAAACCAATCTACTCCGTATCGTTCCAATTTTAGAAAAACCGAATTACTGTTTCGTTCCAATTTTAGCAGAAAACCAATCTACTCTGTATCGTTCCAATTTTAGAAAAAAACGAATTACTGTTTTTTTCCAATTTTAGCAGAAAACCAATCTACTCTGTATCGTTCCAATTTTAGAAAAAAACAAATTACTGTTTCGTTCCAATTTTAGCAGAAAACCAATCTACTCTGTATCGTTCCAATTTTAGAAAAAAACAAATTACTGTATCGTTCCAATTTTAGCAGAAAACCAATCTACTCCGTATCGTTCCAATTTTAGAAAAACCGAATTACTGTTTCGTTCCAATTTTAGCAGAAAACCAATCTACTCTGTATCGTTCCAATTTTAGAAAAAAACGAATTACTGTTTCTTTCCAATTTTAGCAGAAAACCAATCTACTCTGTATCGTTCCAATTTTAGAAAAAAACAAATTACTGTTTCGTTCCAATTTTAGCAGAAAACCAATCTACTCTGTATCGTTCCAATTTTAGAAAAAACCAAATTACTGTTTTGTTCCAATTTTAGCAGAAAACCAATCTACCCTGTATCGTTCCAATTTTAGAAAAAAACAAATTACTGTATTGTTCCAATTTTAGCAGAAAACCAATCTACTCTGTATCGTTCCAATTTTTGAAAAAAACAAATTACTGTATTGTTCCAATTTTAGGAAACAAACTAATCTACTCTGTATCGTTCAAATTTTAGAAAAAACGAATTACTGTTTCGTTCCAATTTTAGCAGAAAACCAATCTACTCTGTATCGTTCCAATTTTAGAAAAAAACAAATTACTGTTTCGTTCCAATTTTAGCAGAAAACCAATCTACTCTGTATCGTTCCAATTTTAGAAAAAAACAAATTACTGTTTCGTTCCAATTTTAGCAGAAAACCAATCTACTCTGTATCGTTCCAATTTTAGAAAAAAACAAATTACTGTTTCGTTCCAATTTTAGCAGAAAACCAATCTACTCTGTATCGTTCCAATTTTAGAAAAAAACAAATGACTGTTTTGTTCCAATTGTAGCAGAAAACCAATCTACCCTGTATCGTTCCAATTTTAGAAAAAAAATAATTTTGTTCCAATTTTAGCAGAAAACCAATCTACTCTGTATCGTTCCAATTTTAGAAAAAAACAAATTACTGTTTTGTTCCAATTTTAGCAGAAAACCAATCTACCCTGTATCGTTCCAATTTTAGAAAAAAAAAAATTTTGTTCCAATTTTAGCAGAAAACCAATCTACTCTGTATCGTTCCAATTTTAGAAAATAATTTTGTTCCAATTTTAGCAGAAAACTAATCTACTATATCGTTCCAATTTTAGAAAAAAATTAACCTACTGTTTCGTTCCAATTTTAGCAGAAAACCAATCTACTCTGTATCGTTCCAATTTTTGAAAAAAACAAATTACTGTTTCGTTCCAATTTTAGCAGAAAAACAATCTACTCTGTATCGTTC
Source organism: Protomyctophum bolini (assembly GCF_963924005.1). Lineage (NCBI taxonomy): Eukaryota > Metazoa > Chordata > Actinopteri > Myctophiformes > Myctophidae > Protomyctophum > Protomyctophum bolini. Next base: position 44,319,367 of record NC_137876.1, on the reverse strand, counting down.
CAATTCTAGGAAAAAAACAAATTACTGTATTGTTCCAATTTTAGGAAACAAACTAATCTACTCTGTATCGTTCCAATTTTAGAAAAAAATGTATCTACTGTTTCGTTCCAATTTTAGAAAAAACTAATCTACTGTATCGTTCCAATTTTAGCAGAAAACCAATCTACTCTGTATCGTTCCAATTTTAGAAAAACCGAATTACTGTTTCGTTCCAATTTTAGCAGAAAACCAATCTACTCTGTATCGTTCCAATTTTAGAAAAAAACGAATTACTGTTTCGTTCCAATTTTAGCAGAAAACCAATCTACTCTGTATCGTTCCAATTTTAGAAAAAAACAAATTACTGTTTCGTTCCAATTTTAGCAGAAAACCAATCTACTCTGTATCGTTCCAATTTTAGAAAAAAACAAATTACTGTTTCGTTCCAATTTTAGCAGAAAAACAATCTACCCTGTATCGTTCCAATTTTAGAAAAAAACAAATTACTGTATTGTTCCAATTTTAGCAGAAAAACAATCTACTCTGTATCGTTTCAATTCTAGGAAAAAAACAAATTACTGTATTGTTCCAATTTTAGGAAACAAACTAATCTACTCTGTATCGTTCCAATTTTAGAAAAAAATGTATCTACTGTTTCGTTCCAATTTTAGAAAAAACTAATCTACTGTATCGTTCCAATTTTAGCAGAAAACCAATCTACTCTGTATCGTTCCAATTTTAGAAAAAAACAAATTACTGTTTTGTTCCAATTTTAGCAGAAAACCAATCTACTCTGTATCGTTCCAATTTTAGAAAAAAACAAATTACTGTTTCGTTCCAATTTTAGCAGAAAACCAATCTACTCTGTATCGTTCCAATTTTTGAAAAAAACAAATTACTGTTTCGTTCCAATTTTAGCAGAAAACCAATCTACTCTGTATCGTTCCAATTTTAGAAAAAAACAAATTACTGTTTCGTTCCAATTTTAGCAGAAAACCAATCTACTCTGTATCGTTCCAATTTTAGAAAAAAAATAATTTTGTTCCAATTTTAGCAGAAAACCAATCTACTCTGTATCGTTCCAATTTTAGAAAATAATTTTGTTCCAATTTTAGCAGAAAACTAATCTACTCTATCGTTCCAATTTTAGAAAAAAATTAACCTACTGTTTCGTTCCAATTTTAGCAGAAAACCAATCAACTCTGTATCGTTCCAATTTTTGAAAAAAACAAATTACTGTTTCGTTCCAATTTTAGCAGAAAAACAATCTACTCTGTATCGTTCCAATTCTAGGAAAAAAACAAATTACTGTATTGTTCCAATTTTAGGAAACAAACTAATCTACTCTGTATCGTTCCAATTTTAGCAGAAAACCAATCTACTCTGTATCGTTCCAATTTTAGAAAAAAACAAATTACTGTTTCGTTCCAATTTTAGCAGAAAACCAATCTACTCTGTATCGTTCCAATTTTAGAAAAAAACAAATTACTGTTTCGTTCCAATTTTAGCAGAAAACCAATCTACTCTGTATCGTTCCAATTTTAGAAAAAAACAAATTACTGTTTTGTTCCAATTTTAGCAGAAAAGCAATCTACCCTGTATCGTTCCAATTTTAGAAAGAAAATAATTTCGTTCCAATTTTAGCAGAAAACCAATCTACTCTGTATCGTTCCAATTTTAGAAAAAAACAAATTACTGTTTCGTTCCAATTTTAGCAGAAAACCAATCTACTCTGTATCGTTCCAATTTTAGAAAAAAAATAATTTTGTTCCAATTTTAGCAGAAAACCAATCTACTCTGTATCGTTCCAATTTTAGAAAATAATTTTGTTCCAATTTTAGCAGAAAACTAATCTACTCTATCGTTCCAATTTTAGAAAAATATTAACCTACTGTTTCGTTCCAATTTTAGCAGAAAACCAATCTACTCTGTATCGTTCCAATTTTTGAAAAAAACAAATTACTGTTTCGTTCCAATTTTAGCAGAAAAACAATCTACTCTGTATCGTTCCAATTCTAGGAAAAAAACAAATTACTGTATTGTTCCAATTTTAGGAAACAAACTAATCTACTCTGTATCGTTCCAATTTTAGAAAAAAATGTATCTACTGTTTCGTTCCAATTTTAGAAAAAACTAATCTACTGTATCGTTCCAATTTTAGCAGAAAACCAATCTACTCTGTATCGTTCCAATTTTAGAAAAACCGAATTACTGTTTCGTTCCAATTTTAGCAGAAAACCAATCTACTCTGTATCGTTCCAATTTTAGAAAAAAACTAATTACTGTTTCGTTCCAATTTTAGCAGAAAACCAATCTGCTCTGTATCGTTCCAATTTTAGAAAAAAACAAATTACTGTTTCGTTCCAATTTTAGCAGAAAAACAATCTACCCTGTATCGTTCCAATTTTAGAAAAAAACAAATTACTGTATTGTTCCAATTTTAGCAGAAAACCAATCTACTCTGTATCGTTCCAATTTTTGAAAAAAACAAATTACTGTATTGTTCCAATTTTAGGAAACAAACTAATCTACTCTGTATCGTTCAAATTTTAGAAAAAACGAATTACTGTTTCGTTCCAATTTTAGCAGAAAACCAATCTACTCTGTATCGTTCCAATTTTAGAAAAAAACAAATTACTGTTTCGTTCCAATTTTAGCAGAAAAACAATCTACTCTGTATCGTTCCAATTTTAGGAAAAAAACAAATTACTGTATTGTTCCAATTTTAGGAAACAAACTAATCTACTCTGTATCGTTCCAATTTTAGAAAAAACGAATTACTGTTTCGTTCCAATTTTAGCAGAAAACCAATCTACTCTGTATCGTTCCAATTTTAGAAAAAAACAAATTACTGTTTCGTTCCAATTTTAGCAGAAAACCAATCTACTCTGTATCGTTCCAATTTTAGAAAAAAACAAATTACTGTTTTGTTCCAATTTTAGCAGAAAACCAATCTACCCTGTATCGTTCCAATTTTAGAAAGAAAATAATTTTGTTCCAATTTTAGCAGAAAACCAATCTACTCTGTATCGTTCCAATTTTAGAAAAAAACAAATTACTGTTTCGTTCCAATTTTAGCAGAAAAACAATCTACTCTGTATCGTTCCAATTTTAGGAAAAAAACAAATTACTGTATTGTTCCAATTTTAGGAAACAAACTAATCTACTCTGTATCGTTCCAATTTTAGAAAAAACGAATTACTGTTTCGTTCCAATTTTAGCAGAAAACCAATCTACTCTGTATCGTTCCAATTTTAGAAAAAAACAAATTACTGTTTCGTTCCAATTTTAGCAGAAAACCAATCTACTCTGTATCGTTCCAATTTTAGAAAAAAACAAATTACTGTTTTGTTCCAATTTTAGCAGAAAACCAATCTACCCTGTATCGTTCCAATTTTAGAAAGAAAATAATTTTGTTCCAATTTTAGCAGAAAACCAATCTACTCTGTATCGTTCCAATTTTAGAAAAAAACAAATTACTGTTTTGTTCCAATTTTAGCAGAAAACCAATCTACCCTGTATCGTTCCAATTTTAGAAAAAAAATAATTTTGTTCCAATTTTAGCAGAAAACCAATCTACTCTGTATCGTTCCAATTTTAGAAAATAATTTTGTTCCAATTTTAGCAGAAAACGAATCTACTCTATCGTTCCAATTTTAGAAAAAAATTAACCTACTGTTTCGTTCCAATTTTAGCAGAAAACCAATCTACTCTGTATCGTTCCAATTTTAGAAAAAAACAAATTACTGTTTCGTTCCAATTTTAGCAGAAAACCAATCTACTCTGTATCGTTCCAATTTTAGAAAAAAACAAATTACTGTTTCGTTCCAATTTTAGCAGAAAACCAATCTACTCTGTATCGTTCCAATTTTAGAAAAAAAATAATTTTGTTCCAATTTTAGCAGAAAACCAATCTACTCTGTATCGTTCCAATTTTAGAAAATAATTTTGTTCCAATTTTAGCAGAAAACTAATCTACTCTATCGTTCCAATTTTAGAAAAAAATTAACCTACTGTTTCGTTCCAATTTTAGCAGAAAACCAATCTACTCTGTATCGTTCCAATTTTTGAAAAAAACAAATTACTGTTTCGTTCCAATTTTAGCAGAAAAACAATCTACTCTGTATCGTTCCAATTCTAGGAAAAAAACAAATTACTGTATTGTTCCAATTTTAGGAAACAAACTAATCTACTCTGTATCGTTCCAATTTTAGAAAAAAATGTATCTACTGTTTCGTTCCAATTTTAGAAAAAACTAATCTACTGTATCGTTCCAATTTTAGCAGAAAACCAATCTACTCTGTATCGTTCCAATTTTAGAAAAACCGAATTACTGTTTCGTTCCAATTTTAGCAGAAAACCAATCTACTCTGTATCGTTCCAATTTTAGAAAAAAACGAATTACTGTTTCGTTCCAATTTTAGCAGAAAACCAATCTACTCTGTATCGTTCCAATTTTAGAAAAAAACAAATTACTGTTTCGTTCCAATTTTAGCAGAAAACCAATCTACTCTGTATCGTTCCAATTTTAGAAAAAAACAAATTACTGTTTCGTTCCAATTTTAGCAGAAAAACAATCTACCCTGTATCGTTCCAATTTTAGAAAAAAACAAATTACTGTATTGTTCCAATTTTAGCAGAAAAACAATCTACTCTGTATCGTTTCAATTCTAGGAAAAAAACAAATTACTGTATTGTTCCAATTTTAGGAAACAAACTAATCTACTCTGTATCGTTCCAATTTTAGAAAAAAATGTATCTACTGTTTCGTTCCAATTTTAGAAAAAACTAATCTACTGTATCGTTCCAATTTTAGCAGAAAACCAATCTACTCTGTATCGTTCCAATTTTAGAAAAAAACAAATTACTGTTTTGTTCCAATTTTAGCAGAAAACCAATCTACTCTGTATCGTTCCAATTTTAGAAAAAAACAAATTACTGTTTCGTTCCAATTTTAGCAGAAAACCAATCTACTCTGTATCGTTCCAATTTTTGAAAAAAACAAATTACTGTTTCGTTCCAATTTTAGCAGAAAACCAATCTACTCTGTATCGTTCCAATTTTAGAAAAAAACAAATTACTGTTTCGTTCCAATTTTAGCAGAAAACCAATCTACTCTGTATCGTTCCAATTTTAGAAAAAAAATAATTTTGTTCCAATTTTAGCAGAAAACCAATCTACTCTGTATCGTTCCAATTTTAGAAAATAATTTTGTTCCAATTTTAGCAGAAAACTAATCTACTCTATCGTTCCAATTTTAGAAAAAAATTAACCTACTGTTTCGTTCCAATTTTAGCAGAAAACCAATCTACTCTGTATCGTTCCAATTTTTGAAAAAAACAAATTACTGTTTCGTTCCAATTTTAGCAGAAAAACAATCTACTCTGTATCGTTCCAATTCTAGGAAAAAAACAAATTACTGTATTGTTCCAATTTTAGGAAACAAACTAATCTACTCTGTATCGTTCCAATTTTAGCAGAAAACCAATCTACTCTGTATCGTTCCAATTTTAGAAAAAAACAAATTACTGTTTCGTTCCAATTTTAGCAGAAAACCAATCTACTCTGTATCGTTCCAATTTTAGAAAAAAACAAATTACTGTTTCGTTCCAATTTTAGCAGAAAACCAATCTACTCTGTATCGTTCCAATTTTAGAAAAAAACAAATTACTGTTTTGTTCCAATTTTAGCAGAAAACCAATCTACCCTGTATCGTTCCAATTTTAGAAAGAAAATAATTTCGTTCCAATTTTAGCAGAAAACCAATCTACTCTGTATCGTTCCAATTTTAGAAAAAAACAAATTACTGTTTCGTTCCAATTTTAGCAGAAAACCAATCTACTCTGTATCGTTCCAATTTTAGAAAAAAAATAATTTTGTTCCAATTTTAGCAGAAAACCAATCTACTCTGTATCGTTCCAATTTTAGAAAATAATTTTGTTCCAATTTTAGCAGAAAACTAATCTACTCTATCGTTCCAATTTTAGAAAAATATTAACCTACTGTTTCGTTCCAATTTTAGCAGAAAACCAATCTACTCTGTATCGTTCCAATTTTTGAAAAAAACAAATTACTGTTTCGTTCCAATTTTAGCAGAAAAACAATCTACTCTGTATCGTTCCAATTCTAGGAAAAAAACAAATTACTGTATTGTTCCAATTTTAGGAAACAAACTAATCTACTCTGTATCGTTCCAATTTTAGAAAAAAATGTATCTACTGTTTCGTTCCAATTTTAGAAAAAACTAATCTACTGTATCGTTCCAATTTTAGCAGAAAACCAATCTACTCTGTATCGTTCCAATTTTAGAAAAACCGAATTACTGTTTTGTTCCAATTTTAGCAGAAAACCAATCTACTCTGTATCGTTCCAATTTTAGAAAAAAACTAATTACTGTTTCGTTCCAATTTTAGCAGAAAACCAATCTGCTCTGTATCGTTCCAATTTTAGAAAAAAACAAATTACTGTTTCGTTCCAATTTTAGCAGAAAAACAATCTACCCTGTATCGTTCCAATTTTAGAAAAAAACAAATTACTGTATTGTTCCAATTTTAGCAGAAAACCAATCTACTCTGTATCGTTCCAATTTTTGAAAAAAACAAATTACTGTATTGTTCCAATTTTAGGAAACAAACTAATCTACTCTGTATCGTTCAAATTTTAGAAAAAACGAATTACTGTTTCGTTCCAATTTTAGCAGAAAACCAATCTACTCTGTATCGTTCCAATTTTAGAAAAAAACAAATTACTGTTTCGTTCCAATTTTAGCAGAAAAACAATCTACTCTGTATCGTTCCAATTTTAGGAAAAAAACAAATTACTGTATTGTTCCAATTTTAGGAAACAAACTAATCTACTCTGTATCGTTCCAATTTTAGAAAAAACGAATTACTGTTTCGTTCCAATTTTAGCAGAAAACCAATCTACTCTGTATCGTTCCAATTTTAGAAAAAAACAAATTACTGTTTCGTTCCAATTTTAGCAGAAAACCAATCTACTCTGTATCGTTCCAATTTTAGAAAAAAACAAATTACTGTTTTGTTCCAATTTTAGCAGAAAACCAATCTACCCTGTATCGTTCCAATTTTAGAAAGAAAATAATTTTGTTCCAATTTTAGCAGAAAACCAATCTACTCTGTATCGTTCCAATTTTAGAAAAAAACAAATTACTGTTTCGTTCCAATTTTAGCAGAAAAACAATCTACTCTGTATCGTTCCAATTTTAGAAAAAAACAAATTACTGTTTTGTTCCAATTTTAGCAGAAAACCAATCTACCCTGTATCGTTCCAATTTTAGAAAGAAAATAATTTTGTTCCAATTTTAGCAGAAAACCAATCTACTCTGTATCGTTCCAATTTTAGAAAAAAACAAATTACTGTTTCGTTCCAATTTTAGCAGAAAAACAATCTACTCTGTATCGTTCCAATTTTAGGAAAAAAACAAATTACTGTATTGTTCCAATTTTAGGAAACAAACTAATCTACTCTGTATCGTTCCAATTTTAGAAAAAACGAATTACTGTTTCGTTCCAATTTTAGCAGAAAACCAATCTACTCTGTATCGTTCCAATTTTAGAAAAAAACAAATTACTGTTTCGTTCCAATTTTAGCAGAAAACCAATCTACTCTGTATCGTTCCAATTTTAGAAAAAAACAAATTACTGTTTTGTTCCAATTTTAGCAGAAAACCAATCTACCCTGTATCGTTCCAATTTTAGAAAGAAAATAATTTTGTTCCAATTTTAGCAGAAAACCAATCTACTCTGTATCGTTCCAATTTTAGAAAAAAACAAATTACTGTTTTGTTCCAATTTTAGCAGAAAACCAATCTACCCTGTATCGTTCCAATTTTAGAAAAAAAATAATTTTGTTCCAATTTTAGCAGAAAACCAATCTACTCTGTATCGTTCCAATTTTAGAAAATAATTTTGTTCCAATTTTAGCAGAAAACGAATCTACTCTATCGTTCCAATTTTAGAAAAAAATTAACCTACTGTTTCGTTCCAATTTTAGCAGAAAACCAATCTACTCTGTATCGTTCCAATTTTAGAAAAAAACAAATTACTGTTTCGTTCCAATTTTAGCAGAAAACCAATCTACTCTGTATCGTTCCAATTTTAGAAAAAAACAAATTACTGTTTCGTTCCAATTTTAGCAGAAAACCAATCTACTCTGTATCGTTCCAATTTTAGAAAAAAAATAATTTTGTTCCAATTTTAGCAGAAAACCAATCTACTCTGTATCGTTCCAATTTTAGAAAATAATTTTGTTCCAATTTTAGCAGAAAACTAATCTACTCTATCGTTCCAATTTTAGAAAAAAATTAACCTACTGTTTCGTTCCAATTTTAGCAGAAAACCAATCTACTCTGTATCGTTCCAATTTTTGAAAAAAACAAATTACTGTTTCGTTCCAATTTTAGCAGAAAAACAATCTACTCTGTATCGTTCCAATTCTAGGAAAAAAACAAATTACTGTATTGTTCCAATTTTAGGAAACAAACTAATCTACTCTGTATCGTTCCAATTTTAGAAAAAAATGTATCTACTGTTTCGTTCCAATTTTAGAAAAAACTAATCTACTGTATCGTTCCAATTTTAGCAGAAAACCAATCTACTCTGTATCGTTCCAATTTTAGAAAAACCGAATTACTGTTTCGTTCCAATTTTAGCAGAAAACCAATCTACTCTGTATCGTTCCAATTTTAGAAAAAAACGAATTACTGTTTCGTTCCAATTTTAGCAGAAAACCAATCTACTCTGTATCGTTCCAATTTTAGAAAAAAACAAATTACTGTTTCGTTCCAATTTTAGCAGAAAACCAATCTACTCTGTATCGTTCCAATTTTAGAAAAAAACAAATTACTGTTTCGTTCCAATTTTAGCAGAAAAACAATCTACCCTGTATCGTTCCAATTTTAGAAAAAAACAAATTACTGTATTGTTCCAATTTTAGCAGAAAAACAATCTACTCTGTATCGTTTCAATTCTAGGAAAAAAACAAATTACTGTATTGTTCCAATTTTAGGAAACAAACTAATCTACTCTGTATCGTTCCAATTTTAGAAAAAAATGTATCTACTGTTTCGTTCCAATTTTAGAAAAAACTAATCTACTGTATCGTTCCAATTTTAGCAGAAAACCAATCTACTCTGTATCGTTCCAATTTTAGAAAAAAACAAATTACTGTTTTGTTCCAATTTTAGCAGAAAACCAATCTACTCTGTATCGTTCCAATTTTAGAAAAAAACAAATTACTGTTTCGTTCCAATTTTAGCAGAAAACCAATCTACTCTGTATCGTTCCAATTTTTGAAAAAAACAAATTACTGTTTCGTTCCAATTTTAGCAGAAAACCAATCTACTCTGTATCGTTCCAATTTTAGAAAAAAACAAATTACTGTTTCGTTCCAATTTTAGCAGAAAACCAATCTACTCTGTATCGTTCCAATTTTAGAAAAAAAATAATTTTGTTCCAATTTTAGCAGAAAACCAATCTACTCTGTATCGTTCCAATTTTAGAAAATAATTTTGTTCCAATTTTAGCAGAAAACTAATCTACTCTATCGTTCCAATTTTAGAAAAAAATTAACCTACTGTTTCGTTCCAATTTTAGCAGAAAACCAATCTACTCTGTATCGTTCCAATTTTTGAAAAAAACAAATTACTGTTTCGTTCCAATTTTAGCAGAAAAACAATCTACTCTGTATCGTTCCAATTCTAGGAAAAAAACAAATTACTGTATTGTTCCAATTTTAGGAAACAAACTAATCTACTCTGTATCGTTCCAATTTTAGCAGAAAACCAATCTACTCTGTATCGTTCCAATTTTAGAAAAAAACAAATTACTGTTTCGTTCCAATTTTAGCAGAAAACCAATCTACTCTGTATCGTTCCAATTTTAGAAAAAAACAAATTACTGTTTCGTTCCAATTTTAGCAGAAAACCAATCTACTCTGTATCGTTCCAATTTTAGAAAAAAACAAATTACTGTTTTGTTCCAATTTTAGCAGAAAACCAATCTACCCTGTATCGTTCCAATTTTAGAAAGAAAATAATTTCGTTCCAATTTTAGCAGAAAACCAATCTACTCTGTATCGTTCCAATTTTAGAAAAAAACAAATTACTGTTTCGTTCCAATTTTAGCAGAAAACCAATCTACTCTGTATCGTTCCAATTTTAGAAAAAAAATAATTTTGTTCCAATTTTAGCAGAAAACCAATCTACTCTGTATCGTTCCAATTTTAGAAAATAATTTTGTTCCAATTTTAGCAGAAAACTAATCTACTCTATCGTTCCAATTTTAGAAAAATATTAACCTACTGTTTCGTTCCAATTTTAGCAGAAAACCAATCTACTCTGTATCGTTCCAATTTTTGAAAAAAACAAATTACTGTTTCGTTCCAATTTTAGCAGAAAAACAATCTACTCTGTATCGTTCCAATTCTAGGAAAAAAACAAATTACTGTATTGTTCCAATTTTAGGAAACAAACTAATCTACTCTGTATCGTTCCAATTTTAGAAAAAAATGTATCTACTGTTTCGTTCCAATTTTAGAAAAAACTAATCTACTGTATCGTTCCAATTTTAGCAGAAAACCAATCTACTCTGTATCGTTCCAATTTTAGAAAAACCGAATTACTGTTTTGTTCCAATTTTAGCAGAAAACCAATCTACTCTGTATCGTTCCAATTTTAGAAAAAAACTAATTACTGTTTCGTTCCAATTTTAGCAGAAAACCAATCTGCTCTGTATCGTTCCAATTTTAGAAAAAAACAAATTACTGTTTCGTTCCAATTTTAGCAGAAAAACAATCTACCCTGTATCGTTCCAATTTTAGAAAAAAACAAATTACTGTATTGTTCCAATTTTAGCAGAAAACCAATCTACTCTGTATCGTTCCAATTTTTGAAAAAAACAAATTACTGTATTGTTCCAATTTTAGGAAACAAACTAATCTACTCTGTATCGTTCAAATTTTAGAAAAAACGAATTACTGTTTCGTTCCAATTTTAGCAGAAAACCAATCTACTCTGTATCGTTCCAATTTTAGAAAAAAACAAATTACTGTTTCGTTCCAATTTTAGCAGAAAAACAATCTACTCTGTATCGTTCCAATTTTAGGAAAAAAACAAATTACTGTATTGTTCCAATTTTAGGAAACAAACTAATCTACTCTGTATCGTTCCAATTTTAGAAAAAACGAATTACTGTTTCGTTCCAATTTTAGCAGAAAACCAATCTACTCTGTATCGTTCCAATTTTAGAAAAAAACAAATTACTGTTTCGTTCCAATTTTAGCAGAAAACCAATCTACTCTGTATCGTTCCAATTTTAGAAAAAAACAAATTACTGTTTTGTTCCAATTTTAGCAGAAAACCAATCTACCCTGTATCGTTCCAATTTTAGAAAGAAAATAATTTTGTTCCAATTTTAGCAGAAAACCAATCTACTCTGTATCGTTCCAATTTTAGAAAAAAACAAATTACTGTTTCGTTCCAATTTTAGCAGAAAAACAATCTACTCTGTATCGTTCCAATTTTAGGAAAAAAACAAATTACTGTATTGTTCCAATTTTAGGAAACAAACTAATCTACTCTGTATCGTTCCAATTTTAGAAAAAACGAATTACTGTTTCGTTCCAATTTTAGCAGAAAACCAATCTACTCTGTATCGTTCCAATTTTAGAAAAAAACAAATTACTGTTTCGTTCCAATTTTAGCAGAAAACCAATCTACTCTGTATCGTTCCAATTTTAGAAAAAAACAAATTACTGTTTTGTTCCAATTTTAGCAGAAAACCAATCTACCCTGTATCGTTCCAATTTTAGAAAGAAAATAATTTTGTTCCAATTTTAGCAGAAAACCAATCTACTCTGTATCGTTCCAATTTTAGAAAAAAACAAATTACTGTTTTGTTCCAATTTTAGCAGAAAACCAATCTACCCTGTATCGTTCCAATTTTAGAAAAAAAATAATTTTGTTCCAATTTTAGCAGAAAACCAATCTACTCTGTATCGTTCCAATTTTAGAAAATAATTTTGTTCCAATTTTAGCAGAAAACGAATCTACTCTATCGTTCCAATTTTAGAAAAAAATTAACCTACTGTTTCGTTCCAATTTTAGCAGAAAACCAATCTACTCTGTATCGTTCCAATTTTAGAAAAAAACAAATTACTGTTTCGTTCCAATTTTAGCAGAAAACCAATCTACTCTGTATCGTTCCAATTTTAGAAAAAAACTAATTACTGTTTCGTTCCAATTTTAGCAGAAAACCAATCTACTCTGTATCGTTCCAATTTTAGAAAAAAAATAATTTTGTTCCAATTTTAGCAGAAAACCAATCTACTCTGTATCGTTCCAATTTTAGAAAATAATTTTGTTCCAATTTTAGCAGAAAACTAATCTACTCTATCGTTCCAATTTTAGAAAAAAATTAACCTACTGTTTCGTTCCAATTTTAGCAGAAAACCAATCTACTCTGTATCGTTCCAATTTTTGAAAAAAACAAATTACTGTTTCGTTCCAATTTTAGCAGAAAAACAATCTACTCTGTATCGTTCCAATTTTAGAAAATAATTTTGTTCCAATTTTAGCAGAAAACTAATCTACTCTATCGTTCCAATTTTAGAAAAAAATTAACCTACTGTTTCGTTCCAATTTTAGCAGAAAACCAATCTACTCTGTATCGTTCCAATTTTTGAAAAAAACAAATTACTGTTTCGTTCCAATTTTAGCAGAAAAACAATCTACTCTGTATCGTTCCAATTCTAGGAAAAAAACAAATTACTGTATTGTTCCAATTTTAGGAAACAAACTAATCTACTCTGTATCGTTCCAATTTTAGAAAAAAATGTATCTACTGTTTCGTTCCAATTTTAGAAAAAACTAATCTACTGTATCGTTCCAATTTTAGCAGAAAACCAATCTACTCTGTATCGTTCCAATTTTAGAAAAAAACGAATTACTGTTTTGTTCCAATTTTAGCAGAAAACCAATCTACTCTGTATCGTTCCAATTTTAGAAAAAAACAAATTACTGTTTTGTTCCAATTTTAGCAGAAAACCAATCTACTCTGTATCGTTCCAATTTTAGAAAAAAACAAATTACTGTTTTGTTCCAATTTTAGCAGAAAACCAATCTACCCTGTATCGTTCCAATTTTAGAAAAAAACAAATTACTGTATTGTTCCAATTTTAGCAGAAAACCAATCTACTCTGTATCGTTCCAATTTTAGAAAAAAACAAATTACTGTTTTGTTCCAATTTTAGCAGAAAACCAATCTACCCTGTATCGTTCCAATTTTAGAAAAAAACAAATTACTGTATTGTTCCAATTTTAGCAGAAAACCAATCTACTCTGTATCGTTCCAATTTTAGAAAAAAACAAATTACTGTTTCGTTCCTTTGGAAAAGGTTTTTGGGCCAGGGGCCAAAAACTCAAAGAACGGAAGGGGTCCTCAATTTTAGCACCAATCTACTCTGTATCGTTCCAATTTTAGAAAAAAACAAATTACTGTTTTGTTCCAATTTTAGCAGAAAACCAATCTACCCTGTATCGTTCCAATTTTAGAAAAAAACAAATTACTGTATTGTTCCAATTTTAGCAGAAAACCAATCTACTCTGTATCGTTCCAATTTTAGAAAAAAACAAATTACTGTTTCGTTCCTTTGGAAAAGGTTTTTGGGCCAGGGGCCAAAAACTCAAAGAACGGAAGGGGTCCTAATTTTAGCAGAAAACCAATCTACTCTGTATCGTTCCAATTTTAGAAAAAAACGAATTACTGTTTTGTTCCAATTTTAGCAGAAAACCAATCTACTCTGTATCGTTCCAATTTTAGAAAAAAACAAATTACTGTTTTGTTCCAATTTTAGCAGAAAACCAATCTACCCTGTATCGTTCCAATTTTAGAAAAAAACAAATTACTGTATTGTTCCAATTTTAGCAGAAAACCAATCTACTCTGTATCGTTCCAATTTTAGAAAAAAACAAATTACTGTTTTGTTCCAATTTTAGCAGAAAACCAATCTACCCTGTATCGTTCCAATTTTAGAAAAAAACAAATTACTGTATTGTTCCAATTTTAGCAGAAAACCAATCTACTCTGTATCGTTCCAATTTTAGAAAAAAACAAATTACTGTTTCGTTCCTTTGGAAAAGGTTTTTGGGCCAGGGGCCAAAAACTCAAAGAACGGAAGGGGTCCTCAATTTTAGCACCAATCTACTCTGTATCGTTCCAATTTTAGAAAAAAACAAATTACTGTTTTGTTCCAATTTTAGCAGAAAACCAATCTACCCTGTATCGTTCCAATTTTAGAAAAAAACAAATTACTGTATTGTTCCAATTTTAGCAGAAAACCAATCTACTCTGTATCGTTCCAATTTTAGAAAAAAACAAATTACTGTTTCGTTCCTTTGGAAAAGGTTTTTGGGCCAGGGGCCAAAAACTCAAAGAACGGAAGGGGTCCTAATTTTAGCAGAAAACCAATCTACTCTGTATCGTTCCAATTTTAGAAAAAAACGAATTACTGTTTTGTTCCAATTTTAGCAGAAAACCAATCTACTCTGTATCGTTCCAATTTTAGAAAAAAACAAATTACTGTTTTGTTCCAATTTTAGCAGAAAACCAATCTACCCTGTATCGTTCCAATTTTAGAAAAAAACAAATTACTGTATTGTTCCAATTTTAGCAGAAAACCAATCTACTCTGTATCGTTCGAATTTTAGAAAAATCACGGATGTAATTTAGGATTAGCAAAAAAAAGAGCTCAAAAGGGTGAAAAATATGGAACGCTTCACGAATTTGCGTGTCATCCTTGCGCTCCCTCCATCACCTACTTCTCTGGGTTGTTCTAAAATGTCTTTCTAAGATTTCTCTATGTTCCCTGGAGGGCTATTGGCCCATCTAATATCGCTTGGAGTGCGCCCAGTTGGCCAGTTCTGCTGTCTGTCAGTCTCCTGTCTGACAGCTGACTGCAGGGCACCGCCCCCTCTCCCAGATTCAAGACAACAACGGCGGCCATCTTGCTCTGTTGTTCAGTGCTACAGTGTAGGTATTTCTTCATATTTTTTTAATAAA
Source organism: Protomyctophum bolini (assembly GCF_963924005.1). Classification (NCBI taxonomy): domain Eukaryota; kingdom Metazoa; phylum Chordata; class Actinopteri; order Myctophiformes; family Myctophidae; genus Protomyctophum; species Protomyctophum bolini. Next base: position 44,304,311 of record NC_137876.1, on the reverse strand, counting down.
TCATACAAGGTGTTTGAAAAATATTGAAAGGCAGCAGGACTTCAACCAGGGGCCAATAAGGGATCGATTTTAATTTGGAACATTTTTGTCCATTTTTGGCAAAGTTATGGATAGTTATGGAGATGCTAGCATAGCATGATAGCCTTCTTCCCATCCATGCAGCTCAGAGGGACAGACAGTGGAATATTTAATATTTTTTATTAAATCGTACAAGGTGTTTGGAAAATATTTAAAGGCACCTTGTCTTCAACCAGGTCCCACCAAGGAATCGATTTTAATTTGGAAAAAATTTGGTTCATTTTGGCATAGTTATGGATGGTTATGGACCTATAGCATCGGCTAGCATGATAACCTTTTTCCCCATCCATCTACCTCAGAGAGACAGACAGTGGAATATTTAATATTTTTTATTAAATCGTACAAGGTGTTTGGAAAATATTTAAAGGCACCTTGTCTTCAACCAGGTCCCACCAAGGAATCGATTTTAATTTGGAAAAAAATTGGTTCATTTTGGCATATATATGGACATTGCAGCATATGTTAACATGTTAGCTGCAGGATGGGTTCTTCTCATTATTTATTACTGTATGTTCAATTGGTGTACATTAGCGTGGAGCAGCAACAGCTTGCTATTTTAGAAATGTTTTACTCAAATTGAGAACAATACACAATAGCATGTTTTTAAATAGCATGTTGTGAGCTTGTAGATCTGCTCATTTCATATAGGAAATGTATATGAGGTTGGTTAAATGTTATATCGAAGGTTAATTCTTTAGATGTGAAAATCATGTAATACTGCACTGTCTAGGGCCAATTCACATGCAAACACAAACAGCAATGGTATAGTACTATAGCCAGCTTCTGCTGGACTGTACGGGGTGCGATTCCCTGCATTGCTAATAACCTGCTGTGATATACCCATTTATTTTCTCCGCTGTATTGTCATAGCCAGGATTTAAAATTATCTATGACTTCTACAACATTGCTTTTAATTGATCTTTTATTTTATTTTTTGTTATTCATGTCCTCACTGTATTGCATTACTGCTTTTCTTTTATTCTCCATTGTTCTGTAAAGCACTTTGAGCTGCATTTCATGTCATGAAAGGTGCTATACAAATAAAGTTGTATTATTATTATCTGCTTCCTTCCCTTCAATCTGGGGGACGGATTGATTGATAAGGAAGCCTAGAGCTTTGAACCTTACTGACCTTCCTTTGAACTGGGACATTAGCTGATCTACAAGCTCACAACCATAAATCAAATTTAGCTAGGCTATTGATATACAATTATTGACAGACTAACTTCAGAATAATTATTTTATTTTATTTGTAATGTTTAACTAACTAACTAATTCATTCATTCATATTTAACCATGGCAGAGAACAAAACTAAAATCAAGAGTGAAGAGGTGAGTTGAGTAATGTAACTCTGAGAACAAAGGCAATGACCCCTCGACCTTACTGTTCTGTCATAATTATTCACATATTTCACACACCACTCTCACCTCTCATGGATGCTGTGATTTCTCTGCATGCATGCAACTGAATGGCCACGAGGTATCGTAAATGCACAGTAACAGAGCATAGTCCTAGCAGAGTCTGTTCAATAGTTCAGCTCTAATGTCATATTAGAGCTGACATATTATATTATTATTGTCATATGTCATATTATAATGTCAATTTGAGTTGCTATAGATGTGTTTGTGTTAACTGAACCTTCAGAACTAAGACAATTCATGGAATATGAGTATGACAACCTCAAATAATGAACTCGTGTCCAAGCGCAAGGGCCTTGTGCCAACACGTGAATGTAGAATCCATGTTAGCGTGTTGGCTCTGCCTTGTTAACATGTATTCCACGGGATATTTGGCATAATCTGTCCAGCCATGTACCATGTACCATGATAATGCCTCTCTAGGTACAGCAGACAGCTGTCAAACTGGGGTCAAACTATTAATGAATGGATGAAGAAGACCCAATGAGCATAAAGATGAATGATGTAGACCTTTGATTATGATATATTATTTTATATTTCATCCTTTTGAAAACATATTAAGCACAGTTTAGAGCATGCATAGCTAGATAAAGGCTATCTCATTGTAACCTACAATAGACTCTGCAGAAATAGCAGATCACCAGCTCACGACGTGCCACCTTTAATCAAAAATGTTTCCAATGCTTTATTGCCTACTCTGGTAAAGGAAATAACTATAGATTGAGTCGGTCAGTAAGTCAGTCAGTATAGGGTCAAACCAGTTAAAACTATAACCAGTTGAAATTCAGAAGTCACGCTCGGGGTCGAAGGTGAAGATGCCTGTGGAGGTGCTGAAGAAGGCCACGGCCTGCATCATCCAGGCTGGAGGAGAAGTACAGAGGTCAAACCTTCCAGTGGCTCCTGAGCCATATCCCGCATACATGCATATAGTTTTATAACCATGTCATCTATATTAATAAGCTGTCAATGGATAACGTGGATTGTGAATAAGGTAATATCAGTATGGATAACATTAACGTAATCAATCTGGTTAGTTATCTGTAGCTGCACGGCTTAAATTGATGTGGCTGATTCCACTATGTCATTCAGTTATCACTTCATTCTAGCTTTCATACATTAGAAATTAAATGTTTAAGCATGAGTGAAAATAGCTGATCTACAAGCTCACAACATGCTTTTTAAAAACATGCTATTGTGTATTGTTCTCAATTTTGAGTAAAACACACGGAAACCGCTCGGCGCACTGCTTTTTCTTTCAGGGTCACCTCGGGTCACCTCGGGCCAGGGTCACCTCAGGACACTGTGGGCGGGCATATACAAAAATGCTATTTTAATAGAGTCGGAGGCGCCTCCCACGTTCTGGGAAGGCGCCTCCCACGTTCTGGGAGGCGGGTTGAGAGGGGAATAGGAACGCACCGACTAAAATAGGAACGCGGAGGCTGTGCGTTCCAATTATCGGGCTTTTGGGCCCGCCACGGGCAAACGAGGCCATGCCAGGGCACGCCGGCCGCGTTTCCCAGGCCTGGGCGGCCTGGGGCTCGGCACCATGCCCAGGGGCGGCGTCCGCACGGCCCCTGCGGGGCCGCACGGGGCCAGGGGCCAAAAACTCAAAGAACAGAAAGGGTCCTCAATTTTAGCAGAAAACCAATCTACTCTGTATCGTTCCAATTTTAGAAAAAAATGTATCTACTGTTTCGTTCCAATTTTAGCAGAAAACTAATCTACTCTGTATCGTTCCAATTTTAGAAAAAAATGTATCTACTGTTTCGTTCCAATTTTAGAAAAAACTAATCTATTGTATCGTTCCAATTTTAGCAGAAAACCAATCTACTCTGTATCGTTCCAATTTTAGAAAAAAACGAATTACTGTTTTGTTCCAATTATAGCAGAAAACCAATCTACTCTGTATCGTTCCAATTTTAGAAAAAACCGAATTACTGTTTTGTTCCAATTTTAGAAAAAAACAAATTACTGTTTCGTTCCAATTTTAGCAGAAAACCAATCTACTCTGTATTGTTCCAATTTTATTATATGTGCAGAAGAAGCTGACACAGGAGTACCCTGGCTAGTCCAAATAGATATAGGTCTCAGTGTGGACATCTATGGGTCTCCCGGCTAAGGCTAACTGTGTAGGGCACGCCGCAGTTACAGTCAGATAACTCCTCCCACAAAGGTCGACACGGTCCCATCTTTTAGTATGTTATGTAGCTTGTCAAGACGAACATTTTGATATGTGTTTCTCCACACAAGGTCGTACGGTCGCTAACCCTTAAAGCGCGATAGCTCCTCCCACAAAGGTCGAAAATGGAAGTGCCTTGCATCTACGCATAGCTATCGATAAGACGAACGTGCTGATATGTGTCTCCCTGCGCACGGATGTAATTTAGGATTAGCAAAAAAAACAAAAAAGTGGATTCGCAAAAAAAAGTGCTCAAAATGGTGAAAAATACGGAACGCTTCACGAATTTGCGTGTCATCCTTGCGCTTGGTCGAGTTCCATCTTCGTCCTTTTTTTGTTCCAAGTGTTCCAACATTGTTTCAACTTCCGGGCCACCGATTGGCCGGTGCCCGGATCGTGCAGGCTACCATTGGCTGGTTCCACCTGGGGTTCCACCCCAGGAGCCAATGGGGGCATGGTCCCGCCCCTACCTCTCAGTAATTCCAAAACAGCACGGCGGCGGCCATCTTGTTACAGTGTGCGGTGGATGGACGTATTCATAATTTTAATAAATCGTACAAGGTGTTTGGAAAATATTTAAAGGCAGCGGGGCTTTCTCCAGGGGCCAATAAGGGAACGATTTTAATTTGGAACATTTCTGTCCATTTTTGGCTTAGTTATGGACATGTAGTATCTGTTAGCATGTTAGCTAGCTGCTGGATGATGATGATGATGATGGGTTCTTAATATTATGTGTGAATATTTGATATTTTTTTATTAAATCGTACAAGGCGTTTGGAAAATATTTAAAGGCGGCAGGGCTTTCTCCAGGGGCCAATAAGGGAACGATTTTAATTTGGAACATTTCTGTCCATTTTTGGCTTAGTTATGGACATGTAGTATCTGTTAGCATGTTAGCTAGCTGCTGGATGATGAACAATGAACTCAAGTGTCACAAAGCAAAGCAACACGAAAAGCGATGGTAATAGTACTATTAGCCAGCTTCTGCTGACCTATATGGGGTGCGAGGCCCTGCATTGCTCAATAACCTGCTTTGATGACACTTTTGTCCTTTTGTATGTTTAAATCAAATGTCAAATTATAGTTCAAAGACACCAAGAAGATAGTCTGTGATTACAATATCAATTTAAAATGTAAATCGCTCTGGATTAAGAGCGTCTGCTAAATGCCTAAATTGTAAATTGTCCCCTTGCGCTTAGGGTCCGGCCCATTCCTCTCTGTTATGTCATATGACGAGCATTCAGTTGAAGGTTTACTTGATTTAACTTTTAATATCACAATTATTGTAGCTAATCTAACTGAATCTGGAAGTCTTCCTTTATTAAATGATTCTTCATAGTCTGGAATTGTAACTGATCCATTTTTTATGGTGACTTTCGCCTTTATTTTATATGGAGGGACAGTCAGTGGTGTAAACTTTATTTATATAGCACATTTCATACATAAAATGCAACTCAAAGTACTTCACATGAAAATAAAATAAAAAATAACAAGCAGCGGAATGCCAGAAACAAAAAAAAGGTCAATCTACAATTAGCAAATATAATACAAAACTAAAACATTAAAAATGGTAAGGAAATTTGTATTGGATAATACATTTTAAATTGATATTCTTAGATATTCAACTATATTGACATTTATAATTAAATTGGTGTCTTTACACTGTAGAATTTTACATTTGATTTAAGTGTCTATTTGTTTGTCTCTAAATGTTTTCATGAATTGAACAATGCCCTTTTGGTAAACAAGTGTAAGGCTTAATTGGGTCGTCCACTCACAGTTAACAGTCTTTGTATTGAGTTTGTGCTTGAAATGTAGGCCTACTGTAATTCTGCAAACTGTTAATAAATATTTCAATCAATCAATCAAAATTGACATTTCAACTATTGATCAGACGCTGTGCATTGACGACACCTAATGGTCATTCATTTTAATTGCATGCATGCAGAGAAATCACAACATTGTGAGACGCACTGGGTCGTTGCCATGTTTTGCCACGGAAACCAGCGACCTGCCTTGTGTAAGTAAGTAAGTACATTTTATTTATAAAGCACCTTTCTTAACAATGTTACAAAGTGCTGTACAGTGACACAATAAAATCAATCATAATTAAAACAGTGACAGTACAACAAGCAAATAAGAACAACATAATCAAGTCAAATAAAATCAGAAAAATGTTCCCGAAATAAAAACGTTTTCAGTGGACGAAGCCAGGCTTGATACGAGCAGACGTGGCAACGCCATTGAAACACAGGGGCAATCTCCCGTTGGCCGAGAGGTTGGAACTCACGGGACAATGGGAGCCTGCATGCTTTTGGGCGGCCAATAAGGGCAGGGGTAAAACAGAGAGGATTGTTCCGGATCCTTTGCGCTCCCTCCATCACCTACTTCTCTGGGTTGTTCTAAAATGTCTTTCTAAGATTTCTCTATGTTCCCTGGAGGGCTATTGGCCCATCTAATATCGCTTGGAGTGCGCCCAGTTGGCCAGTTCTGCTGTCTGTCAGTCTCCTGTCTGACAGCTGACTGCAGGGCACCGCCCCCTCTCCCAGATTCAAGACAACAACGGCGGCCATCTTGCTCTGTTGTTCAGTGCTACAGTGTAGGTATTTCTTCATATTTTTTTAATAAATCATACAAGGTGTTTGAAAAATATTGAAAGGCAGCAGGACTTCAACCAGGGGCCAATAAGGGATCGATTTTAATTTGGAACATTTTTGTCCATTTTTGGCAAAGTTATGGATAGTTATGGAGATGCTAGCATAGCATGATAGCCTTCTTCCCATCCATGTAGCTCAGAGGGACAGACAGTGGAATATTTAATATTTTTTATTATATCGTACAAGGTGTTTGGAAAATATTTAAAGGCACCTTGTCTTCAACCAGGTCCCACCAAGGAATCAATTTTAATTTGGAAAAAATTTGGTTCATTTTGGCATAGTTATGGATGGTTATGGACCTATAGCATCGGCTAGCATGATAGCCTTTTTCCCCATCCATCTACCTCAGAGAGACAGACAGTGGAATATTTGATATTTTTTATTAAATCGTACAAGGTGTTTGGAAAATATTTAAAGGCACCTTGTCTTCAACCAGGTCCCACCAAGGAATCGATTTTAATTTGGAAAAATTTTGGTTCATTTTGGCATATATATGGACATTGCAGCATATGTTAACATGTTAGCTGCAGGATGGGTTCTTCTCATTATTTATTACTGTATGTTCAATTGGTGTACATTAGCGTGGAGCAGCAACAGCTTGCTATTTTCGAAATGTTTTACTCAAATTGAGAACAATAAACAATAGCATGTTTTTAAATAGCATGTTGTGAGCTTGTAGATCTGCTCATTTCATATAGGAAATGTATATGAGGTTGGTTAAATGTTATATCGAAGGTTAATTATTTAGATGTGAAAATCATGTAATACTGTACTGTCTAGGGCCAATTCACATGCAAACACAAACAGCAATGGTATAGTACTATAGCCAGTTTCTGCTGGACTGTACGGGGTGCGATTCCCTGCATTGCTAAAAACCTGCTGTGATATACCCATTTATTTTCTCCGCTGTATTGTCATAGCCAGGATTTAAAATGATCTATGACTTCTACAACATTGCTTTTAATTGATCTTTTATTTTATTTTTTGTTATTCATGTCCTCACTGTATTGCATTACTGCTTTTCTTTTATTCTCCATTGTTCTGTAAAGCACTTTGAGCTGCATTTCATGTCATGAAAGGTGCTATACAAATAAAGTTGTATTATTATGATCTGGTTCCTTCCCTTCAATCTGGGGGACGGATTGATTGATAAGGAAGCCTAGAGCTTTGAACCTTACTGACCTTCCTTTGAACTGGGACATTAGCTGATCTACAAGCTCACAACCATAAATCAAATTTAGCTAGGGTATTGATATACAATTATTGACAGACTAACTTCAGAATACTGATTTTATTTTATTTGTAATGTTTAACTAACTAACTAACTAATTCATAGATTCATATTTAACCATGGCAGAGAACAAAACTAAAATCAAGAGTGAAGAGGTGAGTTGAGTAATGTAACTCTGAGAACAAAGGCAATGACCCCTCGACCTTACTGTTCTGTCATAATTATTCACATATTTCACACACCACTCTCACCTCTCATGGATGCTGTGATTTCTCTGCATGCATGCAACTGAATGGCCACGAGGTATCGTAAATGCACAGTAACAGAGCATAGTCCTAGCAGAGTCTGTTCAATAGTTCAGCTCTAATGTCATATTAGAGCTGACATATTATATTATTATTGTCATATGTCATATTATAATGTCAATTTGAGTTGCTATAGATGTGTTTGTGTTAACTGAACCTTCAGAACTAAGACAATTCATGGAATATGAGTATGACAACCTCAAATAATGAACTCGTGTCCTTGCGCTCCCTCCATCACCTACTTCTCTGGGTTGTTCTAAAATGTCTTTCTAAGATTTCTCTATGTTCCCTGGAGGGCTATTGGCCCATCTAATATCGCTTGGAGTGCGCCCAGTTGGCCAGTTCTGCTGTCTGTCAGTCTCCTGTCTGACAGCTGACTGCAGGGCACCGCCCCCTCTCCCAGATTCAAGACAACAACGGCGGCCATCTTGCTCTGTTGTTCAGTGCTACAGTGTAGGTATTTCTTCATATTTTTTTAATAAATCATACAAGGTGTTTGAAAAATATTGAAAGGCAGCAGGACTTCAACCAGGGGCCAATAAGGGATCGATTTTAATTTGGAACATTTTTGTCCATTTTTGGCAAAGTTATGGATAGTTATGGAGATGCTAGCATAGCATGATAGCCTTCTTCCCATCCATGCAGCTCAGAGGGACAGACAGTGGAATATTTAATATTTTTTATTAAATCGTACAAGGTGTTTGGAAAATATTTAAAGGCACCTTGTCTTCAACCAGGTCCCACCAAGGAATCGATTTTAATTTGGAAAAAATTTGGTTCATTTTGGCATAGTTATGGATGGTTATGGACCTATAGCATCGGCTAGCATGATAACCTTTTTCCCCATCCATCTACCTCAGAGAGACAGACAGTGGAATATTTAATATTTTTTATTAAATCGTACAAGGTGTTTGGAAAATATTTAAAGGCACCTTGTCTTCAACCAGGTCCCACCAAGGAATCGATTTTAATTTGGAAAAAAATTGGTTCATTTTGGCATATATATGGACATTGCAGCATATGTTAACATGTTAGCTGCAGGATGGGTTCTTCTCATTATTTATTACTGTATGTTCAATTGGTGTACATTAGCGTGGAGCAGCAACAGCTTGCTATTTTAGAAATGTTTTACTCAAATTGAGAACAATACACAATAGCATGTTTTTAAATAGCATGTTGTGAGCTTGTAGATCTGCTCATTTCATATAGGAAATGTATATGAGGTTGGTTAAATGTTATATCGAAGGTTAATTCTTTAGATGTGAAAATCATGTAATACTGCACTGTCTAGGGCCAATTCACATGCAAACACAAACAGCAATGGTATAGTACTATAGCCAGCTTCTGCTGGACTGTACGGGGTGCGATTCCCTGCATTGCTAATAACCTGCTGTGATATACCCATTTATTTTCTCCGCTGTATTGTCATAGCCAGGATTTAAAATTATCTATGACTTCTACAACATTGCTTTTAATTGATCTTTTATTTTATTTTTTGTTATTCATGTCCTCACTGTATTGCATTACTGCTTTTCTTTTATTCTCCATTGTTCTGTAAAGCACTTTGAGCTGCATTTCATGTCATGAAAGGTGCTATACAAATAAAGTTGTATTATTATTATCTGCTTCCTTCCCTTCAATCTGGGGGACGGATTGATTGATAAGGAAGCCTAGAGCTTTGAACCTTACTGACCTTCCTTTGAACTGGGACATTAGCTGATCTACAAGCTCACAACCATAAATCAAATTTAGCTAGGCTATTGATATACAATTATTGACAGACTAACTTCAGAATAATTATTTTATTTTATTTGTAATGTTTAACTAACTAACTAATTCATTCATTCATATTTAACCATGGCAGAGAACAAAACTAAAATCAAGAGTGAAGAGGTGAGTTGAGTAATGTAACTCTGAGAACAAAGGCAATGACCCCTCGACCTTACTGTTCTGTCATAATTATTCACATATTTCACACACCACTCTCACCTCTCATGGATGCTGTGATTTCTCTGCATGCATGCAACTGAATGGCCACGAGGTATCGTAAATGCACAGTAACAGAGCATAGTCCTAGCAGAGTCTGTTCAATAGTTCAGCTCTAATGTCATATTAGAGCTGACATATTATATTATTATTGTCATATGTCATATTATAATGTCAATTTGAGTTGCTATAGATGTGTTTGTGTTAACTGAACCTTCAGAACTAAGACAATTCATGGAATATGAGTATGACAACCTCAAATAATGAACTCGTGTCCTTGCGCTCCCTCCATCACCTACTTCTCTGGGTTGTTCTAAAATGTCTTTCTAAGATTTCTCTATGTTCCCTGGAGGGCTATTGGCCCATCTAATATCGCTTGGAGTGCGCCCAGTTGGCCAGTTCTGCTGTCTGTCAGTCTCCTGTCTGACAGCTGACTGCAGGGCACCGCCCCCTCTCCCAGATTCAAGACAACAACGGCGGCCATCTTGCTCTGTTGTTCAGTGCTACAGTGTAGGTATTTCTTCATATTTTTTTAATAAATCATACAAGGTGTTTGAAAAATATTGAAAGGCAGCAGGACTTCAACCAGGGGCCAATAAGGGATCGATTTTAATTTGGAACATTTTTGTCCATTTTTGGCAAAGTTATGGATAGTTATGGAGATGCTAGCATAGCATGATAGCCTTCTTCCCATCCATGCAGCTCAGAGGGACAGACAGTGGAATATTTAATATTTTTTATTAAATCGTACAAGGTGTTTGGAAAATATTTAAAGGCACCTTGTCTTCAACCAGGTCCCACCAAGGAATCGATTTTAATTTGGAAAAAATTTGGTTCATTTTGGCATAGTTATGGATGGTTATGGACCTATAGCATCGGCTAGCATGATAACCTTTTTCCCCATCCATCTACCTCAGAGAGACAGACAGTGGAATATTTAATATTTTTTATTAAATCGTACAAGGTGTTTGGAAAATATTTAAAGGCACCTTGTCTTCAACCAGGTCCCACCAAGGAATCGATTTTAATTTGGAAAAAAATTGGTTCATTTTGGCATATATATGGACATTGCAGCATATGTTAACATGTTAGCTGCAGGATGGGTTCTTCTCATTATTTATTACTGTATGTTCAATTGGTGTACATTAGCGTGGAGCAGCAACAGCTTGCTATTTTAGAAATGTTTTACTCAAATTGAGAACAATACACAATAGCATGTTTTTAAATAGCATGTTGTGAGCTTGTAGATCTGCTCATTTCATATAGGAAATGTATATGAGGTTGGTTAAATGTTATATCGAAGGTTAATTCTTTAGATGTGAAAATCATGTAATACTGCACTGTCTAGGGCCAATTCACATGCAAACACAAACAGCAATGGTATAGTACTATAGCCAGCTTCTGCTGGACTGTACGGGGTGCGATTCCCTGCATTGCTAATAACCTGCTGTGATATACCCATTTATTTTCTCCGCTGTATTGTCATAGCCAGGATTTAAAATTATCTATGACTTCTACAACATTGCTTTTAATTGATCTTTTATTTTATTTTTTGTTATTCATGTCCTCACTGTATTGCATTACTGCTTTTCTTTTATTCTCCATTGTTCTGTAAAGCACTTTGAGCTGCATTTCATGTCATGAAAGGTGCTATACAAATAAAGTTGTATTATTATTATCTGCTTCCTTCCCTTCAATCTGGGGGACGGATTGATTGATAAGGAAGCCTAGAGCTTTGAACCTTACTGACCTTCCTTTGAACTGGGACATTAGCTGATCTACAAGCTCACAACCATAAATCAAATTTAGCTAGGCTATTGATATACAATTATTGACAGACTAACTTCAGAATAATTATTTTATTTTATTTGTAATGTTTAACTAACTAACTAATTCATTCATTCATATTTAACCATGGCAGAGAACAAAACTAAAATCAAGAGTGAAGAGGTGAGTTGAGTAATGTAACTCTGAGAACAAAGGCAATGACCCCTCGACCTTACTGTTCTGTCATAATTATTCACATATTTCACACACCACTCTCACCTCTCATGGATGCTGTGATTTCTCTGCATGCATGCAACTGAATGGCCACGAGGTATCGTAAATGCACAGTAACAGAGCATAGTCCTAGCAGAGTCTGTTCAATAGTTCAGCTCTAATGTCATATTAGAGCTGACATATTATATTATTATTGTCATATGTCATATTATAATGTCAATTTGAGTTGCTATAGATGTGTTTGTGTTAACTGAACCTTCAGAACTAAGACAATTCATGGAATATGAGTATGACAACCTCAAATAATGAACTCGTGTCCAAGCGCAAGGGCCTTGTGCCAACACGTGAATGTAGAATCCATGTTAGCGTGTTGGCTCTGCCTTGTTAACATGTATTCCACGGGATATTTGGCATAATCTGTCCAGCCATGTACCATGTACCATGATAATGCCTCTCTAGGTACAGCAGACAGCTGTCAAACTGGGGTCAAACTATTAATGAATGGATGAAGAAGACCCAATGAGCATAAAGATGAATGATGTAGACCTTTGATTATGATATATTATTTTATATTTCATCCTTTTGAAAACATATTAAGCACAGTTTAGAGCATGCATAGCTAGATAAAGGCTATCTCATTGTAACCTACAATAGACTCTGCAGAAATAGCAGATCACCAGCTCACGACGTGCCACCTTTAATCAAAAATGTTTCCAATGCTTTATTGCCTACTCTGGTAAAGGAAATAACTATAGATTGAGTCGGTCAGTAAGTCAGTCAGTATAGGGTCAAACCAGTTAAAACTATAACCAGTTGAAATTCAGAAGTCACGCTCGGGGTCGAAGGTGAAGATGCCTGTGGAGGTGCTGAAGAAGGCCACGGCCTGCATCATCCAGGCTGGAGGAGAAGTACAGAGGTCAAACCTTCCAGTGGCTCCTGAGCCATATCCCGCATACATGCATATAGTTTTATAACCATGTCATCTATATTAATAAGCTGTCAATGGATAACGTGGATTGTGAATAAGGTAATATCAGTATGGATAACATTAACGTAATCAATCTGGTTAGTTATCTGTAGCTGCACGGCTTAAATTGATGTGGCTGATTCCACTATGTCATTCAGTTATCACTTCATTCTAGCTTTCATACATTAGAAATTAAATGTTTAAGCATGAGTGAAAATAGCTGATCTACAAGCTCACAACATGCTTTTTAAAAACATGCTATTGTGTATTGTTCTCAATTTTGAGTAAAACACACGGAAACCGCTCGGCGCACTGCTTTTTCTTTCAGGGTCACCTCGGGTCACCTCGGGCCAGGGTCACCTCAGGACACTGTGGGCGGGCATATACAAAAATGCTATTTTAATAGAGTCGGAGGCGCCTCCCACGTTCTGGGAAGGCGCCTCCCACGTTCTGGGAGGCGGGTTGAGAGGGGAATAGGAACGCACCGACTAAAATAGGAACGCGGAGGCTGTGCGTTCCAATTATCGGGCTTTTGGGCCCGCCACGGGCAAACGAGGCCATGCCAGGGCACGCCGGCCGCGTTTCCCAGGCCTGGGCGGCCTGGGGCTCGGCACCATGCCCAGGGGCGGCGTCCGCACGGCCCCTGCGGGGCCGCACGGGGCCAGGGGCCAAAAACTCAAAGAACAGAAAGGGTCCTCAATTTTAGCAGAAAACCAATCTACTCTGTATCGTTCCAATTTTAGAAAAAAATGTATCTACTGTTTCGTTCCAATTTTAGCAGAAAACTAATCTACTCTGTATCGTTCCAATTTTAGAAAAAAATGTATCTACTGTTTCGTTCCAATTTTAGAAAAAACTAATCTATTGTATCGTTCCAATTTTAGCAGAAAACCAATCTACTCTGTATCGTTCCAATTTTAGAAAAAAACGAATTACTGTTTTGTTCCAATTATAGCAGAAAACCAATCTACTCTGTATCGTTCCAATTTTAGAAAAAACCGAATTACTGTTTTGTTCCAATTTTAGAAAAAAACAAATTACTGTTTCGTTCCAATTTTAGCAGAAAACCAATCTACTCTGTATTGTTCCAATTTTATTATATGTGCAGAAGAAGCTGACACAGGAGTACCCTGGCTAGTCCAAATAGATATAGGTCTCAGTGTGGACATCTATGGGTCTCCCGGCTAAGGCTAACTGTGTAGGGCACGCCGCAGTTACAGTCAGATAACTCCTCCCACAAAGGTCGACACGGTCCCATCTTTTAGTATGTTATGTAGCTTGTCAAGACGAACATTTTGATATGTGTTTCTCCACACAAGGTCGTACGGTCGCTAACCCTTAAAGCGCGATAGCTCCTCCCACAAAGGTCGAAAATGGAAGTGCCTTGCATCTACGCATAGCTATCGATAAGACGAACGTGCTGATATGTGTCTCCCTGCGCACGGATGTAATTTAGGATTAGCAAAAAAAACAAAAAAGTGGATTCGCAAAAAAAAGTGCTCAAAATGGTGAAAAATACGGAACGCTTCACGAATTTGCGTGTCATCCTTGCGCTTGGTCGAGTTCCATCTTCGTCCTTTTTTTGTTCCAAGTGTTCCAACATTGTTTCAACTTCCGGGCCACCGATTGGCCGGTGCCCGGATCGTGCAGGCTACCATTGGCTGGTTCCACCTGGGGTTCCACCCCAGGAGCCAATGGGGGCATGGTCCCGCCCCTACCTCTCAGTAATTCCAAAACAGCACGGCGGCGGCCATCTTGTTACAGTGTGCGGTGGATGGACGTATTCATAATTTTAATAAATCGTACAAGGTGTTTGGAAAATATTTAAAGGCAGCGGGGCTTTCTCCAGGGGCCAATAAGGGAACGATTTTAATTTGGAACATTTCTGTCCATTTTTGGCTTAGTTATGGACATGTAGTATCTGTTAGCATGTTAGCTAGCTGCTGGATGATGATGATGATGATGGGTTCTTAATATTATGTGTGAATATTTGATATTTTTTTATTAAATCGTACAAGGCGTTTGGAAAATATTTAAAGGCGGCAGGGCTTTCTCCAGGGGCCAATAAGGGAACGATTTTAATTTGGAACATTTCTGTCCATTTTTGGCTTAGTTATGGACATGTAGTATCTGTTAGCATGTTAGCTAGCTGCTGGATGATGAACAATGAACTCAAGTGTCACAAAGCAAAGCAACACGAAAAGCGATGGTAATAGTACTATTAGCCAGCTTCTGCTGACCTATATGGGGTGCGAGGCCCTGCATTGCTCAATAACCTGCTTTGATGACACTTTTGTCCTTTTGTATGTTTAAATCAAATGTCAAATTATAGTTCAAAGACACCAAGAAGATAGTCTGTGATTACAATATCAATTTAAAATGTAAATCGCTCTGGATTAAGAGCGTCTGCTAAATGCCTAAATTGTAAATTGTCCCCTTGCGCTTAGGGTCCGGCCCATTCCTCTCTGTTATGTCATATGACGAGCATTCAGTTGAAGGTTTACTTGATTTAACTTTTAATATCACAATTATTGTAGCTAATCTAACTGAATCTGGAAGTCTTCCTTTATTAAATGATTCTTCATAGTCTGGAATTGTAACTGATCCATTTTTTATGGTGACTTTCGCCTTTATTTTATATGGAGGGACAGTCAGTGGTGTAAACTTTATTTATATAGCACATTTCATACATAAAATGCAACTCAAAGTACTTCACATGAAAATAAAATAAAAAATAACAAGCAGCGGAATGCCAGAAACAAAAAAAAGGTCAATCTACAATTAGCAAATATAATACAAAACTAAAACATTAAAAATGGTAAGGAAATTTGTATTGGATAATACATTTTAAATTGATATTCTTAGATATTCAACTATATTGACATTTATAATTAAATTGGTGTCTTTACACTGTAGAATTTTACATTTGATTTAAGTGTCTATTTGTTTGTCTCTAAATGTTTTCATGAATTGAACAATGCCCTTTTGGTAAACAAGTGTAAGGCTTAATTGGGTCGTCCACTCACAGTTAACAGTCTTTGTATTGAGTTTGTGCTTGAAATGTAGGCCTACTGTAATTCTGCAAACTGTTAATAAATATTTCAATCAATCAATCAAAATTGACATTTCAACTATTGATCAGACGCTGTGCATTGACGACACCTAATGGTCATTCATTTTAATTGCATGCATGCAGAGAAATCACAACATTGTGAGACGCACTGGGTCGTTGCCATGTTTTGCCACGGAAACCAGCGACCTGCCTTGTGTAAGTAAGTAAGTACATTTTATTTATAAAGCACCTTTCTTAACAATGTTACAAAGTGCTGTACAGTGACACAATAAAATCAATCATAATTAAAACAGTGACAGTACAACAAGCAAATAAGAACAACATAATCAAGTCAAATAAAATCAGAAAAATGTTCCCGAAATAAAAACGTTTTCAGTGGACGAAGCCAGGCTTGATACGAGCAGACGTGGCAACGCCATTGAAACACAGGGGCAATCTCCCGTTGGCCGAGAGGTTGGAACTCACGGGACAATGGGAGCCTGCATGCTTTTGGGCGGCCAATAAGGGCAGGGGTAAAACAGAGAGGATTGTTCCGGATCCTTTGCGCTCCCTCCATCACCTACTTCTCTGGGTTGTTCTAAAATGTCTTTCTAAGATTTCTCTATGTTCCCTGGAGGGCTATTGGCCCATCTAATATCGCTTGGAGTGCGCCCAGTTGGCCAGTTCTGCTGTCTGTCAGTCTCCTGTCTGACAGCTGACTGCAGGGCACCGCCCCCTCTCCCAGATTCAAGACAACAACGGCGGCCATCTTGCTCTGTTGTTCAGTGCTACAGTGTAGGTATTTCTTCATATTTTTTTAATAAATCATACAAGGTGTTTGAAAAATATTGAAAGGCAGCAGGACTTCAACCAGGGGCCAATAAGGGATCGATTTTAATTTGGAACATTTTTGTCCATTTTTGGCAAAGTTATGGATAGTTATGGAGATGCTAGCATAGCATGATAGCCTTCTTCCCATCCATGTAGCTCAGAGGGACAGACAGTGGAATATTTAATATTTTTTATTATATCGTACAAGGTGTTTGGAAAATATTTAAAGGCACCTTGTCTTCAACCAGGTCCCACCAAGGAATCAATTTTAATTTGGAAAAAATTTGGTTCATTTTGGCATAGTTATGGATGGTTATGGACCTATAGCATCGGCTAGCATGATAGCCTTTTTCCCCATCCATCTACCTCAGAGAGACAGACAGTGGAATATTTGATATTTTTTATTAAATCGTACAAGGTGTTTGGAAAATATTTAAAGGCACCTTGTCTTCAACCAGGTCCCACCAAGGAATCGATTTTAATTTGGAAAAATTTTGGTTCATTTTGGCATATATATGGACATTGCAGCATATGTTAACATGTTAGCTGCAGGATGGGTTCTTCTCATTATTTATTACTGTATGTTCAATTGGTGTACATTAGCGTGGAGCAGCAACAGCTTGCTATTTTCGAAATGTTTTACTCAAATTGAGAACAATAAACAATAGCATGTTTTTAAATAGCATGTTGTGAGCTTGTAGATCTGCTCATTTCATATAGGAAATGTATATGAGGTTGGTTAAATGTTATATCGAAGGTTAATTATTTAGATGTGAAAATCATGTAATACTGTACTGTCTAGGGCCAATTCACATGCAAACACAAACAGCAATGGTATAGTACTATAGCCAGTTTCTGCTGGACTGTACGGGGTGCGATTCCCTGCATTGCTAAAAACCTGCTGTGATATACCCATTTATTTTCTCCGCTGTATTGTCATAGCCAGGATTTAAAATGATCTATGACTTCTACAACATTGCTTTTAATTGATCTTTTATTTTATTTTTTGTTATTCATGTCCTCACTGTATTGCATTACTGCTTTTCTTTTATTCTCCATTGTTCTGTAAAGCACTTTGAGCTGCATTTCATGTCATGAAAGGTGCTATACAAATAAAGTTGTATTATTATGATCTGGTTCCTTCCCTTCAATCTGGGGGACGGATTGATTGATAAGGAAGCCTAGAGCTTTGAACCTTACTGACCTTCCTTTGAACTGGGACATTAGCTGATCTACAAGCTCACAACCATAAATCAAATTTAGCTAGGGTATTGATATACAATTATTGACAGACTAACTTCAGAATACTGATTTTATTTTATTTGTAATGTTTAACTAACTAACTAACTAATTCATAGATTCATATTTAACCATGGCAGAGAACAAAACTAAAATCAAGAGTGAAGAGGTGAGTTGAGTAATGTAACTCTGAGAACAAAGGCAATGACCCCTCGACCTTACTGTTCTGTCATAATTATTCACATATTTCACACACCACTCTCACCTCTCATGGATGCTGTGATTTCTCTGCATGCATGCAACTGAATGGCCACGAGGTATCGTAAATGCACAGTAACAGAGCATAGTCCTAGCAGAGTCTGTTCAATAGTTCAGCTCTAATGTCATATTAGAGCTGACATATTATATTATTATTGTCATATGTCATATTATAATGTCAATTTGAGTTGCTATAGATGTGTTTGTGTTAACTGAACCTTCAGAACTAAGACAATTCATGGAATATGAGTATGACAACCTCAAATAATGAACTCGTGTCCAAGCGCAAGGGCCTTGTGCCAACACGTGAATGTAGAATCCATGTTAGCGTGTTGGCTCTGCCTTGTTAACATGTATTCCACGGGATATTTGGCATAATCTGTCCAGCCATGTACCATGTACCATGATAATGCCTCTCTAGGTACAGCAGACAGCTGTCAAACTGGGGTCAAACTATTAATGAATGGATGAAGAAGACCCAATGAGCATAAAGATGAATGATGTAGACCTTTGATTATGATATATTATTTTATATTTCATCCTTTTGAAAACATATTAAGCACAGTTTAGAGCATGCATAGCTAGATAAAGGCTATCTCATTGTAACCTACAATAGACTCTGCAGAAATAGCAGATCACCAGCTCACGACGTGCCACCTTTAATCAAAAATGTTTCCAATGCTTTATTGCCTACTCTGGTAAAGGAAATAACTATAGATTGAGTCGGTCAGTAAGTCAGTCAGTATAGGGTCAAACCAGTTAAAACTATAACCAGTTGAAATTCAGAAGTCACGCTCGGGGTCGAAGGTGAAGATGCCTGTGGAGGTGCTGAAGAAGGCCACGGCCTGCATCATCCAGGCTGGAGGAGAAGTACAGAGGTCAAACCTTCCAGTGGCTCCTGAGCCATATCCCGCATACATGCATATAGTTTTATAACCATGTCATCTATATTAATAAGCTGTCAATGGATAACGTGGATTGTGAATAAGGTAATATCAGTATGGATAACATTAACGTAATCAATCTGGTTAGTTATCTGTAGCTGCACGGCTTAAATTGATGTGGCTGATTCCACTATGTCATTCAGTTATCACTTCATTCTAGCTTTCATACATTAGAAATTAAATGTTTAAGCATGAGTGAAAATAGCTGATCTACAAGCTCACAACATGCTTTTTAAAAACATGCTATTGTGTATTGTTCTCAATTTTGAGTAAAACACACGGAAACCGCTCGGCGCACTGCTTTTTCTTTCAGGGTCACCTCGGGTCACCTCGGGCCAGGGTCACCTCAGGACACTGTGGGCGGGCATATACAAAAATGCTATTTTAATAGAGTCGGAGGCGCCTCCCACGTTCTGGGAAGGCGCCTCCCACGTTCTGGGAGGCGGGTTGAGAGGGGAATAGGAACGCACCGACTAAAATAGGAACGCGGAGGCTGTGCGTTCCAATTATCGGGCTTTTGGGCCCGCCACGGGCAAACGAGGCCATGCCAGGGCACGCCGGCCGCGTTTCCCAGGCCTGGGCGGCCTGGGGCTCGGCACCATGCCCAGGGGCGGCGTCCGCACGGCCCCTGCGGGGCCGCACGGGGCCAGGGGCCAAAAACTCAAAGAACAGAAAGGGTCCTCAATTTTAGCAGAAAACCAATCTACTCTGTATCGTTCCAATTTTAGAAAAAAATGTATCTACTGTTTCGTTCCAATTTTAGCAGAAAACTAATCTACTCTGTATCGTTCCAATTTTAGAAAAAAATGTATCTACTGTTTCGTTCCAATTTTAGAAAAAACTAATCTATTGTATCGTTCCAATTTTAGCAGAAAACCAATCTACTCTGTATCGTTCCAATTTTAGAAAAAAACGAATTACTGTTTTGTTCCAATTATAGCAGAAAACCAATCTACTCTGTATCGTTCCAATTTTAGAAAAAAACGAATTACTGTTTTGTTCCAATTTTAGAAAAAAACAAATTACTGTTTCGTTCCAATTTTAGCAGAAAACCAATCTACTCTGTATTGTTCCAATTTTATTATATGTGCAGAAGAAGCTGACACAGGAGTACCCTGGCTAGTCCAAATAGATATAGGTCTCAGTGTGGACATCTATGGGTCTCCCGGCTAAGGCTAACTGTGTAGGGCACGCCGCAGTTACAGTCAGATAACTCCTCCCACAAAGGTCGACACGGTCCCATCTTTTAGTATGTTATGTAGCTTGTCAAGACGAACATTTTGATATGTGTTTCTCCACACAAGGTCGTACGGTCGCTAACCCTTAAAGCGCGATAGCTCCTCCCACAAAGGTCGAAAATGGAAGTGCCTTGCATCTACGCATAGCTATCGATAAGACGAACGTGCTGATATGTGTCTCCCTGCGCACGGATGTAATTTAGGATTAGCAAAAAAAACAAAAAAGTGGATTCGCAAAAAAAAGTGCTCAAAATGGTGAAAAATACGGAACGCTTCACGAATTTGCGTGTCATCCTTGCGCTTGGTCGAGTTCCATCTTCGTCCTTTTTTTGTTCCAAGTGTTCCAACATTGTTTCAACTTCCGGGCCACCGATTGGCCGGTGCCCGGATCGTGCAGGCTACCATTGGCTGGTTCCACCTGGGGTTCCACCCCAGGAGCCAATGGGGGCATGGTCCCGCCCCTACCTCTCAGTAATTCCAAAACAGCACGGCGGCGGCCATCTTGTTACAGTGTGCGGTGGATGGACGTATTCATAATTTTAATAAATCGTACAAGGTGTTTGGAAAATATTTAAAGGCAGCGGGGCTTTCTCCAGGGGCCAATAAGGGAACGATTTTAATTTGGAACATTTCTGTCCATTTTTGGCTTAGTTATGGACATGTAGTATCTGTTAGCATGTTAGCTAGCTGCTGGATGATGATGATGATGATGGGTTCTTAATATTATGTGTGAATATTTGATATTTTTTTATTAAATCGTACAAGGCGTTTGGAAAATATTTAAAGGCGGCAGGGCTTTCTCCAGGGGCCAATAAGGGAACGATTTTAATTTGGAACATTTCTGTCCATTTTTGGCTTAGTTATGGACATGTAGTATCTGTTAGCATGTTAGCTAGCTGCTGGATGATGAACAATGAACTCAAGTGTCACAAAGCAAAGCAACACGAAAAGCGATGGTAATAGTACTATTAGCCAGCTTCTGCTGACCTATATGGGGTGCGAGGCCCTGCATTGCTCAATAACCTGCTTTGATGACACTTTTGTCCTTTTGTATGTTTAAATCAAATGTCAAATTATAGTTCAAAGACACCAAGAAGATAGTCTGTGATTACAATATCAATTTAAAATGTAAATCGCTCTGGATTAAGAGCGTCTGCTAAATGCCTAAATTGTAAATTGTCCCCTTGCGCTTAGGGTCCGGCCCATTCCTCTCTGTTATGTCATATGACGAGCATTCAGTTGAAGGTTTACTTGATTTAACTTTTAATATCACAAT
This sequence comes from Protomyctophum bolini, assembly GCF_963924005.1. Classification (NCBI taxonomy): domain Eukaryota; kingdom Metazoa; phylum Chordata; class Actinopteri; order Myctophiformes; family Myctophidae; genus Protomyctophum; species Protomyctophum bolini. The sequence goes on along the minus strand of NC_137876.1, from coordinate 44,282,650 downwards.
TATTGTAGCTAATCTAACTGAATCTGGAAGTCTTCCTTTATTAAATGATTCTTCATAGTCTGGAATTGTAACTGATCCATTTTTTATGGTGACTTTCGCCTTTATTTTATATGGAGGGACAGTCAGTGGTGTAAACTTTATTTATATAGCACATTTCATACATAAAATGCAACTCAAAGTACTTCACATGAAAATAAAATAAAAAATAACAAGCAGCGGAATGCCAGAAACAAAAAAAAGGTCAATCTACAATTAGCAAATATAATACAAAACTAAAACATTAAAAATGGTAAGGAAATTTGTATTGGATAATACATTTTAAATTGATATTCTTAGATATTCAACTATATTGACATTTATAATTAAATTGGTGTCTTTACACTGTAGAATTTTACATTTGATTTAAGTGTCTATTTGTTTGTCTCTAAATGTTTTCATGAATTGAACAATGCCCTTTTGGTAAACAAGTGTAAGGCTTAATTGGGTCGTCCACTCACAGTTAACAGTCTTTGTATTGAGTTTGTGCTTGAAATGTAGGCCTACTGTAATTCTGCAAACTGTTAATAAATATTTCAATCAATCAATCAAAATTGACATTTCAACTATTGATCAGACGCTGTGCATTGACGACACCTAATGGTCATTCATTTTAATTGCATGCATGCAGAGAAATCACAACATTGTGAGACGCACTGGGTCGTTGCCATGTTTTGCCACGGAAACCAGCGACCTGCCTTGTGTAAGTAAGTAAGTACATTTTATTTATAAAGCACCTTTCTTAACAATGTTACAAAGTGCTGTACAGTGACACAATAAAATCAATCATAATTAAAACAGTGACAGTACAACAAGCAAATAAGAACAACATAATCAAGTCAAATAAAATCAGAAAAATGTTCCCGAAATAAAAACGTTTTCAGTGGACGAAGCCAGGCTTGATACGAGCAGACGTGGCAACGCCATTGAAACACAGGGGCAATCTCCCGTTGGCCGAGAGGTTGGAACTCACGGGACAATGGGAGCCTGCATGCTTTTGGGCGGCCAATAAGGGCAGGGGTAAAACAGAGAGGATTGTTCCGGATCCTCAATTAAGGGTCCGGCCCATTCCTCTCTGTTATGTCATATGACGAGCATTCAGTTGAAGGTTTACTTGATTTAACTTTTAATATCACAATTATTGTAGCTAATCTAACTGAATCTGGAAGTCTTCCTTTATTAAATGATTCTTCATAGTCTGGAATTGTAACTGATCCATTTTTTATGGTGACTTTCGCCTTTATTTTATATGGAGGGACAGTCAGTGGTGTAAACTTTATTTATATAGCACATTTCATACATAAAATGCAACTCAAAGTACTTCACATGAAAATAAAATAAAAAATAACAAGCAGCGGAATGCCAGAAACAAAAAAAAGGTCAATCTACAATTAGCAAATATAATACAAAACTAAAACATTAAAAATGGTAAGGAAATTTGTATTGGATAATACATTTTAAATTGATATTCTTAGATATTCAACTATATTGACATTTATAATTAAATTGGTGTCTTTACACTGTAGAATTTTACATTTGATTTAAGTGTCTATTTGTTTGTCTCTAAATGTTTTCATGAATTGAACAATGCCCTTTTGGTAAACAAGTGTAAGGCTTAATTGGGTCGTCCACTCACAGTTAACAGTCTTTGTATTGAGTTTGTGCTTGAAATGTAGGCCTACTGTAATTCTGCAAACTGTTAATAAATATTTCAATCAATCAATCAAAATTGACATTTCAACTATTGATCAGACGCTGTGCATTGACGACACCTAATGGTCATTCATTTTAATTGCATGCATGCAGAGAAATCACAACATTGTGAGACGCACTGGGTCGTTGCCATGTTTTGCCACGGAAACCAGCGACCTGCCTTGTGTAAGTAAGTAAGTACATTTTATTTATAAAGCACCTTTCTTAACAATGTTACAAAGTGCTGTACAGTGACACAATAAAATCAATCATAATTAAAACAGTGACAGTACAACAAGCAAATAAGAACAACATAATCAAGTCAAATAAAATCAGAAAAATGTTCCCGAAATAAAAACGTTTTCAGTGGACGAAGCCAGGCTTGATACGAGCAGACGTGGCAACGCCATTGAAACACAGGGGCAATCTCCCGTTGGCCGAGAGGTTGGAACTCACGGGACAATGGGAGCCTGCATGCTTTTGGGCGGCCAATAAGGGCAGGGGTAAAACAGAGAGGATTGTTCCGGATCCTCAATTAAGGGTCCGGCCCATTCCTCTCTGTTATGTCATATGACGAGCATTCAGTTGAAGGTTTACTTGATTTAACTTTTAATATCACAATTATTGTAGCTAATCTAACTGAATCTGGAAGTCTTCCTTTATTAAATGATTCTTCATAGTCTGGAATTGTAACTGATCCATTTTTTATGGTGACTTTCGCCTTTATTTTATATGGAGGGACAGTCAGTGGTGTAAACTTTATTTATATAGCACATTTCATACATAAAATGCAACTCAAAGTACTTCACATGAAAATAAAATAAAAAATAACAAGCAGCGGAATGCCAGAAACAAAAAAAAGGTCAATCTACAATTAGCAAATATAATACAAAACTAAAACATTAAAAATGGTAAGGAAATTTGTATTGGATAATACATTTTAAATTGATATTCTTAGATATTCAACTATATTGACATTTATAATTAAATTGGTGTCTTTACACTGTAGAATTTTACATTTGATTTAAGTGTCTATTTGTTTGTCTCTAAATGTTTTCATGAATTGAACAATGCCCTTTTGGTAAACAAGTGTAAGGCTTAATTGGGTCGTCCACTCACAGTTAACAGTCTTTGTATTGAGTTTGTGCTTGAAATGTAGGCCTACTGTAATTCTGCAAACTGTTAATAAATATTTCAATCAATCAATCAAAATTGACATTTCAACTATTGATCAGACGCTGTGCATTGACGACACCTAATGGTCATTCATTTTAATTGCATGCATGCAGAGAAATCACAACATTGTGAGACGCACTGGGTCGTTGCCATGTTTTGCCACGGAAACCAGCGACCTGCCTTGTGTAAGTAAGTAAGTACATTTTATTTATAAAGCACCTTTCTTAACAATGTTACAAAGTGCTGTACAGTGACACAATAAAATCAATCATAATTAAAACAGTGACAGTACAACAAGCAAATAAGAACAACATAATCAAGTCAAATAAAATCAGAAAAATGTTCCCGAAATAAAAACGTTTTCAGTGGACGAAGCCAGGCTTGATACGAGCAGACGTGGCAACGCCATTGAAACACAGGGGCAATCTCCCGTTGGCCGAGAGGTTGGAACTCACGGGACAATGGGAGCCTGCATGCTTTTGGGCGGCCAATAAGGGCAGGGGTAAAACAGAGAGGATTGTTCCGGATCCTCAATTTTAGCAGAAAACCAATCTACTCTGTATCGTTCCAATTTTAGAAAAAAACAAATTACTGTTTCGTTCCAATTTTAGCAGAAAACCAATCTACTCTGTATCGTTCCAATTTTAGAAAAAACCAAATTAATGTTTTGTTCCAATTTTAGCAGAAAACCAATCTACCCTGTATCGTTCCAATTTTAGAAAAAAACAAATTACTGTATTGTTCCAATTTTAGGAAACAAACTAATCTACTCTGTATCGTTCCAATTTTAGAAAAAACGAATTACTGTTTCGTTCCAATTTTAGCAGAAAACCAATCTACTCTGTATCGTTCCAATTTTAGAAAAAAACAAAAATTTGTTTCGTTCCAATTTTAGGAAACAAACTAATCTACTCTGTATCGTTCCAATTTTAGAAAAACCGAATTACTGTTTCGTTCCAATTTTAGCAGAAAACCAATCTACTCTGTATCGTTCCAATTTTAGAAAAAAACAAATTACTGTTTCGTTCCAATTTTAGGAAACAAACTAATCTACTCTGTATCGTTCCAATTTTAGAAAAAACGAATTACTGTTTCGTTCCAATTTTAGCAGAAAACCAATCTACTCTGTATCGTTCCAATTTTAGAAAAAAACAAATTACTGTTTCGTTCCAATTTTAGCAGAAAACCAATCTGCTCTGTATCGTTCCAATTTTAGAAAAAAACAAATTACTGTTTTGTTCCAATTTTAGCAGAAAACCAATCTACCCTGTATCGTTCCAATTTTAGAAAAAAACAAATTACTGTTTTGTTCCAATTTTAGCAGAAAACCAATCTACTCTGTATCGTTCCAATTTTTGAAAAAAACAAATTACTGTATTGTTCCAATTTTAGGAAACAAACTAATCTACTCTGTATCGTTCAAATTTTAGAAAAAACGAATTACTGTTTCGTTCCAATTTTAGCAGAAAACCAATCTACCCTGTATCGTTCCAATTTTAGAAAAAAACAAATTACTGTATTGTTCCAATTTTAGCTGAAAACCAATCTACTCTGTATCGTTCCAATTTTAGAAAAAAAATAATTTTGTTCCAATTTTAGCAGAAAACCAATCTACTCTGTATCGTTCCAATTTTAGAAAATAATTTTGTTCCAATTTTAGCAGAAAACTAATCTACTCTATCGTTCCAATTTTAGAAAAAAATTAACCTACTGTTTCGTTCCAATTTTAGCAGAAAACTAATCTACTCTGTATCGTTCCAATTTTAGAAAACAACAAATCTACTGTTTTGTTCCAATGTTAGCAGAAAACTAATCTACTCTGTATCGTTCCAATTTTAGAAAAAAATGTATCTACTGTTTCGTTCCAATTTTAGAAAAAAACTAATCTACTGTATCGTTCCAATTTTAGCAGAAAACCAATCTACTCTGTATCGTTCCAATTTTAGAAAAAAACTAATTACTGTTTCGTTCCAATTTTAGCAGAAAACCAATCTACTCTGTATCATTCCAATTTTAGAAAAAAACAAATTACTGTTTCGTTCCAATTTTAGCAGAAAACCAATCTACTCTGTATCGTTCCAATTTTAGAAAAAACCAAATTACTGTTTTGTTCCAATTTTAGCAGAAAACCAATCTACCCTGTATCGTTCCAATTTTAGAAAAAAACAAATTACTGTATTGTTCCAATTTTAGCAGAAAACCAATCTACTCTGTATCGTTCCAATTTTTGAAAAAAACAAATTACTGTATTGTTCCAATTTTAGGAAACAAACTAATCTACTCTGTATCGTTCAAATTTTTAGAAAAAACGAATTACTGTTTCGTTCCAATTTTAGCAGAAAACCAATCTACTCTGTATCGTTCCAATTTTAGAAAAAAACAAATTACTGTTTCGTTCCAATTTTAGCAGAAAAACAATCTACTCTGTATCGTTCCAATTTTAGGAAAAAAACAAATTACTGTATTGTTCCAATTTTAGGAAACAAACTAATCTACTCTGTATCGTTCCAATTTTAGAAAAAACTAATTACTGTTTCGTTCCAATTTTAGCAGAAAACCAATCTACTCTGTATCGTTCCAATTTTAGAAAAAAACAAATTACTGTTTCGTTCCAATTTTAGCTGAAAACCAATCTACTCTGTATCGTTCCAATTTTAGAAAAAAAATAATTTTGTTCCAATTTTAGCAGAAAACCAAATCTACTCTGTATCGTTCCAATTTTAGAAAATAATTTTGTTCCAATTTTAGCAGAAAACTAATCTACTCTATCGTTCCAATTTTAGAAAAAAATTAACCTACTGTTTCGTTCCAATTTTAGCAGAAAACCAATCTACTCTGTATCGTTCCAATTTTAGAAAAAAACAAATTACTGTTTCGTTCCAATTTTAGCAGAAAACCAATCTACTCTGTATCGTTCCAATTTTAGAAAAAACCAAATTAATGTTTTGTTCCAATTTTAGCAGAAAACCAATCTACCCTGTATCGTTCCAATTTTAGAAAAAAACAAATTACTGTATTGTTCCAATTTTAGCTGAAAACCAATCTACTCTGTATCGTTCCAATTTTTTAAAAAAACAAATTACTGTATTGTTCCAATTTTAGGAAACAAACTAATCTACTCTGTATCGTTCCAATTTTAGAAAAAACGAATTACTGTTTCGTTCCAATTTTAGCAGAAAACCAATCTACTCTGTATCGTTCCAATTTTAGAAAAAAACAAATTACTGTTTCGTTCCAATTTTAGCAGAAAAACAATCTACTCTGTATCGTTCCAATTTTAGGAAAAAAACAAATTACTGTATTGTTCCAATTTTAGGAAACAAACTAATCTACTCTGTATCGTTCCAATTTTAGAAAAAAATAATTACTGTTTCGTTCCAATTTTAGCAGAAAACCAATCTACTCTGTATCGTTCCAATTTTAGAAAAAAAAAAATTACTGTTTCGTTCCAATTTTAGCTGAAAACCAATCTACTCTGTATCGTTCCAATTTTAGAAAATAATTTTGTTCCAATTTTAGCAGAAAACTAATATACTCTATCGTTCCAATTTTAGAAAAAAATTAACCTACTGTTTCGTTCCAATTTTAGCAGAAAACTAATCTACTCTGTATCGTTCCAATTTTAGAAAAAAATGTATCTACTGTTTCGTTCCAATTTTAGAAAAAACGAATCTACTGTATCGTTCCAATTTTAGCAGAAAACCAATCTACTCTGTCTCGTTCCAATTTTAGAAAAAAACAAATTACTGTTTTGTTCCAATTTTAGCAGAAAACCAATCTACTCTGTATCGTTCCAATTTTAGAAAAAACAAATTACTGTTTCGTTCCAATTTTAGCAGAAAACCAATCTACTCTGTATCGTTCCAATTTTAGAAAAAAACAAATTACTGTTTTGTTCCAATTTTAGCAGAAAACCAATCTACTCTGTATCGTTCCAATTTTAGAAAAAAACAAATTACTGTTTTGTTCCAATTTTAGCAGAAAACCAATCTACCCTGTATCGTTCCAATTTTAGAAAAAAACAAATTACTGTATTGTTCCAATTTTAGGAAACAAACTAATCTACTCTGTATCGTTCCAATTTTAGAAAAAACGAATTACTGTTTCGTTCCAATTTTAGCAGAAAACCAATCTACTCTGTATCGTTCCAATTTTAGAAAAAAACAAAAATTTGTTTCGTTCCAATTTTAGGAAACAAACTAATCTACTCTGTATCGTTCCAATTTTAGAAAAACCGAATTACTGTTTCGTTCCAATTTTAGCAGAAAACCAATCTACTCTGTATCGTTCCAATTTTAGAAAAAAACAAATTACTGTTTCGTTCCAATTTTAGGAAACAAACTAATCTACTCTGTATCGTTCCAATTTTAGAAAAACCGAATTACTGTTTCGTTCCAATTTTAGCAGAAAACCAATCTGCTCTGTATCGTTCCAATTTTAGAAAAAACCAAATTACTGTTTTGTTCCAATTTTAGCAGAAAACCAATCTACCCTGTATCGTTCCAATTTTAGAAAAAAACAAATTACTGTTTCGTTCCAATTTTAGCAGAAAACCAATCTACTCTGTATCGTTCCAATTTTAGAAAAAAACAAATTACTGTTTTGTTCCAATTTTAGCAGAAAACCAATCTACTCTGTATCGTTCCAATTTTTGAAAAAAACAAATTACTGTATTGTTCCAATTTTAGGAAACAAACTAATCTACTCTGTATCGTTCAAATTTTAGAAAAAACGAATTACTGTTTCGTTCCAATTTTAGCAGAAAACCAATCTACCCTGTATCGTTCCAATTTTAGAAAAAAACAAATTACTGTATTGTTCCAATTTTAGCTGAAAACCAATCTACTCTGTATCGTTCCAATTTTAGAAAAAAAATAATTTTGTTCCAATTTTAGCAGAAAACCAATCTACTCTGTATCGTTCCAATTTTAGAAAATAATTTTGTTCCAATTTTAGCAGAAAACTAATCTACTCTATCGTTCCAATTTTAGAAAAAAATTAACCTACTGTTTCGTTCCAATTTTAGCAGAAAACTAATCTACTCTGTATCGTTCCAATTTTAGAAAACAACAAATCTACTGTTTTGTTCCAATGTTAGCAGAAAACTAATCTACTCTGTATCGTTCCAATTTTAGAAAAAAATGTATCTACTGTTTCGTTCCAATTTTAGAAAAAAACTAATCTACTGTATCGTTCCAATTTTAGCAGAAAACCAATCTACTCTGTATCGTTCCAATTTTAGAAAAAAACTAATTACTGTTTCGTTCCAATTTTAGCAGAAAACCAATCTACTCTGTATCATTCCAATTTTAGAAAAAAACAAATTACTGTTTCGTTCCAATTTTAGCAGAAAACCAATCTACTCTGTATCGTTCCAATTTTAGAAAAAACCAAATTACTGTTTCGTTCCAATTTTAGCAGAAAACCAATCTACTCTGTATCGTTCCAATTTTAGAAAAAAACAAATTACTGTTTTGTTCCAATTTTAGCAGAAAACCAATCTACTCTGTATCGTTCCAATTTTTGAAAAAAACAAATTACTGTATTGTTCCAATTTTAGGAAACAAACTAATCTACTCTGTATCGTTCAAATTTTAGAAAAAACGAATTACTGTTTCGTTCCAATTTTAGCAGAAAACCAATCTACCCTGTATCGTTCCAATTTTAGAAAAAAACAAATTACTGTATTGTTCCAATTTTAGCTGAAAACCAATCTACTCTGTATCGTTCCAATTTTAGAAAAAAAATAATTTTGTTCCAATTTTAGCAGAAAACCAATCTACTCTGTATCGTTCCAATTTTAGAAAATAATTTTGTTCCAATTTTAGCAGAAAACTAATCTACTCTATCGTTCCAATTTTAGAAAAAAATTAACCTACTGTTTCGTTCCAATTTTAGCAGAAAACTAATCTACTCTGTATCGTTCCAATTTTAGAAAACAACAAATCTACTGTTTTGTTCCAATGTTAGCAGAAAACTAATCTACTCTGTATCGTTCCAATTTTAGAAAAAAATGTATCTACTGTTTCGTTCCAATTTTAGAAAAAAACTAATCTACTGTATCGTTCCAATTTTAGCAGAAAACCAATCTACTCTGTATCGTTCCAATTTTAGAAAAAAACTAATTACTGTTTCGTTCCAATTTTAGCAGAAAACCAATCTACTCTGTATCATTCCAATTTTAGAAAAAAACAAATTACTGTTTCGTTCCAATTTTAGCAGAAAACCAATCTACTCTGTATCGTTCCAATTTTAGAAAAAACCAAATTACTGTTTTGTTCCAATTTTAGCAGAAAACCAATCTACCCTGTATCGTTCCAATTTTAGAAAAAAACAAATTACTGTTTCGTTCCAATTTTGGGAAACAAACTAATCTACTCTGTATCGTTCAAATTTTAGAAAAAACGAATTACTGTTTCGTTCCAATTTTAGCAGAAAACCAATCTACTCTGTATCGTTCCAATTTTAGAAAAAAACAAATTACTGTTTCGTTCCAATTTTAGCTGAAAACCAATCTACTCTGTATCGTTCCAATTTTAGAAAAAAAATAATTTTGTTCCAATTTTAGCAGAAAACCAATCTACTCTGTATTGTTCCAATTTTAGAAAATAATTTTGTTCCAATTTTAGCAGAAAACTAATCTACTCTATCGTTCCAATTTTAGAAAAAAATTAACCTACTGTTTCGTTCCAATTTTAGCAGAAAACTAATCTACTCTGTATCGTTCCAATTTTAGAAAACAACAAATCTACTGTTTTGTTCCAATGTTAGCAGAAAACTAATCTACTCTGTATCGTTCCAATTTTAGAAAAAAATGTATCTACTGTTTCGTTCCAATTTTAGAAAAAACTAATCTACTGTATCGTTCCAATTTTAGCAGAAAACCAATCTACTCTGTATCGTTCCAATTTTAGAAAAAAACAAATTACTGTTTCGTTCCAATTTTAGCAGAAAAACAATCTACTCTGTATCGTTCCAATTTTAGGAAAAAAACAAATTACTGTATTGTTCCAATTTTAGGAAACAAACTAATCTACTCTGTATCGTTCCAGTTTTAGAAAAAACTAATTACTGTTTCGTTCCAATTTTAGCAGAAAACCAATCTACTCTGTATCGTTCCAATTTTAGAAAAAAACAAATTACTGTTTCGTTCCAATTTTAGCAGAAAACCAATCTACTCTGTATCGTTCCAATTTTAGAAAAAAAATAATTTTGTTCCAATTTTAGCAGAAAACCAATCTACTCTGTATCGTTCCAATTTTAGAAAATAATTTTGTTCCAATTTTAGCAGAAAACTAATCTACTCTATCGTTCCAATTTTAGAAAAACCGAATTACTGTTTCGTTCCAATTTTAGCAGAAAACCAATCTACTCTGTATCGTTCCAATTTTAGAAAAAAACAAATTACTGTTTTGTTCCAATTTTAGCAGAAAACCAATCTACTCTGTATCGTTCCAATTTTAGAAAAAAACAAATTACTGTTTAGTTCCTTTGGAAAAGGTTTTTGGGCCAGGGGCCAAAAACTCAAAGAACGGAAGGGGTCCTCAATTTTAGCAGAAAA
>NC_137876.1:44257185-44264685 GCF_963924005.1 Protomyctophum bolini | reverse complement strand
TAGCTCCTCCCACAAAGGTCGAAAATGGAAGTGCCTTGCATCCACGCATAGCTATCGATAAGACGAACGTGCTGATATGTGTCTCCCTGCGCACGGATGTAATTTAGGATTAGCAAAAAAAAAAAAAAGTGGATTCGCAAAAAAAAGAGCTCAAAATGGTGAAAAATACGGAACGCTTCACGAATTTGCGTGTCATCCTTGCGCTCCCTCCATCACCTACTTCTCTGGGTTGTTCTAAAATGTCTTTCTAAGATTTCTCTATGTTCCCTGGAGGGCTATTGGCCCATCTAATATCGCTTGGAGTGCGCCCAGTTGGCCAGTTCTGCTGTCTGTCAGTCTCCTGTCTGACAGCTGACTGCAGGGCACCGCCCCCTCTCCCAGATTCAAGACAACAACGGCGGCCATCTTGCTCTGTTGTTCAGTGCTACAGTGTAGGTATTTCTTCATATTTTTTTAATAAATCATACAAGGTGTTTGAAAAATATTGAAAGGCAGCAGGACTTCAACCAGGGGCCAATAAGGGATCGATTTTAATTTGGAACATTTTTGTCCATTTTTGGCAAAGTTATGGATAGTTATGGAGATGCTAGCATAGCATGATAGCCTTCTTCCCATCCATGTAGCTCAGAGGGACAGACAGTGGAATATTTAATATTTTTTATTATATCGTACAAGGTGTTTGGAAAATATTTAAAGGCACCTTGTCTTCAACCAGGTCCCACCAAGGAATCAATTTTAATTTGGAAAAAATTTGGTTCATTTTGGCATAGTTATGGATGGTTATGGACCTATAGCATCGGCTAGCATGATAGCCTTTTTCCCCATCCATCTACCTCAGAGAGACAGACAGTGGAATATTTGATATTTTTTATTAAATCGTACAAGGTGTTTGGAAAATATTTAAAGGCACCTTGTCTTCAACCAGGTCCCACCAAGGAATCGATTTTAATTTGGAAAAATTTTGGTTCATTTTGGCATATATATGGACATTGCAGCATATGTTAACATGTTAGCTGCAGGATGGGTTCTTCTCATTATTTATTACTGTATGTTCAATTGGTGTACATTAGCGTGGAGCAGCAACAGCTTGCTATTTTCGAAATGTTTTACTCAAATTGAGAACAATAAACAATAGCATGTTTTTAAATAGCATGTTGTGAGCTTGTAGATCTGCTCATTTCATATAGGAAATGTATATGAGGTTGGTTAAATGTTATATCGAAGGTTAATTATTTAGATGTGAAAATCATGTAATACTGTACTGTCTAGGGCCAATTCACATGCAAACACAAACAGCAATGGTATAGTACTATAGCCAGTTTCTGCTGGACTGTACGGGGTGCGATTCCCTGCATTGCTAAAAACCTGCTGTGATATACCCATTTATTTTCTCCGCTGTATTGTCATAGCCAGGATTTAAAATGATCTATGACTTCTACAACATTGCTTTTAATTGATCTTTTATTTTATTTTTTGTTATTCATGTCCTCACTGTATTGCATTACTGCTTTTCTTTTATTCTCCATTGTTCTGTAAAGCACTTTGAGCTGCATTTCATGTCATGAAAGGTGCTATACAAATAAAGTTGTATTATTATGATCTGGTTCCTTCCCTTCAATCTGGGGGACGGATTGATTGATAAGGAAGCCTAGAGCTTTGAACCTTACTGACCTTCCTTTGAACTGGGACATTAGCTGATCTACAAGCTCACAACCATAAATCAAATTTAGCTAGGGTATTGATATACAATTATTGACAGACTAACTTCAGAATACTGATTTTATTTTATTTGTAATGTTTAACTAACTAACTAACTAATTCATAGATTCATATTTAACCATGGCAGAGAACAAAACTAAAATCAAGAGTGAAGAGGTGAGTTGAGTAATGTAACTCTGAGAACAAAGGCAATGACCCCTCGACCTTACTGTTCTGTCATAATTATTCACATATTTCACACACCACTCTCACCTCTCATGGATGCTGTGATTTCTCTGCATGCATGCAACTGAATGGCCACGAGGTATCGTAAATGCACAGTAACAGAGCATAGTCCTAGCAGAGTCTGTTCAATAGTTCAGCTCTAATGTCATATTAGAGCTGACATATTATATTATTATTGTCATATGTCATATTATAATGTCAATTTGAGTTGCTATAGATGTGTTTGTGTTAACTGAACCTTCAGAACTAAGACAATTCATGGAATATGAGTATGACAACCTCAAATAATGAACTCGTGTCCCAATTTTAGCAGAAAACTAATCTACTCTGTATCGTTCCAATTTTAGAAAAAAATGTATCTACTGTTTCGTTCCAATTTTAGAAAAAACGAATCTACTGTATCGTTCCAATTTTAGCAGAAAACCAATCTACTCTGTCTCGTTCCAATTTTAGAAAAAAACAAATTACTGTTTTGTTCCAATTTTAGCAGAAAACCAATCTACTCTGTATCGTTCCAATTTTAGAAAAAACAAATTACTGTTTCGTTCCAATTTTAGCAGAAAACCAATCTACTCTGTATCGTTCCAATTTTAGAAAAAAACAAATTACTGTTTTGTTCCAATTTTAGCAGAAAACCAATCTACTCTGTATCGTTCCAATTTTAGAAAAAAACAAATTACTGTTTTGTTCCAATTTTAGCAGAAAACCAATCTACCCTGTATCGTTCCAATTTTAGAAAAAAACAAATTACTGTATTGTTCCAATTTTAGGAAACAAACTAATCTACTCTGTATCGTTCCAATTTTAGAAAAAACGAATTACTGTTTCGTTCCAATTTTAGCAGAAAACCAATCTACTCTGTATCGTTCCAATTTTAGAAAAAAACAAAAATTTGTTTCGTTCCAATTTTAGGAAACAAACTAATCTACTCTGTATCGTTCCAATTTTAGAAAAACCGAATTACTGTTTCGTTCCAATTTTAGCAGAAAACCAATCTACTCTGTATCGTTCCAATTTTAGAAAAAAACAAATTACTGTTTCGTTCCAATTTTAGGAAACAAACTAATCTACTCTGTATCGTTCCAATTTTAGAAAAACCGAATTACTGTTTCGTTCCAATTTTAGCAGAAAACCAATCTACTCTGTATCGTTCCAATTTTAGAAAAAAACAAATTACTGTTTCGTTCCAATTTTAGCAGAAAACCAATCTGCTCTGTATCGTTCCAATTTTAGAAAAAACCAAATTACTGTTTTGTTCCAATTTTAGCAGAAAACCAATCTACCCTGTATCGTTCCAATTTTAGAAAAAAACAAATTACTGTTTCGTTCCAATTTTAGCAGAAAACCAATCTACTCTGTATCGTTCCAATTTTAGAAAAAAACAAATTACTGTTTTGTTCCAATTTTAGCAGAAAACCAATCTACTCTGTATCGTTCCAATTTTTGAAAAAAACAAATTACTGTATTGTTCCAATTTTAGGAAACAAACTAATCTACTCTGTATCGTTCAAATTTTAGAAAAAACGAATTACTGTTTCGTTCCAATTTTAGCAGAAAACCAATCTACCCTGTATCGTTCCAATTTTAGAAAAAAACAAATTACTGTATTGTTCCAATTTTAGCTGAAAACCAATCTACTCTGTATCGTTCCAATTTTAGAAAAAAAATAATTTTGTTCCAATTTTAGCAGAAAACCAATCTACTCTGTATCGTTCCAATTTTAGAAAATAATTTTGTTCCAATTTTAGCAGAAAACTAATCTACTCTATCGTTCCAATTTTAGAAAAAAATTAACCTACTGTTTCGTTCCAATTTTAGCAGAAAACTAATCTACTCTGTATCGTTCCAATTTTAGAAAACAACAAATCTACTGTTTTGTTCCAATGTTAGCAGAAAACTAATCTACTCTGTATCGTTCCAATTTTAGAAAAAAATGTATCTACTGTTTCGTTCCAATTTTAGAAAAAAACTAATCTACTGTATCGTTCCAATTTTAGCAGAAAACCAATCTACTCTGTATCGTTCCAATTTTAGAAAAAAACTAATTACTGTTTCGTTCCAATTTTAGCAGAAAACCAATCTACTCTGTATCATTCCAATTTTAGAAAAAAACAAATTACTGTTTCGTTCCAATTTTAGCAGAAAACCAATCTACTCTGTATCGTTCCAATTTTAGAAAAAACCAAATTACTGTTTCGTTCCAATTTTAGCAGAAAACCAATCTACTCTGTATCGTTCCAATTTTAGAAAAAAACAAATTACTGTTTTGTTCCAATTTTAGCAGAAAACCAATCTACTCTGTATCGTTCCAATTTTTGAAAAAAACAAATTACTGTATTGTTCCAATTTTAGGAAACAAACTAATCTACTCTGTATCGTTCAAATTTTAGAAAAAACGAATTACTGTTTCGTTCCAATTTTAGCAGAAAACCAATCTACCCTGTATCGTTCCAATTTTAGAAAAAAACAAATTACTGTATTGTTCCAATTTTAGCTGAAAACCAATCTACTCTGTATCGTTCCAATTTTAGAAAAAAAATAATTTTGTTCCAATTTTAGCAGAAAACCAATCTACTCTGTATCGTTCCAATTTTAGAAAATAATTTTGTTCCAATTTTAGCAGAAAACTAATCTACTCTATCGTTCCAATTTTAGAAAAAAATTAACCTACTGTTTCGTTCCAATTTTAGCAGAAAACTAATCTACTCTGTATCGTTCCAATTTTAGAAAACAACAAATCTACTGTTTTGTTCCAATGTTAGCAGAAAACTAATCTACTCTGTATCGTTCCAATTTTAGAAAAAAATGTATCTACTGTTTCGTTCCAATTTTAGAAAAAAACTAATCTACTGTATCGTTCCAATTTTAGCAGAAAACCAATCTACTCTGTATCGTTCCAATTTTAGAAAAAAACTAATTACTGTTTCGTTCCAATTTTAGCAGAAAACCAATCTACTCTGTATCATTCCAATTTTAGAAAAAAACAAATTACTGTTTCGTTCCAATTTTAGCAGAAAACCAATCTACTCTGTATCGTTCCAATTTTAGAAAAAACCAAATTACTGTTTTGTTCCAATTTTAGCAGAAAACCAATCTACCCTGTATCGTTCCAATTTTAGAAAAAAACAAATTACTGTTTCGTTCCAATTTTGGGAAACAAACTAATCTACTCTGTATCGTTCAAATTTTAGAAAAAACGAATTACTGTTTCGTTCCAATTTTAGCAGAAAACCAATCTACTCTGTATCGTTCCAATTTTAGAAAAAAACAAATTACTGTTTCGTTCCAATTTTAGCTGAAAACCAATCTACTCTGTATCGTTCCAATTTTAGAAAAAAAATAATTTTGTTCCAATTTTAGCAGAAAACCAATCTACTCTGTATTGTTCCAATTTTAGAAAATAATTTTGTTCCAATTTTAGCAGAAAACTAATCTACTCTATCGTTCCAATTTTAGAAAAAAATTAACCTACTGTTTCGTTCCAATTTTAGCAGAAAACTAATCTACTCTGTATCGTTCCAATTTTAGAAAACAACAAATCTACTGTTTTGTTCCAATGTTAGCAGAAAACTAATCTACTCTGTATCGTTCCAATTTTAGAAAAAAATGTATCTACTGTTTCGTTCCAATTTTAGAAAAAACTAATCTACTGTATCGTTCCAATTTTAGCAGAAAACCAATCTACTCTGTATCGTTCCAATTTTAGAAAAAAACAAATTACTGTTTCGTTCCAATTTTAGCAGAAAAACAATCTACTCTGTATCGTTCCAATTTTAGGAAAAAAACAAATTACTGTATTGTTCCAATTTTAGGAAACAAACTAATCTACTCTGTATCGTTCCAGTTTTAGAAAAAACTAATTACTGTTTCGTTCCAATTTTAGCAGAAAACCAATCTACTCTGTATCGTTCCAATTTTAGAAAAAAACAAATTACTGTTTCGTTCCAATTTTAGCAGAAAACCAATCTACTCTGTATCGTTCCAATTTTAGAAAAAAAATAATTTTGTTCCAATTTTAGCAGAAAACCAATCTACTCTGTATCGTTCCAATTTTAGAAAATAATTTTGTTCCAATTTTAGCAGAAAACTAATCTACTCTATCGTTCCAATTTTAGAAAAACCGAATTACTGTTTCGTTCCAATTTTAGCAGAAAACCAATCTACTCTGTATCGTTCCAATTTTAGAAAAAAACAAATTACTGTTTTGTTCCAATTTTAGCAGAAAACCAATCTACTCTGTATCGTTCCAATTTTAGAAAAAAACAAATTACTGTTTAGTTCCTTTGGAAAAGGTTTTTGGGCCAGGGGCCAAAAACTCAAAGAACGGAAGGGGTCCTCAATTTTAGCAGAAAACCAATCTACTCTGTATCGTTCCAATTTTAGAAAAAAAACAAATTACTGTTTAGTTCCTTTGGAAAAGGTTTTTGGGCCAGGGGCCAAAAACTCAAAGAACGGAAGGGGTCCTAATTTTAGGAAACAAACCAATCTACTCTGTATCGTTCCAATTTTAGAAAATAATTTTGTTCCAATTTTAGCAGAAAACTAATCTACTCTATCGTTCCAATTTTAGAAAAAAATTAACCTACTGTTTCGTTCCAATTTTAGCAGAAAACTAATCTACTCTGTATCGTTCCAATTTTAGAAAACAACAAATCTACTGTTTTGTTCCAATGATAGCAGAAAACTAATCTACTCTGTATCGTTCCAATTTTAGAAAAAAATGTATCTACTGTTTCGTTCCAATTTTAGAAAAAACTAATCTACTGTATCGTTCCAATTTTAGCAGAAAACCAATCTACTCTGTATCGTTCCAATTTTAGAAAAAAACGAATTACTGTTTTGTTCCAATTTTAGCAGAAAACCAATCTACTCTGTCTCGTTCCAATTTTAGAAAAAAACGAATTACTGTTTTGTTCCAATTTTACCAGAAAACCAATCTACTCTGTATCGTTCCAATTTTAGAAAAAACAAATTACTGTTTAGTTCCTTTGGAAAAGGTTTTTGGGCCATGGGCCAAAAACTCAAAGAACGGAAGGGGTCCTCAATTTTAGCAGAAAACCAATCTACTCTGTATCGTTCCAATTTTAGAAAAAACAAATTTCGGTTTCGTTCCAATTTTAGCAGAAAACCAATCTACCCTGTATCGTTCCAATTTTAGAAAAAAACAAATTACTGTATTGTTCCAATTTTATCAGAAAACCAATCTACTCTGTATCGTTCCAATTTTAGAAAAAAACAAATTACTGTTTAGTTCCTTTGGAAAAGGTTTTTGGGCCAGGGGCCAAAAACTCAAAGAACGGAAGGGGTCCTCAATTTTAGCAGAAAACCAATCTACTCTGTATCGTTCCAATTTTAGAAAAAAACAAATTACTGTTTTGTTCCAATTTTAGCAGAAAACCAATCTACCCTGTATCGTTCCAATTTTAGAAAAAAACAAATTACTGTATTGTTCCAATTTTAGCAGAAAACCAATCTACTCTGTATCGTTCCAATTTTAGAAAAAAACAAATTACTGTTTAGTTCCTTTGGAAAAGGTTTTTGGGCCAGGGGCCAAAA
>NC_137876.1:44212185-44252185 GCF_963924005.1 Protomyctophum bolini | reverse complement strand
CTCCCGGCTAAGGCTAACTGTGTAGGGCACGCCGCAGTTACAGTCAGATAACTCCTCCCACAAAGGTCGACACGGTCCCATCTTTTAGTATGTTATGTAGCTTGTCAAGACGAACATTTTGATATGTGTTTCTCCACACACGGTCGTACGGTCGCTAACCCTAGGGTTAACCTTTAAAGCGCGATAGCTCCTCCCACAAAGGTCGAAAATGGAAGTGCCTTGCATCCACGCATAGCTATCGATAAGACGAACGTGCTGATATGTGTCTCCCTGCGCACGGATGTAATTTAGGATTAGCAAAAAAAAAAAAAAGTGGATTCGCAAAAAAAAGAGCTCAAAATGGTGAAAAATACGGAACGCTTCACGAATTTGCGTGTCATCCTTGCGCAGGGGCCATGCTAATCTTCTCTGTATCGTTCCAATTTTATTATATGTGCAGCAGAAGCTGACACAGGAGTACCCTGGCTAGTCCAAATAGATATAGGTCTCAGTGTGGACATCTATGGGTCTCCCGGCTAAGGCTAACTGTGTAGGGCACGCCGCAGTTACAGTCAGATAACTCCTCCCACAAAGGTCGACACGGTCCCATCTTTTAGTATGTTATGTAGCTTGTCAAGACGAACATTTTGATATGTGTTTCTCCACACACGGTCGTACGGTCGCTAACCCTAGGGTTAACCTTTAAAGCGCGATAGCTCCTCCCACAAAGGTCGAAAATGGAAGTGCCTTGCATCCACGCATAGCTATCGATAAGACGAACGTGCTGATATGTGTCTCCCTGCGCACGGATGTAATTTAGGATTAGCAAAAAAAAAAAAAAGTGGATTCGCAAAAAAAAGAGCTCAAAATGGTGAAAAATACGGAACGCTTCACGAATTTGCGTGTAGGAACGCACCGACTAAAATAGGAACGCGGAGGCTGTGCGTTCCAATTATCGGGCTTTTGGGCCCGCCACGGGCAAACGAGGCCATGCCAGGGCATGCCGGCCGCGTTTCCCAGGCCTGGGCGTTCTGGGGCTCGGCACCATGCCCAGGGGCGGCGTCCGCACGGCCCCTGCGGGGCCGCACGGGGCCAGGGGCCAAAACCTCAAAGAACAGAAGGGGTCCTCAATTTTAGCAGAAAACCTCTACTCTGTATCGTTCCAATTTTAGAAAAAACAAATTACTGTTTCGTTCCAATTTTAGCAGAAAACCAATCTACTCTGTATCGTTCCAATTTTAGAAAAAAATGTATCTACTGTTTCGTTCCAATTTTAGAAAAAACTAATCTAACCCTAGGGTTAACCTTTAAAGCGCGATAGCTCCTCCCACAAAGGTCGAAAATGGAAGTGCCTTGCATCCACGCATAGCTATCGATAAGACGAACGTGCTGATATGTGTCTCCCTGCGCACGGATGTAATTTAGGATTAGCAAAAAAAAAAAAAAGTGGATTCGCAAAAAAAAGAGCTCAAAATGGTGAAAAATACGGAACGCTTCACGAATTTGCGTGTCATCCTTGCGCTCCCTCCATCACCTACTTCTCTGGGTTGTTCTAAAATGTCTTTCTAAGATTTCTCTATGTTCCCTGGAGGGCTATTGGCCCATCTAATATCGCTTGGAGTGCGCCCAGTTGGCCAGTTCTGCTGTCTGTCAGTCTCCTGTCTGACAGCTGACTGCAGGGCACCGCCCCCTCTCCCAGATTCAAGACAACAACGGCGGCCATCTTGCTCTGTTGTTCAGTGCTACAGTGTAGGTATTTCTTCATATTTTTTTAATAAATCATACAAGGTGTTTGAAAAATATTGAAAGGCAGCAGGACTTCAACCAGGGGCCAATAAGGGATCGATTTTAATTTGGAACATTTTTGTCCATTTTTGGCAAAGTTATGGATAGTTATGGAGATGCTAGCATAGCATGATAGCCTTCTTCCCATCCATGTAGCTCAGAGGGACAGACAGTGGAATATTTAATATTTTTTATTATATCGTACAAGGTGTTTGGAAAATATTTAAAGGCACCTTGTCTTCAACCAGGTCCCACCAAGGAATCAATTTTAATTTGGAAAAAATTTGGTTCATTTTGGCATAGTTATGGATGGTTATGGACCTATAGCATCGGCTAGCATGATAGCCTTTTTCCCCATCCATCTACCTCAGAGAGACAGACAGTGGAATATTTGATATTTTTTATTAAATCGTACAAGGTGTTTGGAAAATATTTAAAGGCACCTTGTCTTCAACCAGGTCCCACCAAGGAATCGATTTTAATTTGGAAAAATTTTGGTTCATTTTGGCATATATATGGACATTGCAGCATATGTTAACATGTTAGCTGCAGGATGGGTTCTTCTCATTATTTATTACTGTATGTTCAATTGGTGTACATTAGCGTGGAGCAGCAACAGCTTGCTATTTTCGAAATGTTTTACTCAAATTGAGAACAATAAACAATAGCATGTTTTTAAATAGCATGTTGTGAGCTTGTAGATCTGCTCATTTCATATAGGAAATGTATATGAGGTTGGTTAAATGTTATATCGAAGGTTAATTATTTAGATGTGAAAATCATGTAATACTGTACTGTCTAGGGCCAATTCACATGCAAACACAAACAGCAATGGTATAGTACTATAGCCAGTTTCTGCTGGACTGTACGGGGTGCGATTCCCTGCATTGCTAAAAACCTGCTGTGATATACCCATTTATTTTCTCCGCTGTATTGTCATAGCCAGGATTTAAAATGATCTATGACTTCTACAACATTGCTTTTAATTGATCTTTTATTTTATTTTTTGTTATTCATGTCCTCACTGTATTGCATTACTGCTTTTCTTTTATTCTCCATTGTTCTGTAAAGCACTTTGAGCTGCATTTCATGTCATGAAAGGTGCTATACAAATAAAGTTGTATTATTATGATCTGGTTCCTTCCCTTCAATCTGGGGGACGGATTGATTGATAAGGAAGCCTAGAGCTTTGAACCTTACTGACCTTCCTTTGAACTGGGACATTAGCTGATCTACAAGCTCACAACCATAAATCAAATTTAGCTAGGGTATTGATATACAATTATTGACAGACTAACTTCAGAATACTGATTTTATTTTATTTGTAATGTTTAACTAACTAACTAACTAATTCATAGATTCATATTTAACCATGGCAGAGAACAAAACTAAAATCAAGAGTGAAGAGGTGAGTTGAGTAATGTAACTCTGAGAACAAAGGCAATGACCCCTCGACCTTACTGTTCTGTCATAATTATTCACATATTTCACACACCACTCTCACCTCTCATGGATGCTGTGATTTCTCTGCATGCATGCAACTGAATGGCCACGAGGTATCGTAAATGCACAGTAACAGAGCATAGTCCTAGCAGAGTCTGTTCAATAGTTCAGCTCTAATGTCATATTAGAGCTGACATATTATATTATTATTGTCATATGTCATATTATAATGTCAATTTGAGTTGCTATAGATGTGTTTGTGTTAACTGAACCTTCAGAACTAAGACAATTCATGGAATATGAGTATGACAACCTCAAATAATGAACTCGTGTCCAAGCGCAAGGGCCTTGTGCCAACACGTGAATGTAGAATCCATGTTAGCGTGTTGGCTCTGCCTTGTTAACATGTATTCCACGGGATATTTGGCATAATCTGTCCAGCCATGTACCATGTACCATGATAATGCCTCTCTAGGTACAGCAGACAGCTGTCAAACTGGGGTCAAACTATTAATGAATGGATGAAGAAGACCCAATGAGCATAAAGATGAATGATGTAGACCTTTGATTATGATATATTATTTTATATTTCATCCTTTTGAAAACATATTAAGCACAGTTTAGAGCATGCATAGCTAGATAAAGGCTATCTCATTGTAACCTACAATAGACTCTGCAGAAATAGCAGATCACCAGCTCACGACGTGCCACCTTTAATCAAAAATGTTTCCAATGCTTTATTGCCTACTCTGGTAAAGGAAATAACTATAGATTGAGTCGGTCAGTAAGTCAGTCAGTATAGGGTCAAACCAGTTAAAACTATAACCAGTTGAAATTCAGAAGTCACGCTCGGGGTCGAAGGTGAAGATGCCTGTGGAGGTGCTGAAGAAGGCCACGGCCTGCATCATCCAGGCTGGAGGAGAAGTACAGAGGTCAAACCTTCCAGTGGCTCCTGAGCCATATCCCGCATACATGCATATAGTTTTATAACCATGTCATCTATATTAATAAGCTGTCAATGGATAACGTGGATTGTGAATAAGGTAATATCAGTATGGATAACATTAACGTAATCAATCTGGTTAGTTATCTGTAGCTGCACGGCTTAAATTGATGTGGCTGATTCCACTATGTCATTCAGTTATCACTTCATTCTAGCTTTCATACATTAGAAATTAAATGTTTAAGCATGAGTGAAAATAGCTGATCTACAAGCTCACAACATGCTTTTTAAAAACATGCTATTGTGTATTGTTCTCAATTTTGAGTAAAACACACGGAAACCGCTCGGCGCACTGCTTTTTCTTTCAGGGTCACCTCGGGTCACCTCGGGCCAGGGTCACCTCAGGACACTGTGGGCGGGCATATACAAAAATGCTATTTTAATAGAGTCGGAGGCGCCTCCCACGTTCTGGGAAGGCGCCTCCCACGTTCTGGGAGGCGGGTTGAGAGGGGAATAGGAACGCACCGACTAAAATAGGAACGCGGAGGCTGTGCGTTCCAATTATCGGGCTTTTGGGCCCGCCACGGGCAAACGAGGCCATGCCAGGGCACGCCGGCCGCGTTTCCCAGGCCTGGGCGGCCTGGGGCTCGGCACCATGCCCAGGGGCGGCGTCCGCACGGCCCCTGCGGGGCCGCACGGGGCCAGGGGCCAAAAACTCAAAGAACAGAAAGGGTCCTCAATTTTAGCAGAAAACCAATCTACTCTGTATCGTTCCAATTTTAGAAAAAAATGTATCTACTGTTTCGTTCCAATTTTAGCAGAAAACTAATCTACTCTGTATCGTTCCAATTTTAGAAAAAAATGTATCTACTGTTTCGTTCCAATTTTAGAAAAAACTAATCTATTGTATCGTTCCAATTTTAGCAGAAAACCAATCTACTCTGTATCGTTCCAATTTTAGAAAAAAACGAATTACTGTTTTGTTCCAATTATAGCAGAAAACCAATCTACTCTGTATCGTTCCAATTTTAGAAAAAACCGAATTACTGTTTTGTTCCAATTTTAGAAAAAAACAAATTACTGTTTCGTTCCAATTTTAGCAGAAAACCAATCTACTCTGTATTGTTCCAATTTTATTATATGTGCAGAAGAAGCTGACACAGGAGTACCCTGGCTAGTCCAAATAGATATAGGTCTCAGTGTGGACATCTATGGGTCTCCCGGCTAAGGCTAACTGTGTAGGGCACGCCGCAGTTACAGTCAGATAACTCCTCCCACAAAGGTCGACACGGTCCCATCTTTTAGTATGTTATGTAGCTTGTCAAGACGAACATTTTGATATGTGTTTCTCCACACAAGGTCGTACGGTCGCTAACCCTTAAAGCGCGATAGCTCCTCCCACAAAGGTCGAAAATGGAAGTGCCTTGCATCTACGCATAGCTATCGATAAGACGAACGTGCTGATATGTGTCTCCCTGCGCACGGATGTAATTTAGGATTAGCAAAAAAAACAAAAAAGTGGATTCGCAAAAAAAAGTGCTCAAAATGGTGAAAAATACGGAACGCTTCACGAATTTGCGTGTCATCCTTGCGCTTGGTCGAGTTCCATCTTCGTCCTTTTTTTGTTCCAAGTGTTCCAACATTGTTTCAACTTCCGGGCCACCGATTGGCCGGTGCCCGGATCGTGCAGGCTACCATTGGCTGGTTCCACCTGGGGTTCCACCCCAGGAGCCAATGGGGGCATGGTCCCGCCCCTACCTCTCAGTAATTCCAAAACAGCACGGCGGCGGCCATCTTGTTACAGTGTGCGGTGGATGGACGTATTCATAATTTTAATAAATCGTACAAGGTGTTTGGAAAATATTTAAAGGCAGCGGGGCTTTCTCCAGGGGCCAATAAGGGAACGATTTTAATTTGGAACATTTCTGTCCATTTTTGGCTTAGTTATGGACATGTAGTATCTGTTAGCATGTTAGCTAGCTGCTGGATGATGATGATGATGATGGGTTCTTAATATTATGTGTGAATATTTGATATTTTTTTATTAAATCGTACAAGGCGTTTGGAAAATATTTAAAGGCGGCAGGGCTTTCTCCAGGGGCCAATAAGGGAACGATTTTAATTTGGAACATTTCTGTCCATTTTTGGCTTAGTTATGGACATGTAGTATCTGTTAGCATGTTAGCTAGCTGCTGGATGATGAACAATGAACTCAAGTGTCACAAAGCAAAGCAACACGAAAAGCGATGGTAATAGTACTATTAGCCAGCTTCTGCTGACCTATATGGGGTGCGAGGCCCTGCATTGCTCAATAACCTGCTTTGATGACACTTTTGTCCTTTTGTATGTTTAAATCAAATGTCAAATTATAGTTCAAAGACACCAAGAAGATAGTCTGTGATTACAATATCAATTTAAAATGTAAATCGCTCTGGATTAAGAGCGTCTGCTAAATGCCTAAATTGTAAATTGTCCCCTTGCGCTTAGGGTCCGGCCCATTCCTCTCTGTTATGTCATATGACGAGCATTCAGTTGAAGGTTTACTTGATTTAACTTTTAATATCACAATTATTGTAGCTAATCTAACTGAATCTGGAAGTCTTCCTTTATTAAATGATTCTTCATAGTCTGGAATTGTAACTGATCCATTTTTTATGGTGACTTTCGCCTTTATTTTATATGGAGGGACAGTCAGTGGTGTAAACTTTATTTATATAGCACATTTCATACATAAAATGCAACTCAAAGTACTTCACATGAAAATAAAATAAAAAATAACAAGCAGCGGAATGCCAGAAACAAAAAAAAGGTCAATCTACAATTAGCAAATATAATACAAAACTAAAACATTAAAAATGGTAAGGAAATTTGTATTGGATAATACATTTTAAATTGATATTCTTAGATATTCAACTATATTGACATTTATAATTAAATTGGTGTCTTTACACTGTAGAATTTTACATTTGATTTAAGTGTCTATTTGTTTGTCTCTAAATGTTTTCATGAATTGAACAATGCCCTTTTGGTAAACAAGTGTAAGGCTTAATTGGGTCGTCCACTCACAGTTAACAGTCTTTGTATTGAGTTTGTGCTTGAAATGTAGGCCTACTGTAATTCTGCAAACTGTTAATAAATATTTCAATCAATCAATCAAAATTGACATTTCAACTATTGATCAGACGCTGTGCATTGACGACACCTAATGGTCATTCATTTTAATTGCATGCATGCAGAGAAATCACAACATTGTGAGACGCACTGGGTCGTTGCCATGTTTTGCCACGGAAACCAGCGACCTGCCTTGTGTAAGTAAGTAAGTACATTTTATTTATAAAGCACCTTTCTTAACAATGTTACAAAGTGCTGTACAGTGACACAATAAAATCAATCATAATTAAAACAGTGACAGTACAACAAGCAAATAAGAACAACATAATCAAGTCAAATAAAATCAGAAAAATGTTCCCGAAATAAAAACGTTTTCAGTGGACGAAGCCAGGCTTGATACGAGCAGACGTGGCAACGCCATTGAAACACAGGGGCAATCTCCCGTTGGCCGAGAGGTTGGAACTCACGGGACAATGGGAGCCTGCATGCTTTTGGGCGGCCAATAAGGGCAGGGGTAAAACAGAGAGGATTGTTCCGGATCCTGCGCGCAGGGTCCGGCCCATTCCTCTCTGTTATGTCATATGACGAGCATTCAGTTGAAGGTTTACTTGATTTAACTTTTAATATCACAATTATTGTAGCTAATCTAACTGAATCTGGAAGTCTTCCTTTATTAAATGATTCTTCATAGTCTGGAATTGTAACTGATCCATTTTTTATGGTGACTTTCGCCTTTATTTTATATGGAGGGACAGTCAGTGGTGTAAACTTTATTTATATAGCACATTTCATACATAAAATGCAACTCAAAGTACTTCACATGAAAATAAAATAAAAAATAACAAGCAGCGGAATGCCAGAAACAAAAAGTAGGTCAATCTACAATTAGCAAATATAATACAAAACTAAAACATTAAAAATGGTAAGGAAATTTGTATTGGATAATACATTTTAAATTGATATTCTTAGATATTCAACTATATTGACATTTATAATTAAATTGGTGTCTTTACACTGTAGAATTTTACATTTGATTTAAGTGTCTATTTGTTTGTCTCTAAATGTTTTCATGAATTGAACAATGCCCTTTTGGTAAACAAGTGTAAGGCTTAATTGGGTCGTCCACTCACAGTTAACAGTCTTTGTATTGAGTTTGTGCTTGAAATGTAGGCCTACTGTAATTCTGCAAACTGTTAATAAATATTTCAATCAATCAATCAAAATTGACATTTCAACTATTGATCAGACGCTGTGCATTGACGACACCTAATGGTCATTCATTTTAATTGCATGCATGCAGAGAAATCACAACATTGTGAGACGCACTGGGTCGTTGCCATGTTTTGCCACGGAAACCAGCGACCTGCCTTGTGTAAGTAAGTAAGTACATTTTATTTATAAAGCACCTTTCTTAACAATGTTACAAAGTGCTGTACAGTGACACAATAAAATCAATCATAATTAAAACAGTGACAGTACAACAAGCAAATAAGAACAACATAATCAAGTCAAATAAAATCAGAAAAATGTTCCCGAAATAAAAACGTTTTCAGTGGACGAAGCCAGGCTTGATACGAGCAGACGTGGCAACGCCATTGAAACACAGGGGCAATCTCCCGTTGGCCGAGAGGTTGGAACTCACGGGACAATGGGAGCCTGCATGCTTTTGGGCGGCCAATAAGGGCAGGGGTAAAACAGAGAGGATTGTTCCGGATCCTCAATTAAGGGTCCGGCCCATTCCTCTCTGTTATGTCATATGACGAGCATTCAGTTGAAGGTTTACTTGATTTAACTTTTAATATCACAATTATTGTAGCTAATCTAACTGAATCTGGAAGTCTTCCTTTATTAAATGATTCTTCATAGTCTGGAATTGTAACTGATCCATTTTTTATGGTGACTTTCGCCTTTATTTTATATGGAGGGACAGTCAGTGGTGTAAACTTTATTTATATAGCACATTTCATACATAAAATGCAACTCAAAGTACTTCACATGAAAATAAAATAAAAAATAACAAGCAGCGGAATGCCAGAAACAAAAAAAAGGTCAATCTACAATTAGCAAATATAATACAAAACTAAAACATTAAAAATGGTAAGGAAATTTGTATTGGATAATACATTTTAAATTGATATTCTTAGATATTCAACTATATTGACATTTATAATTAAATTGGTGTCTTTACACTGTAGAATTTTACATTTGATTTAAGTGTCTATTTGTTTGTCTCTAAATGTTTTCATGAATTGAACAATGCCCTTTTGGTAAACAAGTGTAAGGCTTAATTGGGTCGTCCACTCACAGTTAACAGTCTTTGTATTGAGTTTGTGCTTGAAATGTAGGCCTACTGTAATTCTGCAAACTGTTAATAAATATTTCAATCAATCAATCAAAATTGACATTTCAACTATTGATCAGACGCTGTGCATTGACGACACCTAATGGTCATTCATTTTAATTGCATGCATGCAGAGAAATCACAACATTGTGAGACGCACTGGGTCGTTGCCATGTTTTGCCACGGAAACCAGCGACCTGCCTTGTGTAAGTAAGTAAGTACATTTTATTTATAAAGCACCTTTCTTAACAATGTTACAAAGTGCTGTACAGTGACACAATAAAATCAATCATAATTAAAACAGTGACAGTACAACAAGCAAATAAGAACAACATAATCAAGTCAAATAAAATCAGAAAAATGTTCCCGAAATAAAAACGTTTTCAGTGGACGAAGCCAGGCTTGATACGAGCAGACGTGGCAACGCCATTGAAACACAGGGGCAATCTCCCGTTGGCCGAGAGGTTGGAACTCACGGGACAATGGGAGCCTGCATGCTTTTGGGCGGCCAATAAGGGCAGGGGTAAAACAGAGAGGATTGTTCCGGATCCTTTGCGCTCCCTCCATCACCTACTTCTCTGGGTTGTTCTAAAATGTCTTTCTAAGATTTCTCTATGTTCCCTGGAGGGCTATTGGCCCATCTAATATCGCTTGGAGTGCGCCCAGTTGGCCAGTTCTGCTGTCTGTCAGTCTCCTGTCTGACAGCTGACTGCAGGGCACCGCCCCCTCTCCCAGATTCAAGACAACAACGGCGGCCATCTTGCTCTGTTGTTCAGTGCTACAGTGTAGGTATTTCTTCATATTTTTTTAATAAATCATACAAGGTGTTTGAAAAATATTGAAAGGCAGCAGGACTTCAACCAGGGGCCAATAAGGGATCGATTTTAATTTGGAACATTTTTGTCCATTTTTGGCAAAGTTATGGATAGTTATGGAGATGCTAGCATAGCATGATAGCCTTCTTCCCATCCATGTAGCTCAGAGGGACAGACAGTGGAATATTTAATATTTTTTATTATATCGTACAAGGTGTTTGGAAAATATTTAAAGGCACCTTGTCTTCAACCAGGTCCCACCAAGGAATCAATTTTAATTTGGAAAAAATTTGGTTCATTTTGGCATAGTTATGGATGGTTATGGACCTATAGCATCGGCTAGCATGATAGCCTTTTTCCCCATCCATCTACCTCAGAGAGACAGACAGTGGAATATTTGATATTTTTTATTAAATCGTACAAGGTGTTTGGAAAATATTTAAAGGCACCTTGTCTTCAACCAGGTCCCACCAAGGAATCGATTTTAATTTGGAAAAATTTTGGTTCATTTTGGCATATATATGGACATTGCAGCATATGTTAACATGTTAGCTGCAGGATGGGTTCTTCTCATTATTTATTACTGTATGTTCAATTGGTGTACATTAGCGTGGAGCAGCAACAGCTTGCTATTTTCGAAATGTTTTACTCAAATTGAGAACAATAAACAATAGCATGTTTTTAAATAGCATGTTGTGAGCTTGTAGATCTGCTCATTTCATATAGGAAATGTATATGAGGTTGGTTAAATGTTATATCGAAGGTTAATTATTTAGATGTGAAAATCATGTAATACTGTACTGTCTAGGGCCAATTCACATGCAAACACAAACAGCAATGGTATAGTACTATAGCCAGTTTCTGCTGGACTGTACGGGGTGCGATTCCCTGCATTGCTAAAAACCTGCTGTGATATACCCATTTATTTTCTCCGCTGTATTGTCATAGCCAGGATTTAAAATGATCTATGACTTCTACAACATTGCTTTTAATTGATCTTTTATTTTATTTTTTGTTATTCATGTCCTCACTGTATTGCATTACTGCTTTTCTTTTATTCTCCATTGTTCTGTAAAGCACTTTGAGCTGCATTTCATGTCATGAAAGGTGCTATACAAATAAAGTTGTATTATTATGATCTGGTTCCTTCCCTTCAATCTGGGGGACGGATTGATTGATAAGGAAGCCTAGAGCTTTGAACCTTACTGACCTTCCTTTGAACTGGGACATTAGCTGATCTACAAGCTCACAACCATAAATCAAATTTAGCTAGGGTATTGATATACAATTATTGACAGACTAACTTCAGAATACTGATTTTATTTTATTTGTAATGTTTAACTAACTAACTAACTAATTCATAGATTCATATTTAACCATGGCAGAGAACAAAACTAAAATCAAGAGTGAAGAGGTGAGTTGAGTAATGTAACTCTGAGAACAAAGGCAATGACCCCTCGACCTTACTGTTCTGTCATAATTATTCACATATTTCACACACCACTCTCACCTCTCATGGATGCTGTGATTTCTCTGCATGCATGCAACTGAATGGCCACGAGGTATCGTAAATGCACAGTAACAGATCACACTGGGCGAAAAGAGCAAGAATCCCTAGAATCCGTTGCCCGAATATTACCAGATATGATTCAAATCTGGTGATATCCATATGGATACTCTCCGGATTCTTGACATAATAGATTTCATGTTCGGAGAATATCAAAATCCGGATTGGGACCACTTTATTCTTGTAGAATTTGGAGTTAATTGGATCCAATATACATGTCATATGCAATGTCAAGATATGTCCAATATCCATATTTCAAGTCCTAACACCAGGTGCATTTTTGTCCGGATATGACCTGTACCCATGTCCCAAGTCCAAACACTAGTTGGATCTTGTGTCAGAATATGATCTGAATATGACCTGTAACCATGTCCAAGTCCAAACACAAGTTGGATCTTGTGTCAGAATATGATCTGAATATGACCTGTAACCATGTCCAAGTCCAAACACTAGTTGGATCTTGTGTCAGAATATGATCTGAATATGACCTGTAACCATGTCCCAAGTCCAAACACTAGTTGGATCTTGTGTCAGAATATGATCTGAATATGACCTGTAACCATGTCCAAGTCCAAACACTAGTTGGATCTTGTGTCAGAATATGATCTGAATATGACATGTAACCATGTCCCAAGTCCAAACACTAGTTGGATCTTGTGTCCGAATATGATCTGAATATGACCTGTAACCATGTCCCAAGTCCAAACATTAGTTGGATCTTGTGTCCGAATATGATCTGAATATGACCTGTAACCATGTCCCAAGTCCAAACATTAGTTGGATCTTGTGTCCGAATATGATCTGAATATGACCTGTAACCATGTCCCAAGTCCAAACACAGTTGTATATTGTGTCAGAATATGATCTGAATATGACCTGTAACCATATCCCAAGTCCAAACACTAATTGTATCCTGCGTCAGAATATGACCACACACACACAAATTGATCAGTGTACCCAAAACTTTATACTAGGCCCAGTACAGCTCCTTTTTTCCTGTACACCACATATCATCAAAAAAGGCTCACAACTAATTGGTCAGGTCAGGTGAAAAAAATGTTTTTTAATTATCCACATGCACATGTGACAAATATAAAACAACCTTTTTTAACATCAGAAATAAAATAATAAAACTATCTGCTACTCTTGAACATTTTTTTAAAAGTCTTTGAAAAATGATGAATAATTATTTAGGTCAAAAACTTTGGGAACCACTGATAGGCGTTTGTAGAATGGGCATTCATGGGTTAAAACTAATAGCAATATGGCTGCCTCTGCCTGTGAGTCACTACTCAGACCAGACCAGGCAGGACCACACACAGTGCACACACTGCAGTGCCGACCCGGCCCCTCACTACAGCCCACACACACACACACACACACACACAATAAAATAAAAATGGCCCCTGATGACTTAAACAACAACAAATTATATCTTATACACAAGAGCCCTCAGAACAGCAGAAATAACTAAAAGCACTCGGCTTTAAAGAAGAAAAAAAGTGACAAGTATCATCTAGAGCAGGGGTGTCCAAAGTGCGGCCCAAATCTGGCCCTGGGATGAATTGAATATGGCCCACAGCTTCATACCTGAATTGTATTATGAACGGCTACCCTCTGGGCATTTCCCAGAGTATAATTTGTCAGTGTTCCTTGTTCCTTGTATTTGTTTTTTACTTTGCTTGTATGGTTACATTTGGTAATTTGACATGTGGCTGAAAAAAACATTGATATTAAATATTGATGACGATAGTTAAATGCGATGCATATGATGTGACTTTGTTCCGACGGTACATTATGTTAGGAGATGTAGTTGGCCCTTGGGTGTTTTAATATTTTCTAATATGGCCCCCTTTGAAAAAAGTTTGGACACCCCTGATCTAGAGTTACAGCGTGTCATGCATGCTTTGGTGACAAATATGAAATGCTCAGAATACATCAGAAATAAAATAATAAAACTACAGGATGGGTCCCAGAGATATATAGGCTCACACACACACGCACACACACACACACACACAGTCCGTGTCACTCACTCACTCAGTCCGTGTCACTCACTATGTCACTCACTCTGTCACTCACTCTGTCACTCACTCTGTCACTCACTCTGTCACTCTCTCTGTCACTCTCTCTGTCACTCCCTCTGTCACTCCCTCCTCCTACAGTCTCTTCCTCTTCACCCTGGGCTTCCTTTATATATACGAGTTTGCTCTCTGCAGAAGGGGGGGGTCTGAGCGTGAAGGCTCCAGATTGGATGCGGTGGCGCGTCTCTTTGGGCTCTACACCATGCTTTCTGTTTGTCTCTAGCTTTTCCTGACACCGCTGCATAATGGCTGTCAGGCGTGTTGAGCGCCACTTGGGCTTGATGGCTTTGTATGACGTTTTGTCCTCGTCACTGATTTCGTCACTGACGAAACTGGCGTCCGCACCTTTAAGGTGGATCAGGTCCTCCACATTGAGGAAGGTCTCTCCGACCTCTTTTCTCTTTCTGTAGAGCTGGGTAAACATAAGGAAAAGAGCAGGTTAGACTTTTAAAGCAATAAAAAAAAGCATGCTATGCTAGGGGTCATTTTAACATTTACTCAGGCATAAAATAGAAACCCAGACTTCTTGATTCAGCAATTTTCAAATTGAGACATTTAGGACACTTAATCCAGAGCAATTTACAGTAAACTAGAAACCTCATAAATACAAATTAACTTTTGATCATCAATGACTATTTCTAAGAGCCAAGAGTATAATCTGTACAGTGATACTATAAGTAAACTAACTGCTGTCTACATAATGTGCTAGGTAAATTACACATTTTACCCTATATTACTGTTATCAGACACTTTTTATTTTAACCATCTTAGATTAATAATTGACAACATCCTTTTTTGGGGGAAATAAAATAAAATCATTGAACAGAAATTGAAAAAAAAAAAACACAGCTCCATACGTATTAGGACAATATCAGTGTTCTGTCTCCAAAAAAGGAGAAACAGATAAAGGGACGAAATATGTATTATGTTTGAATCATTCTGGCGTTTGGTGCAATAATCCATTGACAAGCATTATTGTGTACATATTGACGCTCTTACTGCAGTTCCAAATCCTGTCAATAGATGGCAGTCAGTCATAAATACCTCCCTCATAGACTCAGGGGTTAAAGCCAAAAAAAATCCCAAGACTGAAAACTTTCAGACCAATTTTCAAACGATGTGGCGAACCCCCCAAATTTGCACCGATCTACCCCTGTCCTAGACAGCGATAAAACAAATAGATAAATATTAATCATAAATTAATACAATGGCGCGCGCAGCGCACACCAAATTTTGGGGTTGTAAAATGATGTTTTCCCAAAGTTGCCTTTACCGAATGCGTGTCAATCTATGCTTCATTTTATAGAAGCAGCTTTTGAATTCATGTTGTATTATATTGATAGTCCGGCCAATCAATAAATCAATAAATACTCTGAAATTACTGTAGGGCTTGCCTTTACAGCCACATGGTGCATAGCAACAGTGTGTTAAAAGTAAAAATAACCCAGAGGAAGACACTTATAGGCATGTAGCCTTCAGTAGTTCATTATGCACCTGCATTATAAGGTTGCAAGTGAGAACAAAAGTCAATTACAAGAGAACCCATTGGTTTAGGCAACTACAATGGGACAGTGGGATAGGTGGGCAGTGGGCACCATATACAGCTCCATCTCACTGAATTAGAATATTTTGTAAAAGTACATTTTCTTCTGTAATAACATTGTGCATAAAGTGTACTTCAAACATTTCTTGTTTTAATCTTGATGATTCAGGTCAGGCCAGTTGGCTGGTCAGTTAAGCACAGTAATACCATGGTCAGTACACCAGTTACTAGTAGTTTTGGCTCTGTGGGCAGGTGCCAAATCTAGCTGGAAAGGAAAATTAGCATCTCCATGAAGCTTGTCAACATACTGAAGCTAAAAAGATGTTGAAACCATTGTTACGTTTTCACTGTCAGTGGACCAACACCATGCAGATAACATGGCCTAAATCAGCACTGTGTTTTGTCATGTCCAGAGTCTCAACACAACCATCTATTATTATATTTTACAGCACTGTGTGCCTCTGTACATTGACAAGCTTTATGTTGATGCTGATTTTCCTTTTCCAGCAGCACTTGGCACCTGTCCACAGTGCCAGAACTACTAGTAACTGGTGTACTGACCATGGTATTACTGTGCTTAACTGACCAGCCAAATGGCCTGACCTGAACCCCACACAGAATCTAGGTTGTATTGTCAAGAGGAAGGTGTGAGACATGAGACTGAACAATCCAAATTAATTTACGGCTGTTATCAAAGCAAACCTGGGCTTCCATAACACCTCAACAGTGCCACAGGCTGATCATCTCCATGTCACACCCCATTGATGAAATAATTAACTGTATACTTTTCAGATGGTCGACATTTCACGTAAAATATTCTAATTAATTGAGATATGATTTTTTTTTTTTTTATGAGCTGTATGCCATAATCATCAAGATTAAAACAAAAAAGGTTTTAAATACTTCACTTTATGCACAATGAATTGAGAATAATTATATGAAAGTTTCACTTTTGTATTATATTACAGAAGAAAATCAACTTTTACAAAATATTCTAATTCAGTGAGATGGAGCTGTAGTTCCCAGCAACATCTGGGTACTTTGGCTATTTTGTCCAAAGTGTAATTATATTTGAAAACTAATGTGCATGGTACATTTATGTTT
Organism: Protomyctophum bolini; assembly: GCF_963924005.1. Taxonomy (NCBI): domain Eukaryota; kingdom Metazoa; phylum Chordata; class Actinopteri; order Myctophiformes; family Myctophidae; genus Protomyctophum; species Protomyctophum bolini. The sequence goes on along the minus strand of NC_137876.1, from coordinate 44,235,470 downwards.
ACATTCATTAGCCTCTGTGTAGTTTATCACCGTCTTCCCTGTAAGTTCCATTCGATATTATAAAATCAGTATTCATATTCAGTAGAGATGAGCAGGAGAATGTAGAGGCTGGCTGACAGGAGGACAAGCACCGATGCACGCAGATAGCAGCTAACGGCTACTAGGCTAGTAGCCACTAGCCAGCTAGAGAGTGCTGCTTGTTATACCAACGACTCAACGAGGCAATACACATTTGCGTTGAAAATAAATCCTCCACAGTATCACTGCTCTAAGCTAATTTAAAAGAAACCCTCTGACTGTTCTGGCCTGGGTAGAGGGAAATATGAACGCATTTAGGGTCTCTCTGTCAGCAGCGCAGGAGCAGTGAGGCACCCGAGCACCGTGCTCTCTCTCTCTGAGCGCAGAGCACGCAGAGAGTGGGGAGTGGGAGGGGCGAGCGCACACACTAGCTTCTTAAAGAGACAGGCTGCATTTTCACGGATTTGGCCATCATCGCTACACTACTATACACATACTCCCGTCTCCCCCTTAAATATGTTTTTTGCGAATCTGCGCTGATCTCATAAAAGACTGCTATGAAATCCTCAGGACGGAAATCCGTCCCCAGGACGGAGAACTTTAAGCCCTGCTCATAGACCTCACTGCACTAGAGGTGACACGTTTACTTCCTGTTTATCCTCCATTAACTTCTGAGTCATGGTGTGAATACAAGCAATGTGTACAAGGTCCCAGAGTTGTTTTCTGCATCCCAACCTTGGAGCAGATTTATTTGTGAGTGTGATACACATGTGCACATGTGGATTGTTTCAGAGTGTAAAATATTTTCACTGAAGAGAATTCTTGTTGTTTATGTTGCCACATCTCACAGTTACTCTTAGCCCTAGAACGGCCCTTGTTGTTACATAAAGTAAGTACAGTATTTCACATACAGAGCCATAAAACACCCAGGTTAATTTCTGTTCGGGTTCAAAATGGGTGGCCTAAATGTGCTCTGTTTGTACTCGATGAACTGAGTTTACAAATACGTCCCGTTTACCGCAGACATCATCACCAATTGACCAGGGAAACACAAAAGTTTGCGGTCACACAATTGGCAGGTGCTTTACGATAGGTGCTGGGTAATTAATCACACCACCTGCCAATTGTGTGACTGCAAACTTTTGTGTTTCCCTGGTCAATTGGTGATGACGTCTGCGGTAAATGGGACGTATTTGTAAACTCAGTTCATCGATCTTTCCGGCCCCCCTTCGCCGGAGAGAAAGGCGTCCGTGTGCATCTGTTGAAAAAGTGGAGATAATTCACTAAATACACGTTTTGTGCCAGAACTTTCACATGGATATAAAACTAGAGGACCATATTTCACTCCACGTCTTTGGAATTATTTAATGGGTGAGTACAAACGGAGCATTTATCACATTTATGCCGCCCATTTTGAACCCGAACCAGGATCTGATGCAAGCGATCTATGCCTGAGATACATGGAAATTTACGAAGTATAATTAAATGATCACAGGCATTCTAGGTCTAAGTTACTCTATTTGTTTCATCATTGCTGCTGGTAATGATAACCTATGGTGGATGTCCTTTCTGGACTCTTGAAAATATAATGTAGAACAGTATTGGATTTGTAATTACATTCTTCCCACTCATGCCAAATTACTTACTATATTTTATTATGGTAAAGATGTCAGTGATATGTATTTTCTGTTTATGTGTTACAGTTTTACAATTTTATAAAGAACCTCCCAGTAAAGCCATACTTTGAGGAAAACGGTTGACTGGATCCTTCATTTTGTTATCTGTCTGTCTAAGCCTTGCTAGGATGCATTTGCCAGGGCAGAACAATCAGTCACCAGAACCAAGGACGGTGTTTTCAATTAATCTAACATGGTTAAAGGACCACTTCACAACCTATCTTGATATAATAGGTACAGGTCCTCACTAATAATCATGATTTTTATTTTTTTAAAGGCTCATATGAGGGCTGTGGGCAGTTCAAAAACCCATCCACCAGTGACATCGTTAGGCAGATTTTCTTTTTGAGTGGTGAAACCACTCCAAGGAACAGCTTTGGGACCATGTTTAGAGTACCAATAGGGGGTGCTGTTGCACCACTCGCTTCAAACTGGTCTGTTTTTTAAACAATATTTCACTTTTGTTTTTCTTATCATTAGAACGATGGCTTCCATTTTCGCATTGCAACGTTTCATGACTAGAAAGCCTGCCGTTTCTATTAGCTTGGATTCCCCGTCGATGTCACTGGTGGACGGGTTTCTGAACTGCCCACAGCCCTCCTATGAGACAGACTGAGTAGGGAAAAAAAGTGCCATTTTATCATGATTACTGAGGACCTATTACATAAAGATAGGTTGAAAAGTGATGAAGTGGTTCTTTAAAATAGTTTTAGTTACGTGTTGGCATAGGGAGGGGGTGGTTCTGATCAAATGATCAAATATCTAAATACTGAATACTGAATCTTGAAGCTTAACCCATTCTGACCCGAGATCAGATTCTACAAATGTCTTCTACATCCTGACAGTTTTCCAATTCTGACCTGAGATCAGATTCTAAAAATGTCTTCTATGTCAGTCGCTCTTTGATATTTCCAAAATAGCAGACCTACAGTACAAGCTGGTAGCTTGTAGATCTGCTATTTTTCAATAGCTAAAGCACGACATGATGTTAACACCAAAATGGGTTCCCGCCTAAAATGGGTTAAATACTGCATGGGGTACTCCATTATGCCCAAATAGTTCAAATTGCCACTAGGGCTGCACGTTTTTTTCTTTCCCCCCCCCCCCATGTCAAAAAATTAAAATCAACAAATCGTTTTTCACTTTAACTAGGGTATTTACGTAAATCTCTCTCGCACTCATGACCCACAGGCTACCGTAGCCTCCTGCCGCGCAGAGAGAAACGTTGAAAGAAAGGAGAGTTAACATGTCTGCTGCGGGGAGTGACAGGAACGAGGATGCACAAGTTGTAGGCTACAAATGGATGATCTGCAAGCTCACAACGTGTCACCTCCGCAACAAGTTGTGAGCTTGTAGATCGGCTATTTTCAGCAGCACGTGGAAATATGGAGGATGAGACGTTCAGAAACGTAATTTACCAAGTAGACCGCTGGACCAGCTGCCATTGCTGCTACCTTTAAACAGAGCTTAAATCAGATTTTTTTTCCCTGTATACTATTTAAATAGTCCTGAGAAAAGAATGCTGCCATTTGTCCCAAAGTGACTGCAAAGAATTGCTTCTATTTGTTTAAAGAAAAAAGCTTTATGTACTGTATATAACAATGCAACATGGCTGTTTAGAAAATGCTGTACCCCTCCATCTGTATATTCTTTCCTCATTTTCAACTGTTTTTATTGTATTGTACTTTGAATTGAATTGCATCCTGCAGCAGAGCAAGTCAATAACTCACCCGATCCCGTCGGCTGGTCAGAAGTTTCCTCCGCTTGATTTCCTCCTGTGTCCCGGCCAACTCCACCTTGTTTTGAGTCTTGAGGTTTTCAAAGGCCCTGTTACAGGCTTCTAGTGAATGACAAATGACAACAAAAATGCATTATGATCTCTAAATGTATTATATTAAGGCATCTCAAAAGGATGCTGATAGAAAGTAGCAGCCAAAATGTAAACTGTCAAACTAAATGTGGTTACTCTGACGAACATTTTCTGTTTATTGAGAGCAAGAAGAGACAGGGAGACCCCTATTATTTAGCAAACGCATACAGACATGATTACTATTTGAATAGAAAACTAACCTATTTAACAAAAAAACAAACCAATATTACATTTTGCAATATTTGATGGTCAGTGTGCCACCTGTTAGCTTTAACTGTACGTGTCAAATCAACACTAATCTACAATTTAGGCATTTAGCAGCTGACACTTTATCAAGAGTGATTTACAGTAAGCAAGGTAAACATACATAGAATGCAGAGACAGTGTAGTGCCTCAGTAAACTAGGATCACATGGTAAGCCAGGTGACCAAATTGTTAGAATTACCACTTTAATGATGCTGCAGTCACACAGGATCAAGCAAGCGGTAGACAGCAAAATATTTTAACATTGATGCAGTCTGCCGTTACCGTGGCCAGTTCTGGCTGCCGTGCCGTCCTGTTCCGTTTACCGTTCTGCTACCATAGTACCGTCCACTAAAATGACTTGCCAAACTTGCCGTCTGCCTGATCCCATGTGAATGCAGCATGAGTCCCCAAATAAATGTGATGTTAGACTTACTCCTGATCAAGTGGGTGCCCCATTCGGGCTCTGTATCCTTGATCGCCTGGATGACCGCCTTGGTGATTCGTTCATTGTGATCCTTCCTGAAGCTGTGGATAATGACACTTTTAAGATAACGCTCATACAGAAATATAATTTAAATACAAATTGCCATTGGCTATAGGTTTTGTTATTTCACATTTCAGAGGTAAAAAGAAAACGTACAAGTCAGTTGGCTGGACCTGCCAGTGCGCCCCCAGCTCTCTGTAAGTGTCCCGGACAGCGGCCTGTAGGGACATTAATACAGTGGTGTCTAATCATGCTTCATGGAGAGGGCATAGATATCGGTACATGCTTAATGCCATAATACATGGATAATATTGGACATACTGTTATACTAATAGTAATATAGATGATTGAGGATCCCCCAGATCAACTCAATGTGCACACATCGTTTTATCACTCAACAGTAAACAAAACAACGTACAGTAGCCTATACAGTAAGTGTATACAGGGTATTTGCATAACGTCACAATTTAATGACTTTCAAGACCTTTTCAATATCCACATAAGAAAGCAGAAAACATGAAAGGCAAACATGAAAAAAATAAAAATGAAAAACGCCTCCCAGTTTGAGGCGTTGTGGCTAGCTTGTAGATCAGATCTTTCAAACATTTGAGGAACAGAGTCAAACTAAATGTAACGCCTACAATTCCAAGTGCTTGTCAGGTAAAATATGAATATTCTGGGTAGGGTCACGGCCATACATTTATACAAGGGGTTCTAGCGTTGTACAAGCTTGTAGATCGTCTAATAAAATAAGAAAAGAGCAGAGCTAAATAGCTTGAACTTTATGGAAGTTTAATCTGCAACACAATATGTATTGGAGCGTCCATGCTTAATTTCTCTCAGATATTAGGGTCCTGCCTGAAAAACGTTGAGGATAAAGATAAATAGGTAGATTAAGTACATACCGACAACTCTAGGGGAATCTTTTGGGTGGCAGGAGGAGGCTTTTGCAGGATGGATGCCTCCATCCTGTCCAGCCTCTCTGTCACCCCCGAGAAGCCCTCCTTGACTGCGCTGGACAACTCCTTGACAGCATCCGTCAAGTAGTCCACCCTCTTAGTGAGATGCGTTACCGCTCTACAAATGCGAGGGGAAAATAAATAAGTTAGGATTTAATTACTTACTAGTCAGTGAACTCAACCATGAAGCAACATGAGCATGAAGCAACATATGAACATGAAACACATAAGACATTGCTTCAAAATTAATGTACACAAGGGTACTAACCCCTGACCCCGTTTCATGTATTTTTCAGAATGGACACATTTTTTTTGAGTGTCCGTGGGTCTGTCTGTCCCTGTCCAAGCACGGAAATAGTTTGTTCACCACCAAGTGTAACTGTTGCACAGCCTAACACACAGGCCAGGGAGGAGGGCTTATACAGTACAGTAGCCTACAGTATAAGTACAGTACAGCACCACTCACTTCAGACAAGTCTGAATTTTTTAATACAGAATTAGATCATATCGACATTGGTTAGCAGCCATAACAGCAATTAATTATATCGGATATCACCCAAAATGTCTCATTGGCAATGGTGGAAAGTAAGTAAGTACGGTAGCCTACTTCAGTACAATTTTGAGATGTTTGTACGGCCACTACATCTCAGAGCCAAATGTGTACTTTTACTCCACTACAATCATTTGATAATATTATAGTTACTTTTGAGATTTAAATTTGACTAAAAAAAACATACATTAACCACCCTATATACACATTTTTGGCCATTTGAAAATAGCAGACCTACAAGCTCACAATGTGTTGATGCATTGTGTGAGCTTGTAGAGCGGCTATTTTCAAAAGATTTGTACACATTTAGAACTTGTGAAATGGGACATTCTGCAATAAGAGTACACTTTGATGCCAATACTGTGGTACTTTTACTTGAGTATTTTGAATACAGGTCCATACTTGTAACTGCACATCTACATTACAGTATTTATACTTTTACTAAAAGTAAAACATTTCAGTACTTTTTCCATCACTGCTCATCTGCACATCCCTAATAAGTAAAAATTAACTACATTTTCTGTTGAAACATTTTCTTTTCTAGAGGGAATGTTTGCCATAAAAATAAAAGAACGTGGGCGTGTTGTGAGTCTCCAGGTTTTCTTCAGAATATGTATGACACTACCAGAGATGGGCAGTATTTGAAATACATGTATTTGAAATACGTATTTGAAATACTTTTTTGTATTTTGTAATTTGTATTTCGCTGGGATGGAAGAAATGAGATGTATTTTGTATCTAAATACTTTCAGATTGAGTATTTTCTGTATTTCAAATACATAAAATACTTTTTTTTTAATGTAATTTTATTCTCAAATGGACACATGTTAAACATTTACACTGCCTCAGGTTTAAACTGTAGGGGCAAAACACAGGCACCCATCCATACACACAACACAACACAATGTGTGATGTCACTTCTATTCCGCCTTCTGATTAATCAATCAGATTGATTGAAATATTTATTAACAGTTTGCAGAATGACAGTACATTTCAAGCACAAACTCAATACAAAGACTGTTAACTGTGAGTGGACGACCCAATTAATCATTACGCTTGTTTACAACAGGGTCCACCATGTTCAATTCATCAAAACATTTAGAGACGTATACAAATAGACACTTCTATATAGTCAAAGAACAGAACAGGAATTCATCATAAAGGAAGCAAAAAGGGAAAAGAAACATATACAGTGAGGGGAAAAAGGGGGGGGGAAGGTGGGGGGGGGATTCAGATTTTATGGGGGCCAGTTTCGAATTGCAGCCGCCCGTAGGTGCCCTTTGAGAGCGGTTTTGAAGGAGTCAAGGGATTCACATGTCTTAATGACTGTTGGTAGGGCGTTCCACATTTTGGTGGCATAAGAGCGAAAATAATTAAGTCCCTTGTTTGTGCCGAATCTGGGTTGTACATGGTTTGTTGCACTCCCTCTGGTGTTGTGGGTGTGGACTTCGTTTACATTAAGGAAGTATTTAGACAGGTACATGGGTATCTTGGTGGTGTATCGAATTTTGTGGACCAGACCCATTGCAAGATGCTGTACTCTGTCGTCGACCCTAAGCCATTCCAGTCTGTCAAAGTGGGCAGGGGTGAGGTGGGTTCGGGGGGTGAGGCCAAGTAGGAGCCTGACCAGGGAGGTCTGGACCCTTGTTTTAAGGGCCTTTGAGGTGCTGTGGTACCAAGAGGTGCATGCATAGTCAAAGAAACCTTGTACGAGGGCTCCTGTTAAGGTCTTCAAGGTGATTTTGTTGACCAGTGAGGAGATCCTGTAAAGGAATCTTGTTCTTTGATTGACTTTTTTGATTACGTTGGTGGCCATTTTATCACTATGCATGCACCTCTTGGTACCACAGCACCTCAAAGGCCCTTAAAACAAGGGTCCAGACCTCCCTGGTCAGGCTCCTACTTGGCCTCACCCCCCGAACCCACCTCACCCCTGCCCACTTTGACAGGCTGGGATGGCTAGGGTCGACGACAGAGTACAGCATCTTGCAATGGGTCTGGTCCACAAGATTCGATACACCACCAAGATACCCATACCTGTCTATTATACTTCCTTAATGTAAACGAAGTCCACACCCACAACACCAGAGGGAGTGCAACAAACCATGTACAACCCAGATTTGGCACAAACAAGGGACTAAATTATTTTCGCTCCTATGCCACCAAAATGTGGAACGCCCTACCAACAGTCATTAAGACATGTGAATCCCTTGACTCCTTAAAAACCGCTCTCAAAGGGCACCTACGGACGGCTGCAATTCGAAACTGGCCCCCGTAAAATCTGAATCCCCCCCGACCCCCCCCTTTTTCTCCCTCACTGTATAAAGTGTATATGTTTCTTTTCCCGTTTTGCTTCCTTTATGATGAATTCCTGTGCTGTTCTTTAAATAGATAGAAGTGTCTATTTGTACGTCTCTAAATGTTTTGATGAATTGAACATGGTGGACCCTGTTGTAAAAAAGTGTAATGCTTAATTGGGTCGTCCACTCACAGTTAACAGTCTTATTTGTATTTTGTATTTAGATACATTTTTTGACCCAGTATTTGTATTTTGTATCTAAATACATTTTCAATGTATTTTGCCCATCTCTGGACACTACGCCATATTAGGAGTCCAACAGTACAGGTTATCAAATGTTTTATTTGGGACCCCACATTTAATAAGAACCCAACTGTGAGGGTAAATCGGTTCCATTTGTAAAATCTTGTTGTTGACATACAGACCTCTATGGTCATCATCATCATCATCTTTATGATTCTGATAATAATGCATTGTCCACTCATTTTGTATGGCCATGGCAAAAAATATATTTTGACAAAAATGTCCACCACAAGCCAGCCACTAGCTGCAGCCAGCATATCAACTATTCCATGATGAACATGCAATGAAACGTGCAGCTTGTGGATACCACGGTTTACTGGCTGTACAGTAGGAACTGTAGAAAAAGCCATACTGCTCCACTGCATGTTCTGATAAGGAACATATTCATTTTAGTTTGGCAACATTCGAAGCGGAGTGTAAATAATAAAATGAACCACGTGCTAGAGACCTGCAAGCCCGTCGGGTCGGGCGGCGTCTGTCCCTGACCAACGGCCCGTTCAGCAGCGCGGCAGCATGCTGCTGTCTACTCCATGACGTGACAATAACCCCACAGTCCACACACACACTAAAATCTGGTCAAAACTATAAAGACTTATTTTACATTCTATCTCTCTCGCTCCGCGCCTAAACTCTCCACACACACACACACACACACACACACACACACACCGAGTACTACTATACGTATAGCCTCTCCTCTGACAGAATTCATCTCAGGAGATAAAAACAAATACTGCGGAATATTAGTTACCACACTAAACAAAGGACGGACGGGCCTTAACTCCACGGGCCCGTGCAGGGCTCTACCACGCGCTACATAGGTCTAAAGCGGCCATCTTAACGCATGATGAAACAGCAGGCAGGTGCACACATCATGGAAGAAAAACATTTTGGACAATGAAGCAAAAAGCACACACTAGTGAAAAACAAATGTACCTCCACACATCATTGCGAGTCGCAGTGGGGTCCCGGTTCGCCTGTGACGGTGTCCGGAGACGGACAGGTGTCGTTCCGTGATCCGACGATCTTCGCTCCTTTCTCCGGGGCGGGTTTGGGGGAGATGCCATGGAGGTTGAGCTTGTTGTTCGGCTGCCGCTTCTGCTCCTAGAGCGAGACTGAGTTGCCCTGGTCGTCTTCTTTGAATGCTTTTTTCGGGCACGGCCCCTTTCCTCCTCCATGCTGAATGTATTTACTATTATTATTATATAATATTAATATGAGCGACTGAGCGTTCGCTGCGTTCCGTTCACCTAGCTTCTTCCGTGAGCGCAGGGAAGTGAAAGAAATAAAGAGCGGGCTAAAGTTGGATATAACGCCTGTTGAGTCAGGAGCCAATCACTGCCACCAACGTCACACAGTCAATCATAGTATATGCCCACACAGCCAATCACATTATGTTAAGGTAAGCGGGACTCTTAGAGTACAAGGCGGGACTGTACTATTGCAATGCACTCTGGGTGTTCACCGCGGGTTGCCAAAACCAACTTCGATTTCAAAGCATTTTAGACGCATGGCCTATGGGGGAGATTTTCTTTTTTAATATCGAACCTGGTAACCATCTAGTTTTAACTTGCACTTGTCCAGTCCAAAAAGAACATGCATGCTGGCTGATTTGTACACTTTGTAATAGCCTTATAGGTCACATATCCAATTCAATTGTTGAAAGCATATACATTAAATTAACCATGATAATGACAAGTTTGAATATTAAACTGTGGATACTGGATATAAATGATTTAGGCCATACTAGATATTTAATTCTTTCATGTTACACTCTCAGGAGTACAATTATAAATTAACATTTGCATTTAAACAAGATATTTACACAATTAGAGAATGTAGAAGAATGTGTTATTTTGTTCAACGTTTGCCTGCTGCAGATGTTCCTAATTAATTAGAGAGACAGAGAGAATTGTGTGTGTGTGTGTGTGTGTGTGTGTGTGTGTGTGTGTGTGTGTGTGTGTGGCAGGTTCCGGGCAGGTTCCGGTGTGCTGTTTTCATGCTCAGACCCAGCCAGCCACACTAAAAAAAAATCCTAAAATAGGCCTATATGAACATATATTTGTATATGCCACATCAACATATTTGTGGATATATTGTTTTTGTTTAAACTGCAAAAAAAAAAGATATATATCTGCATATGATGCTGAATAATAACCCACATTTTGAATAAGCATTAATACAAAATGAGTGAAAGAGTTCCACCAGGTGATCGAGATGGTCAGTCTCCTCTATTGGTCATATGGTGCACCTTCTCCATGTGTGCCTATGTCTTCTATCCATATTGGTTTACATAAAAACGTATATATTCTGATGACTACATGTCTACATCACAAATTAATCACCCACCTCAGTGGAACATTCTCAGTCAGTCAGTCAGTCAGTCAGTCAGTTGTGGTCTCTCTCTCTCTCTCCCTCTCTCTCTCTAACGAGTCGCGATGCGGCCCCTCCCCCTTAACACACACACACACACACACACACACACACACACACACACACACACGCACACACTATAATGTGCGTCTGGGTTCCTCATCTCGCGGAAGAGACTCTGTCTGTCTGTCTGTCTGTCTGTCTGTCTGTCTGTCTGTCTGTCTGTCTGTCTGTCTAGTTATATAACGACTGCCATGGTTATTGAGTGTGGCCCGGGACAGGGCAATCTGCCGATCTACAAGCTCACAAAGCGTCGCAATGAAATAGGATGAGAGTTTGTAAATCAACTGTTTCCGGTGGGCGTTACTTTACCAGGGGCCGTGCGCAGCGAACCATTATTATCGAGTGCGGAAGTGCACTGCACACACACACACACACAGACACAAAAAGCAAACTCAGACTCACGTGGAGCCTTGGGCGTTTTACCGTGTATTTTACAAACTTTCGAGCACTCTCTCTTGTCTCTCTCCGACGAACACTACTGTGACTCCTTTCGTCCGTTTTACGTGGCAGTATGGACCAAAGGAGGTGTAAAAGAAAGCGTGCAGCGCGTGGTTTGATGTTTTGTGGTCATTGTGGCGAATCTGTCTCCAAATCTACATATTACCGCCATGAGAAATACCGACGAGAAATGGTAAGTGTTGTGATTTTTCGGGGACTTCTAGAAGTGCATTACACTGTGTGTACGTACATTAGGAGAGATAAGCTTGTGGCTGACCTGTAACTTGTTAATGTACAGAGGCAGCCAAAGCTTATTGTAGGTATAAGGCAAGTGCATTTGGAAATGACTGTTTCCCCTGTGTAGATAGTTGCTTCCATAGATGGGTGTACTGTACCTCTTGCTGAGTTGCCTGTGAATACTTTGTAAACAGATGTTCCTTCTAGATGCGGCAGGAATCTCAAGTAAATGTAACCCAGGTCAAAATAGCCAAGTCAATAAAATAAAGATCTAAATATAAATGGATTTAGGATATAAACCAGGTTAAAATACACTAACCAAACTTCTACAAAAGCGCTTTAACAATGAAAACTAAATGGGATTTGTCTAAGACTATTTTACTATAAAGAGTACAATGTATGGGTTTATATTCTATCGGTATTCACATTCATCTACTTGTGTAGTATGAGAGCCCTGTAAGGTGCTCTGAACAAGCCTATGAACCAATTGACCAATCAGGTCTCTCAATTAATAGACTGCACTTTGGAGAATCACCAGCCCAGGTGATGTGGGTTGTGTCTAAAAACAAATGATATAGGATGTTTGGCCTGGGGCATGCATAGGAATACACGCTCTAATGCAGCTCTTTCTGTACTTCCACGATGTCAACCAATAGGAGGACAGAAACCACAGCACAGACAACACAGATGATGAATCAGAAGACAATGTACAGGTAACTGAAGTGAAGTGTTGGAATTAGTTGTCGACGGGCATGCATAGGAATACACGCTCTAATGCAGCTCTTTCTGTACTTCCACGTTGTCAACCAATAGGAGGACAGAAACCACAGCACAGACGACACAGATGATGAATCAGAAGACAATGTACAGGTAAGTGAAGTGAAGTGTTGGAATTAGTTGTCGACATATCATAAGTATTAGCCCACAGTGGTCTGAGTTGACATATATTGCACTCGGGATAAAAATACAGTTTGTATTTTTGTCCTAATTTTTGTCCTAACGACTAAATAAGATTGGATACTTTCTTTGTATTTTGACCTCTAGAAGAAGAGCAGACTGTCCTCAAACCACATTGATGATTCGTCAGAAGATGAGCAGCAGCAGGTAGGCCTAACTTAAGTGTTGAAATTTCAGTTGACCATGTCTGTCAATGAACCCAAGTGTCCCTATTCTGATAATAATGGGCAAATATTTGCAAAATGTTTTTGGTAAATAATTGACGTGCACTTCTCCTGTCTAGAGATTTAGCTTAAGCATGGTTCAGTGTGTCACTTTAATAGCACCTCTGTGTAAACTTTTGGTGCACGTTTATGGCTTGTCATTATCAGAGTCACTATTATCCGTAGTCTCCGGAAATGTCCAAACTGTCTGCCTGTGGGCTAGTATTATTTATGTCCTGTGCAATGCCGGATTCATAATGTTGCGCTGAAAACTCTTCAGCCCCGCTGAGAGGGCTTGGACACTAGTCTGTCTGTCATATGTGTGTGAGTCTTTTTTTTTTATTGATCTACAGTATTTATCTACTGTATTTCTTGTCTATATCTATCTATATACTGTGCACTATATATATTGGCTACAAAAGGTTTTAAGAGAGCCAAGTAACGCTGTGCTCTTGAGAACCAAGTTAAGTAGTTTTTCTGGAAGCCAGTTAGGTAGCACATAAAGCTATGTGCTCTTGAGAACCAACTGCTGAACATTTTGAGATGTATACAAAACATACACTTCTATATTTAAAAAAAATCTGATCAGATTCAATTTACAGGGGACAGTTTCGATTGCAATTGTAGGTGCTCTTTGAGAGCGGTTTTGATAGAGTCAAGGGATTCACATTTTTTATTGGCTGCTGGTAGGGCCGAATCTGGGTTGCACGTGGTTAGTTGAACCCCCTCTTGTGTTGTGAGTGTGGACTTTGTTGATATTAAGGAAGTATTTAGACAGATACATGGGTATCTTAGTGGTGTTGTGAATCTTGTAGACCAGACCCATTGCAAGATGCTGTACCCTAAGCCATTCTAGCCTATCCAAATGGGAAGGGGTGAAGTGGGTTCCGGGTGTGAGGCCAAGAAGTAGCCTGCCCTGAACAGTTTGTTTTGGGATGTCTGGAGCCTTGTTTTAAGGCCTGTACCCCAAATCACTGTGCAGCATATTCTTTCCACTATGATGCTTAGAAAGACATTAATTTAAAACTCTCCTAAAATCTATAGGGTTTAAGTGATTACTGTTGGGCCACAGTGTATGATCACAGTATACATTATGCAGTCAACTACTGTGTGTGTAAACTGTATTTGTACATGGTCCTAATGACTACATAATATTGGATATTTTCTTTGTATTTTGACCTCCAGAATATGAGAAGATTACACCACATTGAAGATTCTTCAGAAGATGAGCAGCAGCAGGTAATTGAAGTGATGACCTTAGATGACGGTATAGAAATGAGTTGTTGATGTTGAGGGCGTATACATAGGAATACATGCCTTAATGCAGCTATTGCTCTCCTTGCATAATAGGAGAACCGAAACCACAGCACAGACGGTGAATCTGAAGACAATGTACAGGTAACTGAAGTATTGGAATTACATACTATATCACTATTAGCCCACAGTGGTGTGACATGACATGTGTAAACTGGGTTTTTGTCCTAATGACTTGATTTGTAATTTATGTTGGTTTTGTTGTTGCACTTAAAATTGATTCATGTTGCTTAGCTTTCATCCAATAGTTAGGATGGGAAAATGCCGGGAAAATGTCCAGTTATGTACTTGGTATAAATACCGCACAACCCTGTTATTAATCCAGTTATTGTCTTAATAATTTGTGCTCCAGGTGACCAGTAGCCTCTCTTCAAGCAACACTGAAAAATCCTCAGACGATGATCAGGTACAGGACTGAAATATTAAATATGCATTAACTTTTGAGCGGTTTACAACATTGGTGGGGAGAATTGGGTTGTGCGTTTTCAAAAGTTTCATACGGTTTCATATGATCTATAAAGTCTCGTCGGCTAAACCGGCAAAACAGTCACAGATTCGTTGCAGTTCGACATTGTCAAAATATTCTTGCTCACCGTCTGTCAACCCTAAAACGAAACTCAGTGGATCATGCTGAATAAACTGTGCCCAATCTGGAGTTAATTATACCTTGCCGTACAGCGGAGCGTGTGCAGAAAATAGCCGATCTACAAGCTTACAGTGCATCGTCGCCCATTGTTTATGGATGGTTCATTTTAGGTTTGTTCATGACTTGTTTGTCACACCATAAGATACTTATGTAATGGGTAAAATCACTGAGAGTAGACCAGATGTGTCTGCTATATAGCAACAATATGGTAGGCAGGCGAACATGACAATACATTACAATAGGGAAAAGGGGCCATTTTGTGACTATAGACTGTAATAGCAGTCTGATTAATAAAATGTAATGATCAAACGCATGGCCACGTTAAAATGGAAAAAAAAAATGAGAACTGGGGTGTTTATGGTGATAGTAAAATGGGGTGAAAATATTTGCAAACCACCCACCCTTTTTGTTAATTTGTAACAAGTTAACTTGGATGGTTCAAATTTTACTGTGGTAGGCTACTCTCTGCTTCAACTTCAATGAATCTTGTGATATAGCTTAGTCCTGAAAAGAATACCCTATGGAGTGATATGTTTCAAGGGACACAATCAACCTGGCACTGTAGTGCTGTAGTACACATGTGATGCAGTCAAATGTATATGTCGCCGTAGGACGGGGCAGTGTGCCGAAAATAGCAGAAATACAAGCTTACAGCTGAGACACATATTTTCTACAGGCAGTCTGATGTACAGACTGTAGGACAATCATTTTGTTTATTGCATGTCCATTTACTCTTGAATAGTAAGTACTTGATATAAATACAGTTATTAATCCAGTCCTAATATTTTGTGCTTCAGATGACCAGACGCCTCTCTTCAAGCACCACTGAAAATTCTTCAGAAGAGGAGCAGGTACATGGACTGAAATATTAAATATGCATTACCACTGTTCATTAATGTTGGGCTGTTTCCACATTTTAAATCACAGTTGATGTCCCCCCAAAAAACTATTACACATAAGGTTGTAGATCTGTTATTTTCTACAGGCAGTCTGCACGGGGAGGCATAAAGGCCTCGCCTGTACAAGCAACTGTACGCAGAGCTGGGAAGTGGAGCTGTTTTCTCACATCATTTCATTTTCTAGCGTGCACAAACCACACAACCTTAATTGTTCATGTTAACTGATCACAACCAGCCATCGGAGATGCAAATTTCACGACATGCTTGCTATAATTGACATGAATAGACTTGGTCTATTCAAGTCAAAATACATTATGCTGTATACAGATAATATATGTTATTCTTACTGGGTGATGAAGCTATTTGGTGTAAAAATAATAATAATGGTGAACCAAGTATGGATTTTTTTTAGAGGGAATCACACTGTAGAATCTTTGACTACATCTTATTAAGATTACCATTGTTTTCATCTTGCTGTTGAAGGTGCAGCTGTACCTACACCTACAGCATAGCCTGGTTAACCATCCTGGTTGCAGAATTCACATTTAATTTTCCTTCTGCTGATCTGATTGTTTTGTGTTTGTTTGTTTCTCATTTTAGTCGCATTCTGAGGACCAGGAAGTTTGGAGTGAGAATGAAGAGTCACTGAACAATGAGCAAGACAGCCAAGAAAATCCAGAGGAAACTGGTAGATGTGTTAAACAATCCGTAATCACATTCTTGCTTTTGTTACTATCAAAGTGGAAGTCATTCTTCACAGTCTCTGACCGGGCATTTGAGTCAATCTTAAAATTTTTCAGAATAATGTTTCATGTACTGAGTAGTGCATTTAGTTTAACGCCTTTAGAAAAGGATTTCCCTGCAACTTTATACATGTTCAGGAAGGCTATATCTGTAAATGGAAATGATTTTACAACATTTGTTGTATGTCCAAAGTGCCATTCTGTATATACCTTTGAAGAAGCCGTAATGTTAACATATGATGCAAATGGGAAGGTCATCAAGAAGAAGTCAAACAAATGTTGCCATGTGTCATATCCCAGACATTCACAAAAAAGATTTCGTGAGAAATGTGACACTGTGTTAATGAGATCTGTTATCGGGAAAGATGGAAAAGAGTTTCTTTACCCTAAAAAAAAGTTCTGTTATCGGAGTTTGATCAAATCTATTAGTGATATGAGGAAGCGACCTGAATTCAAAGAGTCCTGTGAAAAGTGGAGGCAGCGTAATGTTGAGGAGGGAGTATATGCTGACATTTTTGATGGGCAGGTATGGAAGAACTTTCAGGTTTTTGAAGGCAAGCCATTTTTACAGGAGTCTGGGAATCTTTGTTTTATGCTCAATGTTGACTGGTTCCAGCCTTATAAAAATGTTAATGACTCTGTTGGTGTAATGTACTTAGCAGTGATGAACCTTCCAAGGGAGGAAAGGTTTAAGAAGGACAATATTATAGTTGTTGGAATTATACCTGGTCCCCATGAACCAAAGGAACACATAAATGGGTTTTTGGAACCTTTGGTCAGTGATTTGAAACAATTGTGGGCTGGGTTACATGTGGATGGAGAATTTGTCCGTGGTGCTTTGTTGTCTTTAGCAAGTGACATTCCAGCTGCTAGGAAAACTGGAGGCTTTCTTGGCCATATGGCAAATAAGGGTTGCAGCAAGTGCCTAAAAGACTTTCCACGGACTGAAGATAATAAGGTAAATTACTCCGGGTTTGATGATACATGGCCAGTTAGAAGTAACGCAGACCACTGCAGATATGCCAGAGAAGCTAAGAGGGCAAAAAACAAAGCTAACAAAAGCAAGATTGAGGCTGAATATGGAGCAAGATACAGCAGTTTACAAGAATTACCATATTTTGATGTTGTTCGAATGCATGTTATTGATCCGATGCATAACTTGCTGGAGGGTACAGCCAAAAGAGTGATGCAAGTCTGGAAAGAAAGAGGTGCAATCTCCAAGGAAGGATTTGCCACAATACAGGAAAGGGTCAACTCACTGAAACTTCCAAGTAACATTGACTCCGGTATACCCTCAAAGATTGAGTCAGCTTTTGAAGGTTTTACTGCAGCACAGTGGAAACTCTGGGTTTGTGTCTATTCCACCTTTGCCCTTAAAGGAGTCATAAGAGAAGAGGACTACGGGTTGTGGAGAGTTTTTGTTGCAGCAACACAATTGCTATGCTCTAGAATTATTAATGATGTACAGCTTGAGGATGCCCATAGATGTCTCAAAATGTTTTGTAGATCCTTTGAAAACCGATATGGTAAACAGTGGTGCACTATGAATATGCATTTACATCTGCATTTGAAGTCCTGTGTTAAAGACTTTGGACCTGTTCATGGATTCTGGTGCTTTGCATTTGAACGTGCCAATGGTACATTAGGAGATTATCACACTAATAACCGAGACACTGAAGTGATTATGATGCGAAAATGGCTCGCTGAATGGCAGGTGGCAGGCAAACAGTTAATGTGCCCAGGTTTTTTGGATGGATTTCATACAGAAGTCGAAACACTATTCCATAAGACCCCCACCGCCACAGCTATCCAGGCAGAGAAGTTACATGTCCTACATGACCTCTCTCATGCTCAGATTTCCCATGGAAGCTTTGAGCTTGATAATACTCTTGAAACTTTGCTTCCACCTGTTAAACAAAGCACAATGTCAATTTCAGACAATACAGATCTGCTGTCAATGTTTAAGGTGATGTATCAGAATGAGAGAATTGAGAGAGTATCTTTAAAGTACATGTACAGCAGCAGATATAGTTTAGCTGGTGATGTATTTTCAACATCTCGCTATAGGACAGGATCATCATCATTTGTGACTGCAAAATGGTTGGGTGTTGATGGAGGCACAGGAGATCCCATTATTGACCCTAATGCACTAATGCGCCCGGGAGAGATATCGCATATATGGAAAGTGTTAGTGTTTTTATGGAGAGATGACTGTTTGACAAAGGTTGAACATGCAGTAGCAAAAGTGAATTGGTTCAAAGAGCATGGGGATAAGTGGCATTTTGGGCAAAACAGCAATTGCACAGTCTGGGAAACTAACGAAGTGCCATGGTCATATGCATCTTTCCTTCCACTAAAAAGAATTGCCAGCCAGTGTGCATGCTGCACTTTCGAAGTAGAATTTTCTACAGCAAGACGGGAATCTGTTAATGTGTTGGTAACACTACCTTCAGCAAGATGTGTTTAACGGTACACAAACGTTTTTGTCCGTGCATCTATGGAGTTACATTTGTGTCTTAAAAAAATATAATTTGTAAGCAAAGGAAATTATATAAACGGAACAAAAAATATTTTTAATTAAAACAAATTAAAAACTCAATCAAAAAATATATTTACAAGCAAAATAAATAAGATTTAAAAGAAGAGAAAATAATTGAGAACAAAACTTTTTAAAAAATAAGGAAAAACTGTTTAAACTACATAAAACAAAATACTTAGTAAAATGTTTGGGTATTAATAATGTGTTGTCTTTGGTCTCGATTTGTTTTTCTCTCTCTTTCGGATTATTTGTGTGTGAGGGGTGAAAGTTCAGAAGGTGGGTCCTACGCTGAAAAGATGTAAGACACCTCTCCATTAGCCACTGTCTTAAACCCTCCCCATTCGCCACCTTCTTATGGTATATTCTTTAATACTTGCGTTTTTAATTGTTCTGTTTATATAATTTCCTTTGCTTACAAATTATAATTTTTTGCTTTCTGTTTTAATTTGTTTTCATTCAAAACGTGCTCTGTTTAGATTTTTTCTCTCTCACGGCCAAGCTACATCAGGCAATTTTGCGTGCGTGCGTATGCGTTTACTGCGCGTGTACAGTGCGTTTGGATAGGACCAATATATGTCAATGATACCAACTACACCAGACGCACGGATACCGCGGGCCATCCTACGCGTGCTCTAAAAATAGGATCGGTTCTAAAAATGTTACGTGCGTATGTATGCCCCCCATGCGTGCCTATCTATATATCCTCCCGGAAGGTTCCGCACAAACCTGCCGCGCGTCTGACAGATCGATGTAGCCAGCAGGGCATTTGGCTTACGCACGCATATGGTCCGCGCGTTTAGAGTAAAATCGTGAGAAAAGCCTGGTGTAGCTTGGCCGTCAAATGTTTTTCTTTTGTTTGGTTAATAAAGACACAAATGTAACTCCATATGCATCCCCTGTTACGCACCCCATAGAGCAGTGCAGGTTCCCAAATGTTTTCATGTCACGCACCCCATAGAGCAGTGCAGGTTCCCAAATGTTTTCATGTCACGCACCCCATAGAGCAGTGGTTCCCAAATGTTTTCATGTCACGCACCCCATAGAGCAGTGGTTCCCAAATGTTTTCATGTCAAGGACCCCAAATTGACATTTATTAGCCTGCGGACTCCGATTTGAAAAGATATAGGAACCATAAGAGAAGATATGTACGGCTCTAGCAGTGATCTCAACCTTTTTCAAGGACCCCCAGTTTGACATGCATATTATACAGACCATTTAATGGCATTTCCATCTCTGGGACCCCAATTTATATTTTAAAATCAATGTTAATTGAGTGTACACATGGTTCCATTTGTACACTCTGAGTTACAGACACATAAGGGTCCATTTGGTTACAAACTATAATTTAGCTGGGGACCCTGAACTCCCTCAAGGACCCGTGGGGGTCCCCATACCCCACTTTGGGAACCACTTTGCCCACCACAAGGGGTGCACGCACCATATAGTTTAACCCCTGGTTTAACCTATATAATTGTTGGGCAGAACAATAGAGTGCCACCCACCCTTGCAATGGCTTAAGATGTATTTGTGGTTGTATGTACGTGTGTTCTCACTGACTGGACAAAATTTGTATATATGTATTTATATTATAAATGTATTGTATTAAAAGTTTGTTACTAATGACTTGAATTGACATTTTCTTATACCCATTTCACCCATTTGAATTCAATATTAACTCATTCAGGACGGGAACCTCTTTTGGTGTTTTAAGCATTGTTATACTTTTGCTATTCAAGGTTCAAGGTTATTAAGGGACCAAGAAGACACGCAGTGACTTTGGTCACTTCTTGTATTTGTGTTTTTTTTTCTTCTCCTTCTCCTTCTCCTTCCGCCAAAAATAGCTGTTCTGACTAAACCGTGCAGTCGGTTTTTACGAAACTCGGTAATCTGGTAGAGGGCCATGCCAAATGGTGACCATGTGAAGCCCATGACCATTGGCCAAATGGTGGCGCTATAGCACTGAAAATGCAAACTTTGAACGTGCATATCTCATGAACCGTTTGACTGTTGGCAATGACACTTTGATACACATATTTGTCTCCTCATGGCGAACAACTTTCGTGTTGACTTTTGACCTCTGACCTTTAGATTACCCACCATTTTGAATTATATGAAAACCATTTAAAATCTATCTCCTCCCAGAATCTTTGATCAAAATGTACAAAAACGTCTACACTTGAACTTTGGACTTATACGAACAAATAATCGTAACAGATTTCTTTTAAGTGAAAAAATTAAGTTTTTATGAGCCAATGAAAGTTTCTGTTTTGTGAAACCTCTCATGCACCTAATACGTCTTCCAAATACGGTTGGCAGCTAATACCTATACTGCATGATGTTATTGTATAGAATGAGTCAACTGACTGTCTGCTTAGCTCAGTTGGTAGAGCTCTTACCTTTGGTTCAAATCCGGGTAGCGACAACTCAGCCTGTGATTCTTATTTGTGCCTATTGCTCTCTCTCTCTCTCTCTCTCTGTCTCTCTCCCCCTCTCTCTCTATCTGTCTCTCCACCCCCCCCCCCCCCCCCTCCCTCTCTCTCTCTCTCTCTCTCTCTCCACCTCCCCTCTCTCTATCACTAGGACATGACATCACACTAATAGAGATACTAGTAACTGTAATAGAGTAATAAGTCTAATAGTGTAATAAGTGTATATAGTGTAATAAGTGTAATAATGTAATAGCAGTGTAATGGTGTAATAAGTAATAGTGTAATAGTAGTGTAATAGTAGTGCAATAGTGTAATAAGTGTAATAGTGTAGTAGTGTAATAGTAGTGTAATAGTGTAATAAGTGTAATAGTGTAATAGTAGTGTAATATTGTAATAAGTCTAATAGTGCAAAAGTGTAATAGTACTGTAATAGTGTAATAAGTGCAATAGTGTAATAAGTGTAATAGTGTAATAAGTGCAATAGTGTAATAGTGTAATAGTGTAATAAGTGTAATAGTGTAATAAGTGTATTCTGTCTTCTCTCTATCTCCACCCTCCCTCTCTCTCTCTCTCTCTCTCTATCTGTCTCTCTCTCCACCCCCCTCTCTCTGTCTCTCTCTCCACCCCCCCCTCTCTCTCTCTCTCCACCCCCTCTCTCTCTCTCTCCACCCCCTCTCTCTCTCTCTCTCCCTCTCCTTGGTCCCGCCTTATCGCTGCTTGCAGCCTGTCTCACCACTGCTTGTTCAAAGATGGCCTGGGGAGTAATGGGTGGGGTGGACATGCCCATGATCTTCCCAGCCATGTTTGCTAGCCTATTTACTTGAGACTTGTATTTCACAGTTAGATTGCCAAACCAGCTGGATATACCATATCTTAGGATTGACTCTATACTAGCTCTGTAAAAGGTCAACATGATATTTCTACTGACTCCAAAAAGTCTAAGTCTTCTGAGAAAGTGTAGACGTTGGTGTATCTTAGAAAACAGTGTTGTAACATGCGTGTGCCAGCTCAGGTCCTCATCTATCTGTACTCCCAGATATTTATATGAGGGGACCTGTTTGATGGAGCCGGAGGACACGGCAGGCAAACTAAGTTCAAACAATGTCCTTGGATATACAAAAGTACCTTAAAATGTAAAAATAGGCAAATAAAATAACCAATATTTGTTATATTAGTCCGTAAACAAAGCATAAACACAGGTTATACAACACAACAGTTCAACACTCCAATGCAAGGCCACATGCAGAAGGCCGCTTGTTCCAGCAGCGACGGACTAATCCAACGAAACAGCAGCAGCTGAAATTAAATAAAAGAAAGGCTAAATGATAACATCACAAGAGAATAACTAAGCCTATACATTTAAGGTTTATAATGTTTACCAGTTACTATATAATTAAAGGCTATAGCAACCAGGGGGCTACTCACAGGTTATTGTGCAGGAAAAGTATGAATCCACCGTAGATGGATTCAACGCCGTCCTTCGCTCG
This sequence comes from Protomyctophum bolini, assembly GCF_963924005.1. Classification (NCBI taxonomy): domain Eukaryota; kingdom Metazoa; phylum Chordata; class Actinopteri; order Myctophiformes; family Myctophidae; genus Protomyctophum; species Protomyctophum bolini. Next base: position 44,212,737 of record NC_137876.1, on the reverse strand, counting down.
GAGATGGTTCTGCCTGCAGCGCTGAAAACCCGTTCACTGGAACTGCTGCTGGCCGGGATGCAAAGCACTGATCTAGCCAACCTTGCTAGTTTGGGGTATGCCGACTTGTTGGCACTCCGATCCGGCCACCAACCAAGAACATCTCTCTCATCAGCCATGGCAGGCGTCTGGGCAATATACAGAGACACCAGCTCGTCAGCTTGTCTCTCGCCAGCTCTGTGCTCATTTTCCCACTCGGCAAACATGTCAGGATTTTGTGCCTCCGGAGGTACAGGTCTCGCCGGCTCCCCAGCCTCCTCTCCATCGGTGTCAACATCTGGGACTGGTGCTGCTTCTAGGCACGTTCAGGATAAGAGCGCGGACGTGCACACACGGTCCCTTTGCGATGTTGACATCATTCTTAACTGATTAAATTTTGGCCAGAGGAATATGGCGACTTTGTGACGGTCATCTATGGTCACTTTACGAGCGAGCCAGCTAGTCTTCATGTCTTTTCCGCACGGCAGCCTGCTGGCCTCAGGAAGCAAATTAAAAAGCTCAGTGTGTCCGGGC